>NC_057812.1:133188597-133555706 GCF_018294505.1 Triticum aestivum | reverse complement strand
ACCCCCGCGCCTCTCCCTCTCCCCTCCAGATCCATCTCCCCCTCGTTCCCCACTGCAACCGAGCGCTGCCATGGCCTCGCCGCCGTGAATCGCGCGGCCACAGTCACCGCCTCGCCGCGCCTGCGTGTCCGTCGACGCCTCCATCGTCTTCCTCGTCCACCGGAGGCCTCAGCTGGAGCGGGGGAGCCCCGAATCACCGGATCCCCTTCGTCCACATCTCCGGCTGCCACGTTCTTCACCAACTCCGGCGACATCCCTCTGCGCTTCCGTTCACTCGAGGGCCTCCGTGTGCCGCGATGTAAGCCTCCGCACCCTCCTCCTTCCTCTGGTTCCTCCTCATGCACCGTAGACGGCTCGCGGTGCTGCCGTCGCCATTGCCGCATGCGGCCTCGTCCGCGAGCTCATTGCGCTCACCCCATCCATCTCCGAGCCAAGCCGTGGCCTCCGTCGAGTTGCCGGAGGTCCGTAGAGCCCGCTAGCGCCGTTTGTCAACTAGAACGCAACCCGTAGCATGGTTTTCGGAGATGCCCGTATTCCGGCGCCGCCCACGGTCGTCGTTGAGCTCCACTCCGGCCACCCCCGCACCTGGGATCACCCTAGATCGACACGGGACGATCTACTCGTTCGAACGCCACCGAAAACGCGCGGAATGGTGCACTGTGCTGGAAATCCGTGCAACTCTGGCGAACTTCCGCCGTGGAAATGGTCGCCGGCGTGATTCCGGCGACGTCACCGACGTGGCACCCGCGTGGCACCGCCTGGGCCACTGACTGGTGGGCCCAAGGCCCCTTGTTGACCAGTTGACTGAGTCAACTTGCTGACTGGGCTGGTCCCAGCAGCTGACCAGTGCCCCCCCCATCTTTAAGCTAATTAAATTAGTTAATCTAATTAATCTGGGCTAATTAGTCACTGACTAATGGGGCCCACACTTAGTTAATTCTAAATTAGTTTAAAACAAATCCTATTTCACCTCTTTCTCAATGACAGGTGGGTCCCACTGGACCCACAGTCATTTTTGACTCTAGTCAACCGCACTGTTGACTGCTGACATCACACATACGTCATGATGACGTCATCCCATACTATTCTGGATAATGTTGATTTAAATAATTAATTAAATTCCTGAAAATGAGTTAAATCTTTAGAAAATCATATCTTTTAATCCGTAACTCGGATGAAAATACTTTCTACATGAAAGTTGCTCAGAACGACGAGACGAACCCGGATACGCAGCCCGTTCGTCCACCACACACCTCTAACATACCAAACACGCAACTTTCCCCCTCCGGTTCATCTGTCCGAAAACGCGAAACACCGGGAATACTTTCCCGGATGTTTCCCCCCTTCGTCGGTATCACCTACTACCGCGATTGGGCACGCCTAGCATCGTTACTCGTCATGTCATGCATCGAAATGCATCTGTTTACATGGTATTCATTGTTTCTTCCCCCTCTTCTCTCCTGTAGACTACAAGACCGACGCTGCTGCTGCCCAGTTCGACTACGGAGTTGACGACCCCTCCTTCTTGCCAGAGCAACCAGGCAAGCCCCCCCACCTTGATCACCAGATATCGCCTATTCTACTCTATACTGCTTGCATTAGAGTAGTGTAGCATGTTACTGCTGTCTGTTATACCTATCCTGATGCATAGCCTGTCCTTGATACTACTGTTGTTACCTTTACCTGCAATCCTATATGCTTAGTATAGGATGCTAGTTTATCACCTTTGGCCCTACATTCTTGTCAGTCTGCCTTGCTATACTCTAGGTCCGTGATCACTCGGGAGGTGATCACGGGTATATATGATACATACTTACATACTATACAGATGGTGACTAAAGTCGGGTCAGCTCGATGAGTACCCGCGAGTGATTCACGGATTGGGGGGCTGAAAGGACCTTTGTCCCGACGGCCCTCTGTGTGGATCTTTGTGGCGGAGCGACAGGGCAGGTTGAGACCGCCTAGGAGAGAGGTGGGCCTGGCCTTGTTCGGCGTTCGCGGATACTTAACACGCTTAACGAGATCTTGGTATTTGATCTAAGTTGGCTACGAGCCTATACGCACTAACCATCTACGTGGGAGTAGTTATGGGTATCCTGGCGTCGTGGTATCAGCCGAAGAACTTCGTGACGCCAGCGACTGAGTGGCCGCGCCGGATTGGAACGTAAGCCTGCTCTTGTATTAAGGGGGCTAGTTCTGCTTTCGGCCGCGTACACAACGTGCAGGTGTGCTATGGGCGATGGGCCCAGACCCCTGTGCGCTTAGGTTTAGACCGGCGTGCTGGCCTCTCTGTTGAGCCTAGGTGGGGCTGCGACGTGTTGATCTTTCGCGGCCGGGCATGACCCGGGAAAGTGTGTCCGGCCAAATGGGATCAAGCGTGTTGGGTAAGTTGGTGCACCCCTGCAGGGAAGTTAATCTATTCGAATAGCCGTGATCTTCGGTAACAGGACGACTTGGAGTTGTACCTTGACCTTATGACAACTAGAACCGGATACTTAATAAAACACACCCTTCCAAGTGCTAGATACAACCGGTGGTCGCTCTCCCTCAGGGATATGAGGAGGGGATCGCCGGGTAGGATTATGCTATGCGATGCTACTGGAGATGCTACTTGGAGATGCTACTTGGAGGACTTCAATCTACTCTCTTCTACATGCTGCAAGACGGAGGCTGCCAGAAGCGTAGTCTTTGACAGGATTAGCTATCCCCCTCTTATTCTGGCATTCTGCAGTTCAGTCCACTGATATGGCCCTTTACACATATACCCATGCATATGTAGTGTAGCTCCTTGCTTGCGAGTACTTTGGATGAGTACTCACGGTTGCTTTTCTCCCTCTTTTCCCCCTTTCCCTTCTACCTGGTTGTCGCAACCAGATGCTGGAGCCCTGGAGCCAGACGCCACCGTCGACGATGACTACTACCCCGGAGGTGCCTACTACTACGTGCAGCCCGCTGATGACGACCAGGAGTAGTTATGAGGATCCCAGACAGGAGGCCTGCGCCTCTTTCGATCTGTATCCCAGTTTGTGCTAGCCTTCTTAAGGCAAACTTGTTTAACTTATGTCTGTACTCAGATATTGTTGCTTCCGCTGACTCGTCTATGATCGAGCACTTGTATTCGAGCCCTCGAGGCCCCTGGCTTGTATTATGATGCTTGTATGACTTATTTTATTTTTAGAGTTGTGTTGTGATATCTTCCCGTGAGTCCCTGATCTTGATCGTACACGTTTGCGTGTATGATTAGTGTAAGATTGAATCGGGGGCGTCACAAGTTGGTATC
This sequence comes from Triticum aestivum, assembly GCF_018294505.1. Lineage (NCBI taxonomy): Eukaryota > Viridiplantae > Streptophyta > Magnoliopsida > Poales > Poaceae > Triticum > Triticum aestivum. The sequence goes on along the minus strand of NC_057812.1, from coordinate 133,552,426 downwards.
AGAGCTGACTGCCTGTAGGAATCCCCCTTCCAACTCCTTGGCCGAAGTCGAGTCTAGACATTACAAAAACTTTTACTAACTTGGTTGTGTGCCTTATGGGCCCACGTCGCCATCGGGTGGTACTAGGATCTTTTACTCCTTGACCTTTACTCTGGGACTCTGAACTCTCTTCTACTCGGGTTAAACGAATTTACTAACTAACACTAGGATCCCGTGACCACATTCACCCCAAAGTTGGATAAAGCCATAGTTATTCCTTGGAATTGTATTTTGATCAATTTCCACACTGTCATTTGACTCCTTTGAAACATCTTTGTTTTCAGATGGATCCCACGAGGCAGGACATGCGCCACACGACGGCCATTTGTGCCTCGGGATCACCTGCGGTGCTAGCAGAGATGATGACCTATCTGGGTTATCGCTGGCACCCTGAGTACACCGTCTATGAGGAGTACCAGGACTTTGACCAGGAGCAGTACCGAGCCATCGTCCACCTCTACTCTCGGGAGTATGACTCCACTACTGTGCTGCACACCGCACATGGTGTTGGGGTGACTATCGATATGGCAGTCCACGATGCTGCTTATGCTGCTCTGACACGTCTTCGTGGAGAGTATCGGGAGTTGGACACCTCCCCCTTCAGGCACATTGCTATCGCGTCTGATGTTGGTGAGGAGGGTTACTACACTGCTGCCTACTCCATTGTCACCAGAGAGCCCTTCTACCATCATAACTTTGTTCTGCATGCTGATGGGCTGGATCGAGCTAACCGAGCTCTTCGCCACGAGTTGTACATCACCCGTCAGCACCTTTACCGTGCTCTGATGCTGTTGCACCCCTTTGTCCGATCCAGAGAGCTGCCGCGTTCTGCGATCTACCCAGCCAGGACCGTGATGCCCTAGGGCGTCGGTTGGCCAGAGGTGGGAGGCTACTCTCCCACGCTTGGTCCTCTTCTGCCACCTGAGCGTCGGGTTCTACACCAGAGTATCCGCGGCCCCAAGGCCACTGACGTGGAGGACTATCCGTTGCCTCACTACCAGCTGTCAGGCTACAGCTACCTTCACAGTACCTCATGGGACTGATGTAGTCTTGCTCATTAGTATTAGATGCATTCGCGAGCCTGCGTGCCGCCTATGATGACTTAGACTATGTACTGAACTCTGTGTACTGAACTCTATGTCCGACCCCTTTTGTAAGTTATGCCGACTAGCTATGTGGTATCTGTCGTGCTCTTTTCATTATGCATGTTTCATCATGAATGATTCTTGTCTATGCAAATTTCTCAATACTGAACTACCCCTGTTATATATTAGCAGGATGGTTAGACCAGCTGGTCGTGGTCGTGGTGGCAACTTCCCACCACCGCCTGAGTACATGGCTGGTATGATCCAACAGCTTGAGATGAATCGCCAGTTCATGGAAAACATGATGGCTCAGTTTCCTCGCCCCAATATGAACCAGCATCCAAACACAACAACTCTGCAGGATTTCATACGCCTCAACCCAAGTGTGTACCGCAGCTCAACCCAGCCGCTGGATGCCGATGACTGGCTCCGTGACATCACCTATGAGATGGAGTCTGCTGATGTAGCCCCTGCCAGCTATGTCACTTTTGCTTCCTTCTTCCTGAAGGGACCCGCAGCTCAATGGTGGGACAGCCACAGGCGTACTCTGCCAGTTGGAACAATCATCACCTGGCCAGACTTCCAGGCTGCCTTCCGTGCCCGCTTCGTCCCTCAAGGAGTCATGGACCGGAAGAAGCGTGAGTTTCGCAACCTCACCCAAGGCAACAAGACTGTTGAAGCTTATCAACGAGAGTTTCTGGACTTGTCTCGCTATGCTGAAGAGGACATTGCAACTGATGCACGCAGACAGGAGAAGTTCCGTGACGGCCTTCAAGCTGACATCAAGCTCGCACTTCTAGTGCACGACTTTGCTGATTTCGCCACCTTGGTGAATAAGGCCATCAATGTCGAGACTGGTCTACAGGAACACCAGAGCTCTCATAGGCGCAACCGTGACACGGGCTCGTCTTCGGGCCCGCCCTCGCAGAAGCGTAAGATATGGATCCCGAACAGCATGTACCGTCCAAATGCACCTGCCCCAAGGCAGTTTTATGCTGCACCTCGTCTGCCTACTGCTCCAACTAGGCAGCCAAGGCTTCCAGCTCCGCCACCCCAAGCTCCTGTTCCCACTCCCAATAATGGCCTGTGCTACAAGTGTGGTCAACCAGGTCACCGTGCTAGGGATTGCATTCAGAATCAGAATCAACTGGCCCTTCCAGCTACTGGCCGTGGAAACAACCAGGCCCGCAACAACAATGCCAAGTCTTATGGCCGTGTTCATGCCAACCACATTGATCTGAATGAAGCTCTAGACCAGCCTGCTACTGTGATGGGTACACTCCTCGTAAATTCAGTACCAGCATCCGTTTTATTTGATACAGGTGCATCGCATTCATTCATGTCAGAAGATTTTGCATACAAGCACGATGTTAAATTTGAGCAGATGAACACTTCGGTATTGGTAAAAAAACCGCGGGACAATGTCAGACCTCCATGGTTGGCATTGACGCCCCTGTGGAAATCGAAGGGTTAGAATTTCGTGCCTCGCCCATTATACTGAAGTCGTCTAACATTGACCTCATTCTGGGAATGGATTGGTTAAAGGCGCATACTGCTTCTATCGTTTGCGCCACTAAGACCGTCCATCTGCTACACCCTTCTGATGAAATAATTAGCTACGATGCTCATCTGGTTCGGAATGCCGAGGCCAGGCTTTATGCCTTAAACGCATTGAACGCTGCACCACTCGAGGGCATTGAAAACATTCCCGTCGTGCGTGAATTCCTAGACGTCTTTCCTGAAGAACTCCCAGGGATTCCCCCTGCTAGAGTTGTCGAATTCGTCATCGACTTGAAACCAGGCACCACTCCTATAGCCAAGCGACCCTACAAGATGCCGCCGCATGAACTCCTTGAGCTTAAGGAGGAAATCGATAAGTCTCTTCGCAGTGGTTTCATTCGCCCAAGTTGCTCTCCTTGGGGAGCACCTTCTCTCTTTGTCAAGAAGAAAGATGGGACAAATCGATTAGTCCAAGACTACCGTCCTATAAACCAAGCTACCATTCAGAATAAGTATCCTCTTCCTCGGATCAATGATCTGTATGATCAACTGGCTGGTTCGTCAGTGTTCTCCAAACTCGACTTGAGGTTGGGTTACCACCAGATCCGTGTTCGTGAAGAGGATATCCCAAAGACTGCCTTTGTGACTCGTTATGGTTCATACGAGTACACCGTCATGTCTTTCGGCTTAACCAATGCTCCAGCCACCTTCTCTCGCCTGATGAACTATATATTCATGGATTACCTCGACAACTTCGTCGTGGTTTATCTGGATGATATCCTGATATTTTCCAAGAATGAAGAAGAACATGCTGAACATCTTCGTCTTGTGCTGGAAAAGCTACGAGAGCATCAACTTTATGCCAAGTTCTCCAAATGTGAATTCTGGCTTCCCGAAGTAACCTATCTCGGACATGTCATCTCTAAGGATGGTATTGCCGTCAACCCTGAACGAGTTCAGGCTATTCTCGATTGGACTCCTCCGAAGAACGTTAAGCAAGTCAGAAGTTTTCTCGGTCTCGCCAGCTACTGCCGTCGATTCATCGAGAACTTCTCCAAGATTGCCAGGCCTCTGACTAACCTATTGCATAAGGGCGTCAAGTTCCAATGGACAGATAAATGTCAGGAAAGTTTCCAGGCACTCAAGGACAAGTTGACTTCTGCCCCAGTACTAGCTCCTCCTGATACTAAGAAGGACTTCGTCATTTACTGCGACGCTTCCCGTCAAGGACTAGGCTGTGTCCTAATGCAAGAGCGCAAAGTGGTTGCTTATGCCTCTCGGCAATTGCGCCCTCACGAAGAGAACTACCCAGTTCACGACCTCGAACTTGCTGCTGTCATTCATGCACTGAAACAGTGGCGACATTACCTTCTCGGTAATCGTTGCGAGATCTTCACTGACCACCAAAGTCTGAAGTATCTGTTTACTCAGCCAGACCTGAACCTCTGTTAGCAGAGATGGATGGAGACTGTTGCAGACTTTGACTTGGGTATTTCCTATACACCAGGCAAGGCTAATGTAATGGCTGATGCCTTGAGCCGCAAGTCTTACTGCAACCACCTCCAGGTTCACAAAGTTCAGCCCTCACTCGTTGAAGAATTCAGAAAGCTGAACCTCCATATTGTTCCTCCGGGTGCACTCGCTCCCCCTCCTCCTGACAGCCGCAAGATGAATCTCCGTGTTGTTTCCCAGGGTTCCCTCTATACCCTGGCTGTCGAACCCGATCTCGTGAGCTCCATCAAGACATTACAGGGATATGACTCTGAAGTCCACAAGATTAAGCGCGACCTCAAAGAAGGAAAACCATCATTCTTCACTATTGCTGATGATGGCGCCTTGTACTTCAAAGGCCGCCTAGTGGTGCCGTGTAAGAAGGAAAACCTAAATATGACTCAGGAGGTTATGAAAGAAGCTCATGATACGCCTCTATGTATCCATCCTGGTAGTACAAAGATGTACCAAGACATCCGCCAGAGATTCTGGTGGTCTAACATGAAGCAAGACATTGCTCGTTATGTTGCTGAATGTGACATTTGCCGTCGTATCAAAGCAGAACATCAAAAGCCTGCTGGAACTCTGCAACCTATATCTATTCCTGAATGGAAATGGGACCATGTCGAGATGGACTTCGTTACTAGATTTCCCAAACCGCAAAAAGGTAATGATGCTATTCTTGTCGTCATTGACCGACTTTCTAAAGTTGCACATTTTCTGGCGGTCAAAGAAACGATCACTGCTAGTCAGCTTGCAACTCTCTACATGTCCAGAATTGTTTCGCTTCACGGTATTCCACTGGTTATCAGTTCAGACCGTGGCAGCTTATTCACTTCAAGATTCTGGGCAAGTTTTCAAGAAGCTATGGGTACTCACTTATCTTTCAGTACTGCGTTTCATCCGCAATCACAAGGGCAAGTTGAACGTATCAACCAAGTTCTCGAAGACATGCTTCGAGCTTGTGTTATTTCCTTCGGCAAGAAATGGGAGGAATCTCTCCCATATGCTGAGTTCTCTTATAATAATAGCTATCAAGCTAGTCTGAAGATGGCCCCCTTCGAAGTGTTATATGGACGAAAGTGCCGAACCCCTCTGAACTGGTGAGAAACTGGGGAACGTCCACTCTTCGGTCCAGATATTATCCAACATGCCGAAGAACAAGTCTGCATTATTCGCGAGAATCTCAAGACTGCTCAGTCACGTCAAAAGAGTAATTATGACCGTCATCATAAAGACATGGTCTATCAACCTGGCGAAAAGGCCTATCTTCGCGTTACACCAATGAAGGGTGCTCACCGCTTCGGGATCAAGGGCAAGCTAGCTCCTCGCTATATTGGCCCATTCACTATTCTGGAAAGGCGTGGAAAAGTGGCATATCAACTGGAGCTTCCGTCGAACCTTTCTCAGGTTCACGATGTGTTCCACGTGTCGCAGCTCCGTCGCTGCTTCAAGGACCCAATCCGAGCAGTGGATCATGAAGTGCTTGAATTGCAACAGGACCTCTCCTATAAAGAGCATCCGGTCCGCATTCTCGACCAAGCTGAACGCCGCACACGCCAGAAGGCGATCAAGTTCCTCAAAGTTCAGTGGTCGCACCATTCTGAAGATGAAGCCACTTGGGAACAAGAGGATCGCCTGCGTGAAGAATACCCCGCACTGTTTCCTTCTACCTCCTAAATCTCGGGACGAGATTTCTTGTAGTGGAGGAGATTTGTAACGCCCGGATAATTAGGCTACAGTAAAACTCTCTTGATGATGCCATGTCATCTATGTTACTGTTGCTAATTAAGTGGTAGTTCAAAAACATAGCAAATTAAAAAAAAATGAATTAGCGACAAACACCCAAAGTTTTCAAAAGTCAACACAAAAATGTTCGGGGGTTGCCAAATATTGCATCGGTAATTATGGTGAAGTAAACACAGTTTTATAAAATGCCTAAATACTTTTAAATGAATTTAAACAAAAAAGAAATAATAAAGAAAATACAAAAGGGAAAAAGAAGAAACCCCCCTTCCCCCCTGGGCCGAAAGGCCCAGCTAGCCACAGCCCCTGCCTCCTGGCCCATCCGGCCGAACCGGCCCGCCTCCCCCTGCCGCCTCCTTTCTCTGTTCCCCCGACCCGGGTCGGAACAGGGGCGCGTCCTGTCGTGGTTCTAAGCCTGACAGTAGAGTGGGGGTAGGTATGGAGAGGCAAGGTCCTAGCTATGGAGAGGTTGTAAGCACAAAGGATGTACGAGTTCAGGCCCTTCTCGGAAGAAGTAACAGCCCTACGTCTCGGAGCCCGGAGGCGGTCGAGTGGATTATGAATGTATGAATTACAAGGTGCCGAACCCTTCTGCCTGTGGAGGGGGGTGGCTTATATAGAGTGCGCCAGGACCCCAGCCAGCCCACGTAGGAGAGGGTTTAAGGTGAGTTAAGTCTGGGGCGTTACTGGTAACGCCCCACATAAAGTGCCTTTACTATCATAAAGTCTACTTGAATACAGGCCGTTGCAGTGCAGAGTGCCTCTTGACCTCCTGGTGGTCGAGTGAGTCTTCGTGGTCGAGTCCTTCAGGCCAGTCGAGTGAATCTTCGTTGGTCGACTGGAAGGCGACCTCTTCTAAGGATGTCCTAGGGTAAGTTGCTTGGATCAGGTCCATGATCCTACCCTAGGTACACAACCCCATCATTAGCCCCCGAATGGATTGAGGCTTCGAGTGAAGAAGGAGTCGATGTCGTTTCCGATTGACCTTTGCGCTCTAGTTGTGCGCTGTTCTGGACCAAAGAATCTCTTCGTCGACAGGGAGCAATTTGCCTTCAGTCGACTCGATCCATTCTGTTTTTGCGTCGAGCGATCTTTCGGGCTTCGACGATCTCCGAGCGACGGATCACCGGAAACGCCGCGTCTGACAGACTGATTTGTTGCTCGCGGATTCCGCGGGATGCGAAATTTGGGGGCGCGCGCGAAGCGGGGCGGACCGCGGCGTTCGGATGGGACGGGGCATAGACGCCTCGATCTCCGCGCCGCCTTTTTCGCCACGTATCCAGCCTGCATAACTGCTCTCAGATATGATTAGATCGACCGGGCCCACATGCCAGCCACTCGGAAGGGACCTTATAAATGCGCCCGACGAGGATTTCTGTGCTGCGCCCCAGCATTCTCCCTCTCTCTCTGCTTCCTTCTTCCTAGCTCAGCGTGCTCGCTCTCGCCCCCGCACCACTTCCCTTCGCGCATCTCTCCGGCGACCATGGCCAAGGAGAAGACGGCGGCGCTGGAGCGCGCCAAGAAGGCGTCGGCGTCGGAGAAGGCGAAGGGGAGATCCACCAGCCGCGGAGGGTCCTCGTCCAGATCCCGCCTGCCGAAGGGCTGGGTCCAAGGAGACTGGATCCAGTCGACCATCACAGAGAAGGACCTCCTCGACATGGCCAACGAGGGCTTGATCCCTCACGGAGCTGCGAGGTTGCCGGGGAAGGAGTGGCAGCCACAGCCAGAAGAGGGTGAGTGTGTGCTTTTGGCCACTCATGTCGATCGTGGGTTTTCCTTGCCGCCAAGTATTTTCTTTCGTGGCTTTTTGAACTTCTTCGGAGCGCAGCTCCACCACTTTACCCCAAACTCCATTGCCTATCTTGCTGCGTTCGTGTCCATGTGTGAGGGTTTCTTGGGCTGTCGACCGCACTGGGGTTTGTTCAAACATATATTCACGTGTCGATCTCAGACCGTGAAGAAGGCGAGCCCCGGTGATGAGAGAACCCGAGTCGTCCAAATGTGCGGGGGCCTGGGGATTCAGGTGAGGAATAAGAGCACCTTCCCGCCCATGACCTTTCCCGAGTCCGTTAGAGGCTGGCAGTCGACTTGGTTCTACTGCCAGGTCCAGTCGACGCCAGGGCAGTCGAGTGGACTCCCTCCGTTCACCATGGATCGAGTGAGCAAGCCTTCCCCTCTGAAGCTGATTCCGGAGGAGAGAGCCGACGTGAAGATGTTGATGGAGCGCGTGGTGCAGTTGGTTCGGGAGGGAGTGACAGGCATGGACCTCTTGGAGGTTTTCCTCAGGCGTCGCATCCAGCCTCTCCAGTTCTGGAGCCACTGCATGTGGTTGTACTGTGGGACCGAAGACGAGACCAGAGTCCATCCAGAAGCAGTCGACGATGTCACTCTGGAAAGATGGATGGCAGCCGTCACCGGAAACAAGGACAACCCGCGCGGAGCCAGAAGGGTTCCTCCACTCGACCACAACAGCGACTCAAACAAGGTACACTTGCTCTGCTCTCCACTGCGCCCTCGTCGTATTCATTTCTGTTAATCCTGCCGACTGGTCGACTGATTCTTGTCTGGGCATTTGTTAGGCCCTCACCGAGCTGTACTCGATGCCCAATGGGGCACAAGCTTCGACTGAGGAGGGCGAGGCGAGCGGAGGCGAGAGCCAGGAAGAGGAGGAATGGGACTCGGATGTCGCAGAGGACGATGACGACGACGATGATGATGTCAGTGATGAAGACGACGTCGAGGACGAGGAAGAGGAGGAGGAGGAGGTCGTGCCACCGCGCTCGGAAAGGCGGTCGAAGCTCGTCCACGACCCTTGGACTGAACGTGGCAAGGGGGTTGCGACGCAGTCGACCAAGCGCCCTAGGACCACCTCTCCAGCGCCGACTGAAAAGGCGCCGAAGAAGCCCAGGGCGGCCTCGTCGAAGCCGATCAAACTCTTGCCGAAGATGAAGGTGTCCATCCCTACCATATCAGGGTAACCGTGCTGCTCATATTTTCTTATTCTGTGTGAACTTTATTTCTGGTCGACGCTGAAGTTAGTCGACTGATCCTTTGGAGTTGCAGTGCTGCTACTTCTGAGACCTCGGCCCGGGCCGATGACCACGAGATGGAGGATGCGGCAACTTCGAACCCAGGTACTGTATTCTTAACACCGTTTTTAGTCGACTGACTCGCGACCTCTGATCCTGATTCTTCTTCGCAGCTCCGCCCAATACTGTTATCAATCTTCCTGATGATGATGAGGATGAAGAGCCGCTGAAGCACAGGAGGAGTCGGAAAGCGTCCGCCAGTAAGGTGCCTCAGGACGTGACGGCGCCTGAGATTCTGACTGTGGAGGAAGAGAACACCACTCAACACACGGTGTCCTTCGCAAATCCACTGACGAGTGCTCAGCAGCCCTCCCTCTTCACGACGCACCACGTCCCGGAGGACCAAGCTGGCGCAGCGAAGGAGGCGATACGCCAGGCGGGACTCATGATGGAGCAGCTGAAGACCATCCGGGACGCGAGCCAGGCAGCTTATGACGCCAGTTCTGCCCTCCAAAGCAATGTCCAGGTCAGTCGACCGCTGTTTGTTCTGTTGGATATGCTACCAAAAACTTTTCTTTTCCGGAATTTATAGTAATCACCCACTGGGTGTGTCGAATAAACTCCGTGTTAGCGGGGGCACGCTGAGTGCACCCGCTGGGTGTAGTCCCCAAGGCTAAGGTCGACTGCTGGCAGTCGGCCTTAGGCTTTATGATGTCAATCTTTCTGTCAGTCGACTGGACGACTGGATTTTACAAACCGGTGGGGGCACGCTGAGTGCACCCACTGGGTGTAGTCCCCAAGGCTAAGGTCGACTGCTGGCAGTCGGCCTTAGGCTTTATAATGTCAATCTTTCTGTCAGTCGACTGGTCGACTGGATTTCACAAACCGGTGGGGGCACGCTGAGTGCACCCACTGGGTGTAGTCCCCGAGACTGTGGTCGACTGCTTGCATTTGATCACAGTCTTAGAGAATGCATCTCGCACACTTTTTTTTTGAGGTCGACTGATCGACTTTGTCTTCAACAGGATTAGTGGGGGCACGCTGAGTGCACCCACTGGGTGTAGTCCCCGAGACTACGGTCGAATGCTTGTATTCGGCTGTAGTCTTAGAAACGTGTGTTTTTCCCTTTTCACTCGGAAGTGAATTATTTTTGACATTTAGTCGATTGGTTCTTCGCAGAACTCTTGTGATCTTGTGGCTCGCTACTCAGAGCTGGAACAAAAACATACTCAAGTCGAGCTGAGCTTGAAGCTGGTTCAGGAGAAATTGACAAAGGCAAAGGAGGAGACCGAAGGTATGTTTGGTGAGACTCTGACGACTGCTTTTCCCCTTGCTTGTTTCAGAATCTGATCTTGCTGTAACTTGCAGGTAAGGTAAGGGAGGCTCAGCAGAAGAAAGACCTTGAGCTAGCTGAGAAGATCAAGCTTGCTGACGAGAAGTTAGCTTCAGTCACCAAGCTCGAACAAGACAATACCAATCTGAAAGCTGCTCTTGGGATTGCCAACAAGGAGGTCAGTCGACTGAAAACTGATAAAGCTGCACTGACCGACCAAGTCAGCAAATTGACTGGGAAGAAAACTAATCTGGAGGCCTTCCTGAGTGGACTTGCCAAGAAGCTATTTCTTATGCTTGAAGGTAAACCTCTATACTTGACAGACATTTCCAATTGTGATTTTTCCATTCGACCATCCTCTTGACTTAGTGACCACCCTTGCAGAATTTTGTCAAAACTTTGAAGAAGAAACCAGCCGACTGGAGCCAAACCTTGACCCCGTCAATTCTCCGGTGAACGACGAAGTTGCCATGGATGTTTTCCGACTGGAGTCTCGTGTTGCAACTATCGTGGACTATCTCGCAAGGCTGAAGGCCGCCACATCTCGCATCGACTCGACGCTCTGGCCTGAGGAGACACTTCAGAATGACCTTGAGTCGCTGATGGCCCGCTTGAACACGATCCCTGGTCGAGTGCAGGAGTGGAAGAAGTCCTCGGCTCGGTGTGGTGCAGATGTCACTCTGTGTCTGGCCCGAGTCCACTGCAAAGATGCGCGAGAAGAGAAGCTGGCGGCCCTTCGGGTGGCCAATACCAAGAAGCACGACTTCAGATCCTTTATGGAAACTTTCCTTGCAGCTGCCACTCGGATCGCCGACGGGATTGACCTTGATGAATTTGTTGCACCTTCCAGCCCTCCACAGGAGGGGTAAAAACTTCTTCTGGCTCGACGCTTTAAATTTGCCTCGGTATGCCGAGTGAAATTGTAACCGACAAACCTTGACAGGCTTGACGCCTGAGCACTTTCGGTTCCTTTAGATGTCGATTCAAACTTGGATTTGGTGCTTGAATACGATTGCCTTTGGCTCGGAATGTCTTTTGCAGGTTCAGAGCAAGGTGCTGTGCTTAGGCGAGCGCTTGGACTGCAGCTAAGCCCCGAGTGAGAGGGTTGCTCCTCACTCGGTAGGATTTTTGTAACTTAGGCGAGCACAGGGCTGCAGCTAAGCCCCCGAGTGAGAGGGTTGCTCTTCACTCGGTAGGATTTTATAACTTAGGCGAGCACGAGGCTGCAGCTAAGCCTCCGAGTGGAAGGCTGGCTTACCACTCGGTAGGATTTCACAACTTAGGCGAGTGCTTGGACTGCAGCTAAGCCCCCGAGTGAGAGGGTTGCTCTTCACTCGGTAGGATTTTTATAACTTAGGCGAGCACAAGGCTGCAGCTAAGCCTCCGAGTGGATGGCTGGCTTACCACTCAGTAGGATTTTGATAAACTTAGGCGAGTCCTTGGACTGCAGCTAAGCCCCCGAGTGAGAGGGTTGCTCTTCACTCGGTAGGATTTTTATAACTTAGGCGAGCACGAGGCTGCAGCTAAGCCTCCGAGTGGAAGGCTGGCTTACCACTCGGTAGGATTTTCACAACTTAGGCGAGTGCTTGGACTGCAGCTAAGCCCCGAGTGAGAGGATTGCTCTCCACTCGGTAGGATTTTGACAACTTAGGCGAGTGCTTGGACTGCAGCTAAGCCCCCGAGTGGAAGGCTGGCTTACCACTCGGTAGGATTTTTATAAACTTAGGCGAGTCCTTGGACTGCAGCTAAGCCCCCGAGTGGAAGGCTGGCTTACCACTCGGTAGGATTTTCACAACTTAGGCGAGTGCTTGGACTACAGCTAAGCCCCCGAGTGAGAGGGTTGCTCTTCACTCGGTAGGATTTTTATAACTTAGGCGAGCACGAGGCTGCAGCTAAGCCTCCGAGTGGATGGCTGGCTTACCACTCAGTAGGATTTTGATAACTTAGGCGAGCACGAGGCTGCAGCTAAGCCTCCGAGTGAGAGGATTGCTCTTCACTCGGTAGGATTTTCACAACTTAGGCGAGTGCTTGGACTGCAGCTAAGCCCCCGAGTGAGAGGATTGCTCTCCACTCGGTAGGATTTTGACAACTTAGGAGAGTGCTTGGACTGCAGCTAAGCCCCCGAGTGGAAGGCTGGCTTACCACTCGGTAGGATTTTTATAAACTTAGGCGAGTCCTTGGACTGCAGCTAAGCCCCCGAGTGGAAGGCTGGCTTACCACTCGGTAGGATTTTCACAACTTAGGCGAGTGCTTGGACTGCAGCTAAGCCCCCGAGTGAGAGGGTTGCTCTTCACTCGGTAGGATTTTTATAACTTAGGCGAGCACGAGGCTGCAGCTAAGCCTCCGAGTGGATGGCTGGCTTACCACTCAGTAGGATTTTGATAAACTTAGGCGAGTCCTTGGACTGCCGCTAAGCCCCCGAGTGAGAGGGTTGCTCTTCACTCGGTAGGATTTTTATAACTTAGGCGAGCACGAGGCTGCAGCTAAGCCTCCGAGTGGAAGGCTGGCTTACCACTCGGTAGGATTTTCACAACTTAGGCGAGTGCTTGGACTGCAGCTAAGCCCCCGAGTGAGAGGATTGCTCTCCATTCGGTAGGATTTTGACAACTTAGGCGAGTGCTTGGACTGCAGCTAAGCCCCCGAGTGGAAGGCTGGCTTACCACTCGGTAGGATTTTTATAAACTTAGGCGAGTCCTTGGACTGCAGCTAAGCCCCCGAGTGGAAGGCTGGCTTACCACTCGGTAGGATTTTCACAACTTAGGCGAGTGCTTGGACTGCAGCTAAGCCCCCGAGTGAGAGGGTTGCTCTTCACTCGGTAGGATTTTTATAACTTAGGCGAGCATGAGGCTGCAGCTAAGCCTCCGAGTGGATGGCTGGCTTACCACTCAGTAGGATTTTGATAACTTAGGCGAGCACGAGGCTGCAGCTAAGCCTCCGAGTGAGAGGATTGCTCTTCACTCGGTAGGATTTTCACAACTTAGGCGAGTGCTTGGACTGCAGCTAAGCCCCCGAGTGAGAGGATTGCTCTCCACTCGGTAGGATTTTGACAACTTAGGAGAGTGCTTGGACTGCAGCTAAGCCCCCGAGTGGAAGGCTGGCTTACCACTCGGTAGGATTTTTATAAACTTAGGCGAGTCCTTGGACTGCAGCTAAGCCCCCGAGTGGAAGGCTGGCTTACCACTCGGTAGGATTTTCACAACTTAGGCGAGTGCTTGGACTGCAGCTAAGCCCCCGAGTGAGAGGGTTGCTCTTCACTCGGTAGGATTTTTATAACTTAGGCGAGCACGAGGCTGCAGCTAAGCCTCCGAGTGGATGGCTGGCTTACCACTCAGTAGGATTTTGATAAACTTAGGCGAGTCCTTGGACTGCAGCTAAGCCCCCGAGTGAGAGGGTTGCTCTTCACTCGGTAGGATTTTTATAACTTAGGCGAGCACGAGGCTGCAGCTAAGCCTCCGAGTGGAAGGCTGGCTTACCACTCGTAGGATTTTCACAACTTAGGCGAGTGCTTGGACTGCAGCTAAGCCCCCGAGTGAGAGGATTGCTCTCCATTCGGTAGGATTTTGACAACTTAGGCGAGTGCTTGGACTGCAGCTAAGCCCCCGAGTGGAAGGCTGGCTTACCACTCGGTAGGATTTTTATAAACTTAGGCGAGTCCTTGGACTGCAGCTAAGCCCCCGAGTGGAAGGCTGGCTTACCACTCGGTAGGATTTTCACAACTTAGGCGAGTGCTTGGACTGCAGCTAAGCCCCCGAGTGAGAGGGTTGCTCTTCACTCGGTAGGATTTTTATAACTTAGGCGAGCATGAGGCTGCAGCTAAGCCTCCGAGTGGATGGCTGGCTTACCACTCAGTAGGATTTTGATAACTTAGGCGAGCACGAGGCTGCAGCTAAGCCTCCGAGTGAGAGGATTGCTCTTCACTCGGTAGGATTTTCACAACTTAGGCGAGTGCTTGGACTGCAGCTAAGCCCCCGAGTGAGAGGATTGCTCTCCACTCGGTAGGATTTTGACAACTTAGGCGAGTGCTTGGACTGCAGCTAAGCCCCCGAGTGGAAGGCTGGCTTACCACTCGGTAGGATTTTTATAAACTTAGGCGAGTCCTTGGACTGCAGCTAAGCCCCCGAGTGGAAGGCTGGCTTACCACTCGGTAGGATTTTGATAACTTAGGCGAAACGGATTCGCAGCTAAGCCCCCGAGTGAGAGTCTGGCTCACCACTCGGTAGGATTTTGATAACTTAGGCGAAACGGATTCGCAGCTAAGCCTCCGAGTGAGAGTCTGGCTCACCACTCGGTAGGATTTTGACAAACTTAGGCGAAACGGATTCGCAGCTAAGTCACCCACTGAGGGGGAATTTTATTGGACAAAAATAAAAAGTGACAGAAATTATGGAGGAACTATGACACTATTATTTTGAGGTCCATGAACTACAAAAGTATTTTATTGCAACTCATCCGAGTGATAAAACTTAAGTGTAGAATGGGCGGAGTAGCTCCGCGTTCCAAGCTCGGGGCTCGTCGATATTATGCCCGACGTTGTAAAGACGGTACGCCCCGTTGTGGAGAACCTTGGTGACGATGAAGGGGCCTTCCCAAGAAGGAGCAAGCTTGTGTGGTTTGTGCTGATCCACTCGGAGAACCAAATCCCCTTCCTGGAAGGCTCGACCTCTCACATTTCGGGCGTGGAAACGGCGCAAATCTTGTTGGTAGATGGTCGAACGGATCAGAGCCATCTCCCTTTCTTCCTCTAAAAGGTCGACTGCGTCCTGCCGCGCTTGTTCAGCTTCTGCTTCGTTGTAGATTTCAACTCGAGGAGCATTGTGGAGAAGATCACTCGGCAAGACTGCTTCAGCTCCATAGACCAAGAAGAATGGAGTTCTTTCGGTCGACCGATTAGGCGTGGTCCGCAGTCCCCAGAGTACAGATGGAAGTTCGTCGACCCAAGCTCCAGCCGCGTGTTTGAGATCACGCATCAGTCGAGGCTTCAGTCCCTTGAGAATCAGTCCATTAGCTCGCTCTGCTTGTCCATTCGACTGCGGATGGGCGACTGATGCGTAGTCGACCCGTGTGCCCTGGGAGTCGCAGAAAGCTCTGAATTCCTCTGAGTCAAAGTTCGACCCATTATCCGTAATGATGCTGTGCGGGACTCCATATCTGAATATTAGTTCCCTGATGAAGCTAACAGCAGTACCGGTGTCAAGGCTCTTGATTGGTTTAGCCTCGATCCACTTGGTGAACTTGTCGACTGCCACCAGTACATGCGTGAAGCCACTTCGTCCTGTTCTCAAAGGACCGATCATGTCCAGCCCCCAAACTGCAAAAGGCCAGACGAGTGGGATGGTCTTCAAAGCTGACGCAGGCTTGTGCGACATATTCGAGTAGAACTGACATCCCTCGCACTTATCTACTATCTCTTTTGCCATCTCATTCGCCTTGGGCCAGTAAAATCCGGCTCGGTATGCTTTGGCCACGATGGTCCGAGAGGACGCATGATGACCACAGGTCCCCGAGTGAATATCATTGAGGATGAGTCGACCTTCTTCTGGTGTTATGCACTTCTGACCGACTCCAGTCGCGCTTTCTCTGTATAATTGTCCTTTGATTACGGTAAAGGCCTTAGATCGACGGACGATCTGTCGAGCCTCTTCCTCATCCTCCGGAAGCTCTTTCCTCAAGATATATGCGACATACGGAATCGTCCAGTCGGGAATGACCACCAAAACCTCCATGATCAAGTCGACCACCGCTGGGACTTCAACTTCAGTCGGATCTGTGGCGCTCTTGGGCTGCGGAGTTTCTTCGGTGAAAGGATCTTCTTTGACTGACGGAGTGTGTATATGCTCCAAGAACACACCACTCGGAATGGCTTCTCTCTTGGAACCTATCTTTGCTAGATCATCAGCTGCTTGATTTTTCAGTCGGGGTATATGATGGAGCTCCAACCCCTCGAACTTCTTCTCCAGCTTCCTCACTGCACTGCAGTATCCAGTCATGGCTGGGCTTCTCACGTCCCACTCTTTCATCACCTGATTGACCACTAAATCCGAGTCGCCATAGACCATTAGGCGACGGACGCCGAGTGAAATGGCCATGCGCAACCCATATAGGAGGGCCTCATATTCTGCCTCATTGTTGGAGGAATCAAAGTGAATCTGGAGCACATATCTGAGCTTATCTCCTCTGGGGGAAACCAGGACAACCCCAGCACCGGAACCATTCAACATCTTAGAGCCATCGAAAAACATGGTCCAATGCTCCGAGTGAACTTCAGTCGGCTGCTGTTGTTCAATCCACTCGGCGAGGAAATCTGCTATCGCCTGGGACTTAATGGCTTTCTTTGCCTCAAACTTGATATCAAGGGGAAGAAGTTCAATCGCCCATTTGGCCACTCGACCAGTTGCATCTCTGTTGTGCAAAATCTCTGATAGTGGAGCGTCGCTGACGACTGTGATGGAATGGTCAGAGAAATAATGAGCAACCTTCTTTGTGGTCATGTATATTCCATACACAAGCTTCTGATAATGAGGATATCTCTGCTTGGATGGAGTCAAGACTTCAGACAAATAATACACTGGGCGCTGAACTTTGAGAGCTTTTCCTTCTTCTTCCCGCTCGACCGTTAGCACAGTACTGACGACTTGTCCTGTGGCTGCGATGTAGAGCAACAGAGGCTCTTTGCTGATTGGAGCAGCAAGCACCGGCTGGGTGGAGAGCAGAGCTTTTAGCTCGGCAAACGCTGCATCAGCTTCTGGAGTCCACTCGAACTTGTCAGCCTTCTTCATCAGTCGGTAAAGAGGCAGTGCCTTTTCACCGAGTCGTGAGATGAATCGACTTAATGCGGCCAAGCATCCAGTAAGCTTCTGGACATCGTGCACTCGCACAGGGCGTTTCATTCGGAGAATAGTGCCAATCTTCTCTGGGTTAGCGTCGATTCCCCGTTCGGAAACGAGAAAACCGAGTAACTTGCCACCAGGAACTCCAAATGTGCACTTTGATGGATTGAGCTTGATATCATACCTTCTGAGGTTGGCAAATGTTTCGGCGAGGTCAGCGAGCAGGTCGGAACCTTTTCGTGACTTGACAACAATATCATCCATATAAGCTTCCACATTCCGACTGATTTGGGTGAGTAGACACTTCTGAATCATTCGCATAAATGTGGCTCCGGCATTCTTGAGGCCGAATGGCATGGTGATATAGCAGAAGCACCCGAATGGAGTGATGAAAGCTGTTTTTACCTCATCGGGCCCGTACAGACGGATCTGGTGGTACCCGGAGTAAGCATCTAAAAAAGACAACCTCTCGCATCCCGCGGTCGAGTCAACAATTTGATCTATGCGAGGGAGAGGAAAGTGATCTTTCGGGCAGGCCCGGTTGATGTGCTTGAAATCAATGCACATTCGGAGCGACTTGTCCTTCTTAGGAACCATGACGACATTAGCGAGCCACTCGGAGTGGTATATCTCTCGGATAAATCCTGCCGCCAACAGTCGAGCCACTTCTTCACCGATGGCCTTTCTCTTCTGGACGGCGGACCGCCGAAGATGTTCTTTGACTGGTTTTGCAGACGAGTCGACTCTTAGGCGATGCTCAGCCAGTCCCCTGGGAACACCTGGCATGTCAGCGGGCTTCCATGCAAAAATGTCCCAGTTCTCACGGAGGAACTGGATGAGCGCTTCTTCCTATTTTGGGTCGAGTGTTGTGGAGATGCGGGTCGGAGCTGCTTCGGGGTCGGTCGGGTGAATGTGAACAGGCTTCGTCTCACCGGACGACTGGAATGCAGACTCTGTGGCGGGCTTCTTGGATCGCAGCAAGTCACTCGGATCTGCGTTTTGCTTGTATTCTTCGAACTCGACCGCTGTCACTTGGGAATCGGCAATCTTGGAGCCCTTCTGAAAGCACTCCTCTGCCTTTTTCCTATCACCGGTGACAGTGATCACACCTTTGGGACCGGGCATCTTCAATTTGAGGTACACGTAACATGGTCGAGCCATGAACCGTGCATAGGCTGGTCTCCCCAAAATGGCATGATATGCACTTTGAAAATCCACGACCTCAAACGTCAACTTTTCTTTGCGAAAATGCTTCGAATCACCAAACACTACGTCCAAAGCTATCTGGCCGAGTGACTCGGCCTTCTTCCCTGGTATAACTCCATGGAAGCTCATGTTACTAGTGCTCAGTCGGGACATCGGAATGCCCATACCTTTCAATGTGTCTGCATACAATAAGTTCAGCCCACTTCCACCATCCATCAGCACCTTTGTCAGTCGAGTGCCTTCGACAACTGGATCGACCACCAAAGCTTGCCTCCCGGGGGTGGCAATATGAGTCGGGTGATCAGATTGGTCGAATGTGATGGGTGTTTGAGACCACTTCAGATAATTTGCCTTTGCTGGGGCAACCATGTTCACCTCTCGGTTAATCACTTTCAGTCGACTTCTGCTTTCCACATCTGCAAAGATCATCAGAGTGGAGTTGATATGCGGATATCCTCCCTCACTGTCCTCTTTGTCTTCGGCCTTGTCCGACTCCTTCTCCTTGTCCTTAGACTGTTTTCCCTGAAACTGCTGGATCAGGAGTCGACATTGGCGAGTGGTGTGCTTTGGGTAAATGATATTCCCCTCTTCATCTTTCTTCGTGTGAATGTGACACGGCATATCCATCACGTCGTTCCCTTCTTTATCCTTTACCTTCTTGGGGTTCCAGGATCCTTTTGGTTTCCCCTTAAACTTTCCTTGAGTCACGGCCAGAGCCTCTCCAGGAGCTGCCGGTTCAGCCTTCCGCTTCTGTTTCCGACTGGTGTTTCCTTTTTCCGACTGACTCGGCTTGTGCTTGCCGCTTCGGAGTCGGTCTTCTTCTTCGCCGTTGGCGTACTTGGTAGCAATCTCCATCATCCGACTCAAGGTCATGTCACCGGTTCGACCAAATTTCAAACTCAGTTCTCTGTTCTTGACGCCGTCTTTGAAGGCGCATACTGCCTGATGATCAGAGACATTTTCCACAGTGTGGTGCAAAGTGATCCACCTCTGAATATACTCTCTGAGAGTCTCATTAGTTTTCTGCACGCAGACTTGCAACTCTGTCAATCCCGCTGGTCGCTTGCAAGTCCCTTCAAACGTTCTGACGAACACTCGGGACAGATCTTCCCAAGTGTAAATGCTGCTAGGAGGTAATTGAGTCAACCATGCCCTGGCAGAACCTTCCAACATGAGGGGCAAATGCTTCATGGCCACCTCGTCGTTCCCACCACCGATCTGAACTGCCACTCGGTAGTCTTCAAGCCAAGTTTCAGGCTTAGACTCACCAGTGAACTTGCTGACTCCTGTTGCCAACCTGAAATTGGGGGGGATAACTGCGGCTCTGATAGCTCTGCTGAAACATTCAGGACCAGAAACATGTACTCGACTGCTCGTGGGTACATCTCTGTCGAGTGCGCCTCGATGGGCTCTGTTCCGGTCGACCAACCCTTGCACGATAATGGATCGCGCGTCGAAGCCTGGCTCTCTGGGGTCAACTGGAACCCTACGCCCTGTACTGTACTGACGCCTATCATCTGGCTGCCGAGGAGCGTAAGACCCACCCCTCGGAGGGGAATAGGGCACTCGACGCCTATCATCTCGGTCGAGTCTGTCGCCATATTGATCTCGCCGATTCTCACGCCCTTCGCGCCGCGGAGGCGATCTGGGGCTGTGAGCCGACTGAACCGTATTCACAGTGACAGATCGACTGTGAATTCTGTTGCGCGACTGAGACACGGCTGAATTCTGATCTCCTGCTGCCCGGAGCAGATCCCTGATCTGCAGCAAACCTCTGCCAGCTTCCGACTGCGAAGGCTGAATGGACTCTGCTATACGGGTCGCAGCTGCTAAATTCTGAATTGGGGTTCGATATACCTGAGTCGGCGGGAAGAGTTGACGTCGACTGGTGTCGGGAACTCGTTGCCGCGCGCGCTCGTCGAGTGCTCGCTGAAGGTTCTCCAGTCGAGTGCGCTCGGCCAAATTGGCCAGACGCGCCTCCTCCAAGGCACGAGCCTCGGGGGTTTCTCCTGCGATGGGAATACGCAGGGGATCCTCGTTCCTGCGGCGAAGCTCTTCTCTTTGCAGAGAGTCGAGTGGCTCGGGCTGGTACTCTTCGTAGTCTCGTGCAGGGTCGCCGCCGTCACCTGCTCCACCACCACGGGCGAAGCCAGGAGGGCTGCGGGGCCCGTCGACCATCAAGATTTCCGCCGCTGGATCACTGCTTCCGCACTCGGATGCAGTCTCTCCGGAGCCAGTCGACTGATCGAACAAGCCGTAGAGAGATTCGTTGGGCTCGATTGCCGCAACTTGTGTAGTGGCCGATTGGCGAGCCACTGCGTGACTCACCCATCGCTGAAGCCTCGACCGTCCTGAGCGCTTGCGCTGGCGGGAGACCGGGAGGGTGGACGATGGAGGAGCCGACCGATACTGGGTCGACGGTTGCCGCAGCAGAACGCCGCGGACACATGCGCGAAAATGCGTCGCACCGCGGACGGGGAGCGCATCTACGTCGAGTGGAGCCTCCTGGAGCCATGCGGAGTCGTCGGCGATGAAGGTGAGAGTGCCGAGACGGATCTCTTGACCCTTGACCAAAACTCCAGCAGACACCATGATGAGAGTACTCGGAAGAATCGCAACTTCTCCACAAAATCGCTAAAACACCTGCCCCATAGTGGGCGCCAACTGTCGTGGTTCTAAGCCTGACAGTAGAGTGGGGGTAGGTATGGAGAGGCAAGGTCCTAGCTATGGAGAGGTTGTAAGCACAAAGGATGTACGAGTTCAGGCCCTTCTCGGAAGAAGTAACAGCCCTACGTCTCGGAGCCCGGAGGCGGTCGAGTGGATTATGAATGTATGAATTACAAGGTGCCGAACCCCTCTGCCTGTGGAGGGGGTGGCTTATATAGAGTGCGCCAGGACCCCAGCCAGCCCACGTAGGAGAGGGTTTAAGGTGAGTTAAGTCTGGGGCGTTACTGGTAACGCCCCACATAAAGTGCCTTTACTATCATAAAGTCTACTTGAATACAGGCCGTTGCAGTGCAGAGTGCCTCTTGACCTCCTGGTGGTCGAGTGAGTCTTCGTGGTCGAGTCCTTCAGGCAGTCGAGTGAATCCTCGTTGGTCGACTGGAAGGCGACCTCTTCTAAGGATGTCCTAGGGTAAGTTACTTGGATCAGGTCCATGATCCTACCCTAGGTACACAACCCCATCACGTCCCCGCCGCACCCTCTCGCCAGCGACGATGGGGGGATAAGATCGCCAGCACCCCCCGCCTCCTTGATCCCGCCTCCCGCTCGCCCCCACGCTCGCCCTCGGCCCCCGCGCCTCTCCCTCTCCCCTCCAGATCCATCTCCCCCTCGTTCCCCACTGCAACCGAGCGCTGCCATGGCCTCGCCGCCGTGAATCGCGCGGCCACAGTCACCGCCTCGCCGCGCCTGCGTGTCCGTAGACGCCTCCATCGTCTTCCTTGTCCACCGAAGGCCTCAGCTGGAGCGGGGGAGCCCCGAATCACCGGATCCCCTTCGTCCACATCTCCGGCTGCCGCGTTCTTCACCAACTCCGGCGACATCCCTCTGCGCTTCCGTTCACTCGAGGGCCTCCGTGTGCCGCGACGTAAGCCTCCGCACCCTCCTCCTTCCTCTGGTTCCTCCTCATGCACCGTAGATGGCTCGTGGTGCTGCCGTCGCCATTGCCGCATGCGGCCTCGTCCGCGAGCTCATTGCGCTCACCCCGTCCATCTCCGAGCCAAGCCGTGGCCTCCGTCAAGTTGCCGGAGGTCCGTAGAGCCTGCTAGCGCCGTTTGTCAACTAGAACGCAGCCCGTAGCATGGTTTTCGGAGATGCCCGTATTCCGGCGCCGCCCGCGGTCGTCGTTGAGCTCCACTCCGGCCACCCCCGCACCTGGGATCACCCTAGATCGACGCGGGACGATCTACTCGTTCGAACGCCACCGAAAACGCACGGAATGGTGCACTGTGCTGGAAATTCGTGCAACTCCGGCGAACTTCCGCCGCGGAAATGGTCGCCGACGTGATTCCGGCGACGTCACCGACGTGGCACCCGCGTGGCACCGCCTACGCCATTGACTGGTGGGCCCAAGGCCCCTTGTTGACCAGTTGACTGAGTCAACTTGCTGACTGGGCTGGTCCCAGCAGCTGACCAGTGCCCCCCCCCATCTTTAAGCTAATTAAATTAGTTAATCTAATTAATCTGGGCTAATTAGCCACTGACTAATGGGGCCCACACTTAGTTAATTCTAAATTAGTTTAAAACAAATCCTATTTCACCTCTTTCTCAATGACAGGTGGGTCCCACTGGACCCACAGTCATTTTTGACTATAGTCAACCGCACTGTTGACTGCTGACATCACACATATGTCATGATGACGTCATCCCATACTATTCTGGATAATGTTGATTTAAATAATTAATTAAATTCCTGAAAATGAGTTAAATCTTTAGAAAATCATATCTTTTAATCCGTAACTCGGATGAAAATACTTTCTACATGAAAGTTGCTCAGAACGACGAGACGAACCCGGATACGCAGCCCGTTCGTCCACCACACACCTCTAACATACCAAACACGCAACTTTCCCGCTCCGGTTCATCTGTCCGAAAACGCGAAACACCGGGAATACTTTCCCGGATGTTTCCCCCCTTCGTCGGTATCACCTACTACCGCGATTGGGCACGCCTAGCATCGTTACTCGTCATGTCATGCATCGAAATGCATCTGTTTACATGGTATTCATTGTTTCTTCCCCCTCTTCTCTCCGGTAGACTACGAGACCGATGTTGCTGCTGCCCAGTTCGACTACGGAGTTGACGACCCCTCCTTCTTGCCAGAGCAACCAGGCAAGCCCCCCCCCTTGATCACCAGATATCGCCTATTCTACTCTATACTTATTGCATTAGAGTAGTGTAGCATGTTACTGCTTTCTGTTATACCTATCCTGATGCATAGCCTGTCCTTGATACTACTGTTGTTACCTTTACCTGCAATCCTATATGCTTAGTATAGGATGCTAGTTTATCACCTTTGGCCCTACATTCTTGTCAGTCTGCCTTGCTATACTATAGGGCCGTGATCACTCGGGAGGTGATCACGGGTATATATGATACATACTTACATACTATATGGTGACTAAAGTCGGGTCAGCTCGATGAGTACCCGCGAGTGATTCACGGAATGGGGGGCTAAAAGGACCTTTGTCCCGACGGCCCTCTGTGTGGATCTTTGTGGCGGAGCGACAGGGCAGGTTGAGACCGCCTAGGAGAGAGGTGGGCCTGGCCCTGTTCGGTGTTCGCAGATACTTAACACGCTTAACGAGATCTTGGTATTTGATCTGAGTTGGCTACGAGCCTATACGCACTAACCATCTACGTGGGAGTAGTTATGGGTATCCCGGCGTCGTGGTATCAGCCGAAGCACTTCGTGACGCCAGCGACTGAGTGGCGCGCGCCGGATTGGAACGTAAGCCAGCTCTTGTATTAAGGGGGCTAGTTCTGCTTTCGGCCGCGTACGCAACGTGCAGGTGTGCTATGGGCGATGGGCCCAGACCCCTGTGCGCTTAGGTTTAGACCGGCGTGTTGGCCTCTCTGTTGAGCCTAGGTGGGGCTACGACGTGTTGATCTTTCGCGGCCGGGCATGACCCGGGAAAGTGTGTCCGGCCAAATGGGATCAAGCGTGTTGGGTAAGTTGGTGCACCCCTGCAGGGAAGTTAATCTACTCGAATAGCCGTGATCTTCGATAACAGGATGACTTGGAGTTGTACCTTGATCTTATGACAACTAGAACCGGATACTTAATAAAACACACCCTTCCAAGTGCCAGATACAACCGGTGGTCGCTCTCCCTCAGGGATATGAGGAGGGGATCGCCGGGTAGGATTATGCTATGCGATGCTACTGGAGATGCTACTTGGAGATGCTACTTGGAGGACTTCAATCTACTCTCTTCTACATGCTGCAAGACGGAGGCTGCCAGAAGCGTAGTCTTCGACAAGATTAGCTATCCCCCTCTTATTTTGGCATTCTGCAGTTCAGTCCACTGATATGGCCCTTTACACATATACCCATGCATATGTAGTGTATCTCCTTGCTTGCGAGTACTTTGGATGAGTACTCACGGTTGCTTTTCTCCCTCTTTTCCCCCTTTCCCTTCTACCTGGTTGTCGCGACCAGATGCTGGAGCCCTGGAGCCAGACGCCACCGTCGACGACGACTACTACCCCGGAGGTGCCTACTACTACGTGCAGCCCGCTGACGTCGACCAGGAGTAGTTAGGAGGATCCCAGACAGGAGGCCTGCGCCTCTTTCGATCTGTATCCCAGTTTGTGCTAGCCTTCTTAAGGCAAACTTGTTTAACTTATGTCTGTACTCAGATATTGTTGCTTCCGCTGACTCGTCTATGATCGAGCACTTGTATTCGAGCCCTCGAGGCCCCTGGCTTGTATTATGATGCTTGTATGACTTATTTTATTTTTAGAGTTGTGTTGTGATATCTTCCCGTGAGTCCCTGATCTTGATCGTACACGTTTGCGTGTATGATTAGTGTATGATTGAATCGGGGGCGTCACAACACGTGCCCCGCATCCTGCTCTCACTGAAGCCACTGACAGTACAACTGCTCCACGACCCAAGAAGCGCACTCGTGTTCTCAATGACCGAGAGCTTCTTGTGGCTCTTCATCAGAAACAGGATAGGCATCATGACTGGCTGAAGCGTCAAATGCAAAGCCTCTTGGTGGATGTTAATCACATTCGCAATCTTGCCACCAAGAATGCTTTTGTTTCTCATGAAACCTCTCGCCGCACATGGAAAGGGCTGACGCTGATGTGTTCTGAAGATGATCTTCAAGAGGATGGCTTCTCTGAGCGCTTCAAGTTTGACTCCACACCTCCTCGAAGGGCAGTGCTGCGATGAACTCCATCTCTTGAAGACTCTGAGTTCTCTTCCTCTGCTGCAACTGTGAATGCTAGAGTGATCGAGGATGAAGACGATGCTACTTCACCGCCACCTCCTTCAGCACACTTCGACTCTGCTCCAAGCTCTTCTGCACCGCCAAACACCACCAACGACCCTGCTGCTTCACCTACTCTTCATGGGAACGAGTAGATGCTCTATGTCTTCAAACCTTTTTGGTCCTTACTGACAAAAGGGGGAGAAGCATATGAGTTTGATAGTCTTCAAGCGGGTCTATATGGGCGGGTGCTTTATATTTTGCTTCGTGTTTACAACTCTCGTTTTGATACATTTGGTTCTTTGAGTTGTAACACTTAAACTCGATGGTCGTCTGCTACCTATTTGCCATTTTGTGATGCGATGATAAATTCCGCATGTGCGACGATAAATTCCGCTCTTAGATCATTTTGCAGACATCCATTTTCCATTATGCATGTCATTATCTTCACATACCTTCACATGCATAGTGGATTGTCATCATAAGTTGAAGAGGATCTCCACAAGCACAACAT
The DNA here is from genome assembly GCF_018294505.1 of Triticum aestivum. Lineage (NCBI taxonomy): Eukaryota > Viridiplantae > Streptophyta > Magnoliopsida > Poales > Poaceae > Triticum > Triticum aestivum. Next base: position 133,526,716 of record NC_057812.1, on the reverse strand, counting down.
GCCATGTGCATTTGCACCAAAAGCAAATTACTTATATGCACATCTTCAGGGGGAGCCCTTGCAACTTATGAAGACAATTCCTTATCCTTTACAATTTCACATATTATATTCCCCGTTGAAAACTTCAACTAGTTTGTCATCAATCACCAAAAAGGGGGAGATTGTAAGTGCATCTAGTGCCACCCCTAGTTGGTTTTGGAGTATTAACGACAAACCTAGTTGAGGAACTAATGTGTTTGTGAGAATTGCAGGATAACACAGGTAGAAGTCCCTCATTGATTTGGTTTTCTTACCAGAGATGACCCCTAAAAATGTATGAAGACATTGATGTCAAAGGTGGTATATGAAGATATTCACATTGAAGACTATGACAAGAGAAGATATCGAATGAAGCCTGTGGAGCTCGAAGACTTAGATCTTTCGTAGCTCTTTTTCCTCTTCCTTGTTGAGTCATAGGAACCACCGTACTGTTAAGTGGGGTCCAAGAGAACCATTCAGAATGACTGAAGTGATGCTTAAACAAAACCTATGTCTTCGAGTGAAGACTATGAGAGCGAATCTTGTCCAGAGTCGGACAAGTCAGCTTTGCGTGTAGCCCAAGTAAAGTTGCCGTGTGAGTTTGAAATCTGACCGTTGGAACACGTGTCAGTTCCTTAGTGACCCAGGGTCATTTCGGACAAATCAGGTCGGGTTGCCTAGTGGCTATAAATAGCCCACCCCCTACAACCATAAACGGTTGGCTGCTTAGAGTTAGTGTACGGCTTTTGTCGTTTGAGAGCAACCCACCTCGAAGCCTTTGAGAGAGAATTCCTTGCGAGGATAAAGCCCTAACCACCTAGAGCCAAAGAGAATTAGGCATCACTTAAGTCTTCGTGTTTGTGTGATCTGAAGACTTATTACACTTGAGGACTGTGCATCCTCCAGCCGGTTAGGCGTCGTGTTCTGAGCATCCAAGAGACATTGTGGATCGCCGGTGAACAAAGTCTGTGAAGGTTTGGGAGTCTACCTTGAAGACTTACCAGAGTGATTGGGCGAGGTCTGTGTGACCTTAGCTCAAGGGGAATACGATGAGGACTGGGTGTCCTGAGCTGCGTGTTCAGGACTGGGTGTCCGGGACTGGGTGTCCTCAGGTTTAAATACCTAGCCGCCCTAACCAGACGTACAGTTGTCACAGCAACTGGAACTGGTCCAACAAATCATTGTCTTCAACGAGTCACTGGTTTCATCCTTCCCGTCCCTCTACTTACTGTTACTCCTTGTGAAGTCATTGTATGATTGCACTATCTTTTGTCTTCACTAAGTGACTGCGTGTTCTGTTTGGCTTCATAATATCTTCCTACCTTATCCTTAGTGCATTGCTGCTATTAGTCATTATGCTCTCACTTGAATACTTGATTAAGGCTTGCCTAGTGTAGTCTACCTTCTGCTGCATGGTAATAGGTTTATTTCTATCGTTTGTCTTCGAAACTTCCATGTTTTGAAGACTTTCATAAAAATCGCCTATTCACCCCCCTCTAGTCGATATAACACACTTTAAATGGCAAACCTTGCCCATTCCACAATCGTAGGCATTTGATATTTTGGAATGGGACAACCTTGTCAAATTTTGCTCATTGATTTTAGCAAGACATGCGTTTGATATTTTCGAATGGGGCGCCCTTTGTTGTCAGCAGCGTCGATAAATTTTTTCTTTATTCTTTAGTTGTGAAGTAAATATTGCCTCTGACATGTGAGTCGCTGAGATGCATAATCATCGATTGTTTTGAATGTTCTCTATGAATTGCCAGGCCTGTGTGTTTGATTACAATGTACAGAAATGTTAAAAAGCTGCTCAAACTCTTTGTATTCTGTTCCTTTTTACTTCGCACATTGTGAAAGTGCATACATTTTTGTATAATATTGGTCAAAGTAGAGATACTTTGACTACAGACAAAACTTGTATGCAAACCAGAAAGGACCGGAGGGAGTACATGTGAAACTGCTGCAAATGAGGTGATCACCCTGGGAATAATGCTAGTACGTATTGTTTTGCATGTTCATCCAATGCCAGTGATACAGGAATTCGAACTAATCGAAATAAATTCATTCATACACGGTCGGATTTCATATAAACATGTCGGATTTCATTACATTTCATACATTCTTCAACTAAAAAAGGGTGTGCTAGAGGTATAATTAATTAATCGAAGCTACCCACCTGTGTCCCACTGAGCCGAACAGAAGCTTTACTGACTTAACTGCAGATGCAGTTGCGTAACTGACATGTGGCCTCTTGGGCCCACGTGTCAGTCAACCAACTGCACCAGCAGTTAAGTAGAAGCAGCGTTCTTCTCCAGCGCAGCTCTCCGACTCCACGTCGCCGCCAAGAAGCTAACCGGCCGTCAATGGTCAACCCGCCTAGCTTGGCTTCAACCGGAGGGTAGCAGCAGTGGCCTTACTTGGACCTGAGTGGCGGCGACCTACCGTGTTCTACTCTTCCTTGTTTTCTATGTGGCGCGGCCTTGTTGGCAGCGGGGCGGGGCCTCGGTGGAGCCGGCGATGTCCTCTGTCTCGTTGCCGGTGGGCGGCGCCTCAGTGGAGCGGTGGAAATCCTCCCCCACGTTGTCGGCAGGGTGGGGCCTCGGTTGAGCCGGTGATGTGCTCTGCCTTGTTGTTGGCGGGGCGGAGCCGGCGGTGTCCTCTGCCTCGTTGTTGGTGCCGCGGGGCCTCGTCGATGCCAGCGGAGCGGGGACTCGTCGGAGCCGGAATTGTCCTCTGCCTCGTCCTTGGTCTCGCCAAACAGTGCCTCGCCCGCTTCATCGCCCTCTTTGCTAGCCTCTTTGTAGGCGGCCGCAGCCTCCGCCACCTGCATGCGGTACCGCCAGTGCTCGAGGCGACCCTTGCGTGCGGAGCGGTACGAGTCGAGCAGCGCCTCCTGCTCCGCCCGCTCCGCGGCGATCTGCTCCTCCGCCTGCAGGTGCTCCTGGAGGAGATGGTGGTTGTAGGGGGCGTCGGCCTGCGCCTCCCAGAACTGCTCCTCACGCATCTACCTCACCCTGTCCATATATTGGGCACGGGTCTCACTGATGGTCATGGTGCAATGCACTGGCGAGGATGGGGTGGAGGAGGGGGTTGGCGCCAGATCGTCGACTATCATGTTCTCCATTGGGACGTCGTCGTCCTTCGGCTGCCTGCCAGCCAGCCGGTCGGCAGCAATGGCTACCATCTCCTTGTGGTCCGTCGTCTGCCCGTCCCGAAGAGCGCTGGAGCGTAAGGAAGCCATGGTGGGCAGTAATGGTGTGGACAGTAGAAAGGGAACGGATGCGGATGACTGCAGCTATGGCCGGCACAACAGTTTATATAGCAATGGTGGGCGGGCAAAGGGACGGACGTGTGGTGCCGGAGTAGCTGCCTCGGCAACCGCGCATTATTAATGTGGGCGGCAGATGGACGGACGGACGGCACTTGTGTCATTTGAAGGCGGAGCAATCGCCTGCACCGGGAAGTGGGGCGGGCGGCGCTGACTGTTTCGGGCAGAAAGCGCGCGCGGGCGAGGAGATGACTTTACTGAGAGGATGACAATGGGGACCCACCAGGTCCATAGCCTCACGTACGCAAGTGCCTCCTTATTATATATATATGTAACTATAATTTATTTTGCTTCCTCCTGGTTTCCTGACATCACGGTCCCACACCTTTGTCAGCCTATGTAGTAGTCAATAAACGAGAGAATTGCACAAGAAGCGGCCGACAGCTGGGACCAAGCAGCTCGAGCAGTATTTGTGTTTTTGAGGTGTGAGCACTGTAGAGTTTTTCGATGTTTAGCCTAGATATTATTTTTTCTCCTCTGAACAACAACGAAAACATCGCTACAGGTATTAACTGGGCGGGCTGTGGCCCGTCTAGCCTAGGCCAGATATCCACCCCAAATATTAATTTTTTTCAAGCTGAAAATGGCTAGCCCAGCTATACTTTTTTTTAGGAATACCCAGGCAAGGTCAAGTTGTTATTCTCCGCCCCGCTGGGCTGCAAATCTTTCCTAGGAGGGATGCATTAGGCTTAACAAGAAAATGGGATTTAAGAAATAATAAATGGGATGTAATTATAAAAACTAGGCAGTAACTATAAAAAAATGCACCAAACACGTGATTGCTTTATAAAAAATTATTTTTGGATATTGGAAATTTTAATTTCATTAATTGTTGCGAGCGCAATGTTTCGTTGGATTTTTACGTAATATAAATTTATATTGAAATTGTATTTAATCCGACTAGAAATTTCGGGATAAAAATATTTTGGATCCCATCAAAATGTGGGAAATTTTATTGAATTCTGTTTTGAACGGTTTGTTGAAATGGGTTGTACTTTTAACAAACTGTAAATGGGATGTAGTAAATTCCATTAGAATTCAAAAATAGGCTACACATTCTTACAAATCTCAAATGGGCTATAAGTTCTCTGCCACACACTTCTGGTCTTACTAAGTTGACGCATCCCTAAAAAACAGAGTTGATGCGTATGCAAGGCTTTGTCAACTTATACTCAACACACGGTTCTAGCAGCAGTGGCCGTTGGATGTCCATCCAACGGATGCCGTGCTTCTTCTTCAATCTCGGATATTCTAGCTTCACCCGCCCAAAAAATGATTCCTCCCCCTGACATCTAGGGCGCACCATTTCGGAAGCTGACCTGTGGGCCTACTAAGTTGACGTACCAAGGGCTTTGTCAACTTAGTCAATATAAACGGTTCTAGCTGCAGTGACTGTACGATGTCCATCCAACGGCCGTCGTGCTTCTTCAACCTCTGGTCTTCTTGTCCAGCCGCCCAAAGCAGTGCCGGTCGTGCCGCCTACTCCTGCCTCCCATGGCCGGCTGTGCTGCCGCGGAGGCCTCACCGCCCCCTACTACTCCCACCGCTGGCCAGGCCATCCCTTCACTCACCCACACCCCCTGTTATTCTGCGGCGACGGCAGCGCAGCCGAACCAGTGAACCCTCGTACTCCTCTCCGTGTGTGCATCCACTGTCGCGTCTTCCCCGGCTCCGTGCCGTCCCCTTCCTAGGCCTTGCCGTCGTCCACCGCCCTGGTGCTTTCGGCGCGGCATGGTCAACGTGGTCAAGGAACAACTTCCATCGGACGTGGACTGTACGTGGAGAGGCTGACAGTTGGGTCCATGGCAAGTGCCTCCTTATTACGCGCAAAATAATTATTCCTCCACCTAACAGCGGGGACGCACCAGATGGGCCATCGTATTTCACGAAAAAAATGATTCGCCCCCTGACTGCTGGGACCCACGAGCTACATCTTCGCACGCAAGGAAGTGCGTCCGAAAAAAACAACGATTCGCCCCCCTGACTACTGGGACCCACCAGCTACATCTTCGCACGCAAGGAAGTGCATCCAAAAAAAACGATTCGCCTCCCCGACTGCTGGGACCCACTAGCTACACCTTCGCACGCAAGGAAGTGCATCCGGGCAAAAAAAATGATTCGCCCCCTGACTGCTGGGACCCAGCAGCTACACCTTCGCATGCAAGGAAGTGCATCTGGGCAAAAAAACAAAAAGATTCGCCCCACTGACTGTTGGGACCCACCAGCTACATCTTCACAGGCAAGGAAGTGCCTGACAGTCGGGATCCACCTGGTCGACGTAGCGTTGTCATTCTGGTCGCGAACGTGTACGTACATACTGGTCGATGTAGAGGCGCACACGTGTCGTAGTAGAGGCGCACACATGTCATAGTAGAGGCGCGCACGTAGCATGTACACGTACGTACAACGGCTAGGGTGCAAGAAAGAAAATACGGCCACGTATGTGTACATACGGGCAGGGTCTCGAACGCCTACTCGCGCATACGTATGGCCAGGGCTCGTGTACATGGCTGGGTCGGAACGAGAAACAGCGACGTCGTCGTGTTCATGGGGAGGCAACGGAGTGCGTCGTGTTCATGGGGAGGCAACGGAATGCGTCGTGTTCATCGGGAGGCAACGGAATGCGTCGTGTTCATAGGGAGGCAACGGAACACGTGGGAGCCAACCGGCTGGGTCGGAATGGAATGTGTGGTCGTGTTCATCGGGAGGTTTGGACGGAACATGCGATGGAAACGAGGCCTGGCGTACCGCGGAACGGAGGAAACGGACCTCCTACGGTCGAAACAGGGGTCCTGTTGATCGGGAGGGGTGTGGCGTACCGCAAAATGGAGGAAACAGACCTCCTACGGTCGAAACGGGGGTCCTGTTGATCGAGAGGGGTGTGGCGTACCGCAAAATGGACGAAATGGACCTCCTACGGTCGAAACAGGGGTCCTGTTCATCGGGAGGGGTGTGGCGTACCGCAAAACGGGACTCCGCGGGATACTTTTCATCTCCACCGTCGACCTCCTCCAGCCTCCACGGGCTACCGTCGACCTCCTCTAGCCTCCACGGGCTCCTGTTCATCCAGCCTCCACCGTGCGCTACTCCACCGGCTACTGTTCAACCACCCCTCCACCGTCTACTGTTCATCCAGCCCTCCACACAACGGGGTCCTGTTCAACCACCCCTCCACGGGCACCCCTCCACTGCCCACTGTTCATCCAGCCCTCCACACCACGGGGTCCTATTCATCCAGAGGCAACGCCACCGCTCGCTGTTCATCCAACCCCCCCCCCCCCCCGCAACGCTCACTGTTCATTCAATCGATCGGCTTCAGTTAGCAGCAGTAGCGAAGGAATCGCTCAATCAGGTTCAGTTAACAACCATCGATCGATCGCTCGGGTTCAGTAACGCGTAGCCTGCAGTGTAATCGCCCGGGTTCAGTTAGAGCCCAACGCCTCACTTGGGTTCAGTTAGAGCCAATGCCTCGCACACACGCGCGTATGTGTGCGAGAGAAACGCGCATCGCTCGGCCACCGACCTCCCACCGTAACCGGGAACTCCTCGAAATTTTCCTCGCCCTTGCTTCTACCACAGTTTTTTCTATCATGGACGGCCAAAAGAATGTCATGCAGCTGCTTCTCCGGCCCGCCCAAGACGAAAAGCCCATTTTCTGTCATGATTTTTTGTCATAGAAGTAGGAGCCCACCACATCTATGATGATACCGGGTGTTGTCACAAATATCGTCATAGAAGTGTCATATGTATGACAGGAAAAAATTTCGTTCGACCCAAAATGTCACGGATGTGTCTTTTTTTTGTAGTGTGTGTGCCGTCGGCACAAGGAGCAGAGGGGCCGAGGTTGAAGTCTAACCCTAGTGACTTCTTGTTCTCTTTGGCAAAAGTTTTGGCAAACTGGAAGTTACGCTTAAAGAGATTGTCTTCACGACACCATAACAGAGAGGATGGGTCGGCATTAGCAGGGTGAGGTCCACGAATCATGCAGGGGTAGAAGCCTTGAGCAATAGCTTCGGACTTCGACTTGGGCTGAAGACCTTTGTATATAATATCTCCCCAGGGGCCCTTGATGGCATTCTTTTCAGCATATTCGTCAGTGACAAATCTGTACTTGAACCATTCCTCTATCCAATGTCTTCGAATCCATTGGATTCGGTCTTGCGTTCTCCATAGGTCTCTTCTGGATCTGACTTGTATAACTCATAGAGATCCGGTGGCAGGTCCTTAGCAGTGTTTTCACAGTGCTGTCTGCCGCCCTTTCTGACCGATTTTTCTGTTGCCATGAAGTTCAGACTGAAAGGCTTCAGAATGTGCAAAGGCTTCCTACTGCTGGTCAGACAAGAATTAGCTTCGGGAGAATTGATGTGATGTTGTAAGAACTCTGCAAATGAATGCAAACTATGAGAACCAAGGGATTCTCCCACGGACATGTACCTGTGGCAGCATTAGAGATGCGAGGGAAGGGGAAGAGGTCATATGCATTCTCAGAAGATTTTGAAGATAAATCAGTTTAGAAGACTGTCGGTGTCAAAACCGGCGGATCTCGGGTAGGGGGTCCTGAACTATGCGTCTAAGGCGGATGGTAACAGGAAGCAGGGGACACAATTTTTACCCAGGTTCGGGCCCTCTTGATGGAGGTAATACCCCACGTCCTGCTTGATTGTTCTTGATGATATGAGTATTACAAGAGTTGATCTACCACGGGATCGTAGAGGCTAAACCCTAGAAGCTAGCCTATGGTATGATTTCATGTTCTCCTATGGACTAAACCCTCCGGTTTATATAGACACCAGAGGGGGCTAGGGTTACATAGAGTCGGTTACAAGGGAGGAGATCTACATATCCGTATTGCCTAGCTTGCCTTCCACGCCAAGGAGAGTCCCATCCGCACACGGGACGAAGTCTTCAATCTTGTATCTTCATAGTCCAACAGTCCGGCCAAAGGATATAGTCCGGCTGTCCAGTGGCCCCCTAATCCAGGACTCCCTCAGTAGCCCCTGAACCAGGCTTCAATGACAATGAGTCCGGCATGCAGTATTGTCTTCGGCATTGCAAGGCGGGTTCCTCCTCCGAATACTCCATAGAAGATTTTGAACACAAGGATAGTGTCTGGCTCTGCAAAACAAGTTCCACATACCATCGTAGAGAGAATAATATTTCCACAAATCTAATATGTTGACGTGTTTCGACAGCACGACGTTACGTCATGGCCTGGTCTTTATTCGAACCGTTTTTCTCAACCAGCACCGCGCATATCGCGAGGTGGTTTTCTTGACATGTCTTGTCGAAGCAGAGATCATGTCCCCCTTATTACGGGATTCTCATCAATACGGACGTGGGTAACCCACTCGTGCCCGTTGGCATGACTCCTCGATTTTAGGCGAGCCCCAAAACGGCCGTGAGGAGGACGCTTGATATTCACCCTTTTTTTATAAGGAGGCCAAGACCTGTCCCTTTTTCCTCTCGCGCTCAATCGAATCCTTTCCCCACCTCGAGTTCCAACACCCCAGGCTCAGGTCAGGCGCTTCGGACCTTAAACCATGTCCTAATCCAACCTCCAAGGTCGGTGGATGCCTTCCTCTGTCATAGAGGAGGACATCAAGAAGCTGAGAGAGGCCAGATATCTGACCGCCAAAATTTCGCACAGGCTGCCTGCCCGAGGGCAGGTCATCCCCACTCCCGAACCCAACGAGAATGTTGTGTTCGTCTCTCACTTCCTCCGAGGACTAGGCCTAGCTCTAGATCCCTTTGTTAGGGGACTCATGTTCTACTATGGGCTGGATTTCCACGATCTGGCCCCGGATTCCCTCCTTCACATCTCGTCGTTCATCGTCGTATGTGAGGCCTTCCTCCGTGTTACCCCTCACTTCGGCCTGTGGCTCAAGACCTTCAGTGTGAAGCCGAAGATGATCGAGGGGCGGCACGTAGAGTGCGGAGGTGCCGTAATAAGCAAAGGCACTAATGCTCCATGGCCAGAGGGTTCCTTCCCAGAGGTATCTAGTTTGTGGCAGCGGGAGTGGTTTTATATCACAGCTCCCCGAAGTGCCAAGTGGGCAGCCATCCCCGCCTTTCGCTCGGGCCCCCCCACCACAACTGACGTCATGGATCAGCGAGGGGCTAAACTGGGGTCCAGTAAAGGATGTGCCGATATTGCAGAGTCGCATCCGAGATCTCATTGAGAGAGACGTCAACCTGGTCACGGTGATGCAGGTCATGCTAGTTCGTCAGGTCCCGCCTTGCAAATGTAGACCTCTCCATCTGTGGGAGTTCAACCCGGAGGGACCGTGAATCATTCAGCACTTCCTTGGCATGACGCTCAAGGAGATGTACAAGTTGTTCTTTGGATCACAAATAAAGTGTACGAACACCACCGAGGATGTGGGTCTGAGCTGTAATCGCCCGGATACCCAAGTAAGTAATCCCATGGCCGAACACACTGTTTCTCTTATTTATCACAACATCATGCTGAAAAGTCACTTTTTGACCAGTACTGGATAACAAAGGCGAAGATGATCAGGTGTCCGCCCCCCCCCCTTCCCGAGGGCTTGGCCAATCCAGTACTAGACAGAATGCTGGAGCCGGCGCCTTATCAGGGGCCCTCGAAGGAAGATGAAGGGGGGAATAAAGAGGCCGGAAGCCAGCCTCACTCACTACTCATCCCAACCGGGGGAACGAGCGCCTCCGCGAAGGAGGACAACCAGGCAGAAGAATCTAACATCCCCTCTCCCCGGGGAAGGAAGAGGACCACCTCTGAATATCCGGAAACAGAGGTTTCCAAACGAGGGAAGAAATCTTCGCCAGAGGGTCCTACCCCGGGGGGTACCCCTGCCGCACAGTGTCCGCAAGGGAATCAGCCCTCTACCAAGCTGTAAGTAATCAAAAAGTACTTCGTAGTGTAACTATCCTACCTTACTTCTGAAGACAATAACCGAAGCTTATATCTTGTAGTTTGGATCGTAGCCCTTCTCAACAGAGTTCATCTTCGGGGGATCTTCTTCTGGAGATGATGGAGAGCGAAACACCTCCCCCTGCCACCCCGCCTTATGAGGCGGGCGACCCAGAAGTGTCGTCGCGGAGGGTTTCTCCTGATCCGCCAAGGCCAGGGGGTAATCCCTTGGCCACCCGGAGTCCTCAGTATTTGGCTCCTAAAGAGAGAAACATAAAGAGTCCGGAACCGTATAGTGTGTGGTCGGACGCACTGAAGGATCTTCTGGAGCAAGCGGCCATCTCAGAAGCGCATCGTACGCTAATGAGTACTATAGTTGAAAGGATTTCATCCGCTGAAAGCGGATTGCATGACGCTTTTATGAGTCTGCTGAAAGGCTTTGAGGTACGTGACATAGTGTATGTTTTTGACGGTACCGCACACGCTAGGTGTGCCCTATGCAGATAGTAACCCCTGAGACTCTGGTTGTCGTCGAAAATGGCGGCAAACAAAGGATCATAGTCCCAGGTAATAACCAGACCGCCTTTATGTGCAGGTGGCTGAAGCTCCGGTGGCTAGCCGGACTGATGGGTTTGCCGAGCTAAAGCGGCAACTTGATGCGGCAAATGCCGACATCGTGCTTGTCAACAAGCGGCTTGACGAGGCACAGGGTAAGCGATTTCTCTGGTGATCAACGTAAAGTAAGAGGAGCATGATGCCAGTATATTTACTATGTTGTGACTGCGGATGGAGCTGCCACCATGGAGACCCTTCGAGCGGAGCTTTCCTAAGCCAAAGAACAAGCAAGGAATAGCGATGCGGCCGCTCTGAAGGCGGTCAAAGAGCTGAGGGCCGAACAGTCCGCGCATCTCCAGAGCAAGGAAAGGATAGCCAAGATGGCCATTGAGTTGAAAGATGCCGCTGACCATTACCAGCTTCTTGATAAAGAAAGCCGAGCGAGGGCGACGGACCTGGAAAAGGCCATGGTAGCAGCCAAGGAAGCCCGCTCTAAAATCAGAGCGACGAAGGAGGAGTTGCATCAAGCTGCGGATATCATGGCTAGGAAGCCCTTCTTGCTGCGGACTAAGTTCGGAGATCCGAAGTATGCTCCTCTCAATCAACTATGGAGTTCAGCAGACGCCTACATGGATTTGGCGACAAGTGCTGCTGATGCGGCCGAGTACTTCAAGGATCAAAAAGATCGCGAAGTGGAAAAGTTGTTCTGGTCACAGTTCCATGCTCCAATGCGTCTGCTGCTGTTGAATGAGCGAATGGCCGAGTGGGCCGAGCTCCATAGGTTGTCCGGACTAGCCATGAGGTCTGTTGTGGATCATCTGTGGCCGGGAGGGCCAAGGTCGAATAGTTACTTTAGTTTAGTGCAACAATTCCTTGGTGTTGTGCCGCACATCAACGCTATGAAGAGGTTGGCGTGCATAGAGGGTACGCGGATGGCCTTTGCCCATGTCAATACATATTGGGCAGAGATGGAGGCCACCACTGTTGCAACACAGGGGTCGGCCGTGGGCCGAGTGGCTGCCGAGCACTACTTTGAAGAAGTTCTTGAAGGCGCTCGTTCGATAGAGGCTCAGTGCTCAAAGAATAGTATGTTCTAGTGACATGTACTCCCATTGTAAGAACAATGTTTTATTGAGTTGTCAAGGCTGTATTTATACTTTTGCCTGAAAGTATTATGATGCCTCCTGTGTGGCCATTTATCTATATATGTATATAACCTGAAAGTTTGCAGTCGTCGGCTTCTGCCCCCATGCATATAATGCGGGGGTGTTCGCCAAAAAATGTGTATTCACACTTGATCCAACGTCTTGGTCCATTAAGGAGGTGGTAGCGCAGCGAACGAGGCAATCGGACTATATTGCTTTAACACTTTCACTTAGCCATAGGAGTTTGACGGTGGGGCTACTATATAGCCCCTGGTACTTCTGCGCTCGTCCGAATACGGGGCGCGTACGAACATGACCGGGAAACGACCCTTCGTTAATGCGGAGGAACCCCGAAGATTCCGCTGAGTCATCGAGTGGTTGACCAGTCTCGCGCTATATCTTGGCAGTCAGTTTTCGGCTTTCTCTACTGAGCTGCTCATCCGGATGAACCAGGGCACAATCGCAGTAGTTCTCCCAGTGCTACCTTAGCCGATATAGCGGAACGCAAGGTACCAAAACATGGGAGCCGGGCAAACCCAACATTTGACCAAAGACATGATTCGGAGCTGATGCATATAAGGCCAAACTCGCGACGCCGAACACTCCCTAGGTATTCGGTCTTTATAACATATGACGGGCTGAATAATGCCCTGAATAATAAACCCCGGGTGTCCAGGTGCGTGCAATATCCTGACATGGCCACATGCCAATACATCGGCATCCTTCTCGGTTGTATTGAGTATCCGGAGGATGTGAACAACAAGAGACAGTAAAAAGGTTGACGCAGGGTCTTAATCTAAAAAAACCTTTGAGCGGGTCCCTGCTGCACGTCTGCGCCTATGTCTCTGTTGTGCCGTGTCCTGGACGGGTGTAGCACGATTGTCATACACGGGAAGCCCCTGGTACCGTCTAGGGGGGCTTGATCATCAAACCCATCTCATGTATATGTAGTGGTGCACCGGACTCGTCTAACCGTGTCCGTGGTCTTGACAACCTGTCATTTTTTCTGGTTGGTGAGGCCGTCTAGTGCTCGGTGGCTAAAGCCGCCGCACATTCTTCCATGCGTAGAGCGCACTCAGTATTTCCGCTAACTGTGATGGTGCCATGTGGACCGGGCATCTTAACCTTGAGAGAAGCGTAATGCGGGATTGCATTAAAACGAGCGAAAGCCGCTCTTCCGAGTAGTGCTTGATAGCCACTTCGGAATGGAGCGATGTAGAAATTTAACCTTTCGCTTCAGAAGTTGTCGGAAGAACGGAATACAACCTCTAGTAATAGAGAGCCCATGCAGCGGGACTCTAGGCCTGGTATTACTCCCTTGAAGGTAGTAGTACGGTGGCTTATTTTTGATGGGTCTATCCCCATTTTGCGGACTGTGTCCTGATATATCAGGTTTAGACCACTGCCGCCGTCCATGAGTACTCGTGTGAGATGGTATCCATTTATTATTCGGTCTAACACCAAGGCAGCCAATCCTTCGTGCCGGATGCTTGTCGCGTGATCCCCGTGATCAAAAGTGATCGGGCAAGCCAACCAGGGGTTGAACCTAGGGGTGACGGGCTCTATGGCGCGGTTGTCTCGGAGTGAATGGTTGATTTTCCTCTTCATCACATGGATCATGTTGACTGTTTTAACCTATAGTGGGAATCTTTTCTGTCCTCCAACGCTTTGCTGGCGAGGTTCATCCTCGTCTTCGCTTGGTGTCTCCCCCCCCTTGTGTTCGGCGTTTAGCTTACCAGCCTGCTTGAAGACCCAACATTCTCTGTGGGTGTGATTTGCAGGTTTATCGGGGGTGCCATGAATCTTACATAGTTTGTCAAGAATGTTGTTTAGGCCAGACGGTCCGTCTCTGCTGCCTTTGAAAGGCTTTTTCCGCTGACCTGGTCGAGAGCCCCTGAATCTGGCATTTACCGCCGTATTATCTAGGCTATCCTCTTTATTTCGACGCTTGCTTTTATTGCGTCGTGGTTTTCCATTGCCACCCTTGACTTCGGATGTGCTTGGGTCGCTGGTGCTGTTGCGGGCTAACCAGCTGTCTTCGCTCGCGCAAAAGCGGGTCATGAGACTTGTTAGAGCTGCCATAGTTCTCGGTTTTTCTTGGCCGAGGTGTCTGGCGAGCCATTCGTCTCAGACGCTGTGTTTGAAAGCTGCTAAGGCTTCGGCGTCCGAACAACCAACGATTTGGTTCTTCTTGGTGAGAAACCTGTTCCAAAGCTTTCGGGCGGACTCTCCGGACTATTTAATTATATGACTTAAATCGTTTGCATCCAGAGGTCGGACGTAGGTCCCTTGAAAATTAGCCCAAAAAGCGTCCTCGAGCTCCTCCCAACTTCTAATTGAGTTTTCGGGGAGGCTTTTTAGCCAGTGCCGAGCTGGTCCTTTAAGCTTGAGGGGCAAGTATTTAATGGCATGGAGATTGTCTCCGCGAGCCATATGGATGTGGAGGATAAAGTCCTTAATCTAGACCCCACGGTCTGTGGTCCCGTCGTACGCTTCTATGTTCACTGGTTTGAATCCTTCTAGGAATTCATGGTCCAGCACCTCGTCGGTGAAACATAGGGGGTGTGCGGCACCCCTGTACTTGGATGTACCATGGCGTTCGGATGGTTGTGGTATTTGGTTTTGATTTTGTGCCGGAGCATGCTTCCTAGATCCATAGATGGATCTGGTCGCACCGGATTTTTGGCGCAAGTCCTCACGTACATCGTGTGTTGACTTATGTGCATATTTGTTATCCGCTCTATCACGGTCATGAGGTGGTGGATCCGGCCGGTTGGTCGTTTCATTATTTGGCTGTGTGGGCTCTAAGGCCTCGTCATCGAATTCGGGTAACAGCTTGCGCTTTGGATAGCTCCTTGTGTGGTAACTTCCACCATACTTTGCTTCGCTGTCGAGCACTTTGTTCCACCTACTGTTGAGTGTGTTTTGTGCGGCCTTAAGCCTGTGCTTCTGCTTCTTCAGACTCCTCGCTATGGCAATAAGCCTTCTGCGGAGGTTCTCTTGCTCCAAGTGCATTTCCGGGATGATGTGTGCATCTTCGTCCGGGCTGTTTTCCTCCCCCGATGGGGTTTGGTGAGGGTTATCCTCGGCGTCGCCGTGTTCGGACGTCGGATCCGTGCTATGTTCGCCGCTTGCAGCTTCATTATGCTCTGCCGCCGGGGCAATGTGGTCGTCGTTTCCTCTAGAGTCGACTGGAGTGTTGTTTTCTCTTGCGCTGTTATCGCCGTTTTTGCTATGGCGGGACTTGGAGCGGTGCCACTGACATCAGCGCTTGGGTTGCTTCTTGGAGGGGCCATCCTCCGCTGTCTCTTCGCCATTGCCTTCTTTGGATGTATCCACCATGTATATGTCATGTGATGAAGTGGCTGTCCGGCGCCCTATGGGCGCTGGATCCTGTTCGTCTCCTGCATCTTCGTCCATGCCGTTGATGTCTTCGGAGTCGAAGTTGAGCATGTCGGTTAAGTCGTCGACAGTGGCTACTAAGTGGGTGGTGGGCGGGCAGTGAATTTCTTCGTCGTCCGTATCCCATCCTAGCCGGACATAGTTCGGCCAGGGTTCTCCTGACAGGGAGAGGGACCTCAATGAGTTTAGCACATCGCCGAAGGGCGAGTGCTGAAAGATATCCGCGGAGGTGAACTCCATGATCGGCGCCTAGTCGGATTCGACGGGCACGGATGTAAGCGGCTCGGAGTCTGTCTCCGGAGGTGAATCCAGTGGTTCGGCGACACGGCTCTCGTGAGAGGTGAAGTCAGCATCCGGCTCTATCGTCACTGAGAGTGCGGCCTCCCTGGCGGGGTCTACCCCTCCGCTCTCGGATGGCGCGATTTGCTCCGGATTGACGACCGGAGTAGTTGCAAATGCGATCTCCTGAACACTGTCCGACGGTAGAGTTACGTTGTGCTCGTCGTGACTGTGCGGCGCACCTGACACGGGCTCGAATCCGTCGAAGATCAAGTCTCCGCGGATGTCGGCAGTGTAGTTTAAATTTCCGAATTTGACCTGATGGCCAGGGGCGTAGCTCTCGATCTGCTCTAGATGGCCAAGCAAATTGGCCTGTAGTGCGAAGCCGCCGAATACAAAGATCTGTCCGGGGAGGAAAACCTCACCCTGGAACGCATCGCTACCAATGATCGAGGGATGGTGACGACACCGTGGAACTCTCAACGAAAGCACCAATGTCGGTGTCAAAACCGGTGGATCTCGGGTAGGGGGTCCCGAACTGTGCGTCTAAGGCGGATGGTGACAGGAAGCAGGGGACACAATGTTTACCTAGGTTCGGGCCCTCTTGATGGAGGTAATACCCTACGTCCTGCTTGATTGTTCTTGATGATATGAGTATTATAAGAGTTGATCTACCATGAGATCATAGATGCTAAACCCTAGAAGCTAGCCTATGGTATGATTGCATGTTCTCCTACGGACTAAACCCTCCGGTTTATATAGACACCAGAGGGGGCTAGGGTTACACAGAGTCGGTTACAAGGGAGGAGATCTACATATCCGTATTGCCTAGTTTCCTTCCACGCCAAGGAGAGTCCCATCCGGACACGGGACGAAGTCTTCAATCTTGTATCTTCATAGTCCAACAGTCCAGCCAAAGGATATAGTCCGGCTGTCCGGAGACCCCCTAATCCAGGACTCCCTCAAAGACATTGACCTCATAGTGCGAAGACATTCACTCATATGTAGAGAGTTGGTTCCAAATTTGGACGAATCCACGAATAAGTACAAGTGAGAAATCTAACTACTTTGTGAAGCATAAGTGAACATACTTGGCATGTTATGAGATTCAGAAAGGGATAGATTCAATGTGTTGGGACAGAAATCACTTGTGGTTGAAAAAGATGAATCTATCGGATCAAAAAGGACTGTAAAAAGATTTTTTATTTACCACTCGAGGAACTGCTAGACGAAGTAGGAGATGAGCCGAGCAGATCGATCTTCCGTGCCCTAACTTGGCGACAGAGGACACCTACGGCGATGGCGGAGAAGACGATGTCTGCGGCCGGCGTGAGGACGACGTCGGTAAGGTCACGACAGCTAAGCGCTTCGCCGCTGGCGTCGTCGAGGGCTAGCAGTGGCGCTAGGGTTTGTGCAAGAAGGAGAAGTGGAAGAAGAGATAATGACTGGGGTGTGCCGTGTATTTATAAGGACAGGGACGGCACAACGTTATTATGCAGGTGCCCTTGGCGGTTCACATCTGAAGGACCTGTGGCGAACATGCAACACATTGGAGGTTGTTCCATGTTCCCACGCACGCCTGGATTGTCGGGTGGTCGTTCCCGCTTCTCCGGGTTTCAGGCAAAAAGGATTGAGCATTTAAAACAGATTTAATGTTTGTCTTTGTATCTTCTGCTGACAAGGACGCAGCGAAGACATTCGACAGTTTCAATAGAATGCATATGATTTGGATAGATAGATTTGAGACGGGAGCATAGAAAGGTTAGGGTCCGATCACATTCACTTAGTTCAAAAGATTCAAATGAAAAGACATGGCTATAAGTGAATGCTGTAGAGGACAGAACGCAAATATATGAATATATCCGAATAAGACCAAATCAATATAGTGAAGATAAACATGAAGTCATGTTAATATTGAAGACAAACCAAATGCAAAGACTTTGCATATGTAACGCCAACAGAAAACACTTCAAACAAAAGTTTGGTGGTGGCATTACCCACCGTATAGGAAGTATTAGACCCAGACACGGCGCACAATTATCGTGGTGCTCTGAAGTCAAATTCTGCGTCAATGTATTCACACTTAGAGTGTAAGTCTTCATTAGTTGAAGATATACGTTACTTCGTGTGTTGCACATCTAAGTCATCAACATGCATAAGTGTTAGGATGTGTGCATGATCACAGGACATTTGAGGATTCCAAGATATTTAGCTCACACCACAACTTGCAAAACCTTTTCTCATCCAAGGGCTTTGTGAAGATATCTGCCAGTTGCTCTTCAGTGTTGACGTGAATGATATCAATATCTTCCTTCATGACATGATCTCTGAGAAAGTGATGACGGATCTGAATGTGCTTTGTCTTCGAGTGTTGAACTGGGTTGTTGGCAATCTTGATGGCGCTTTCATTGTCGCAGTAGAGTGGCACTTGCTTCAGGTGAATGCCAGTCTTTGAGTGTTTGCTTCATCCATAGAAGCTGAGCGCAGCAAGATCCAACAGCAATGTATTCAGATTCAGCAGTGGAGAGAGATACACAGTTCTGATTCTTTGAAGACCAACACACAAGTGATCGTCCCAAAAAGTGACATGTGCCTGATGTAGACTTGCGATCCACCTTGTCACCAGCATAACCAGCATCCGAGAATCCAACTAGATCAAACTTTGAGCCCTTTGGATACCATAATCCTAGTGTTGGGGTGTAAGACAAATATCGAAGAATTCGCTTCACAGCTAAGTGATGCGATTCCTTTGGTGCCGCTTGGAATCGGGCACACATGCAAACACTAAGCATGATATCTGGCCTAGATGCACATAAATAAAGCAAAGAACCAATCATGGAGCGGTATACCTTTTGATCGAACTCTTTACCATTGGCGTCAGGACCCAGATGACTTTTGGTTGGCATTGGCATCGTATAACCTTTACAGTCTTTCATTCCAAACTTCTTCAGGCAATCTTTGAGGTATTTCTCTTGAGATATGAAGATGTCATTGCGTTGCTGCCGTATTTGAAGACCAAGGAAGAACTTCAGCTCACCCATCATGGACATCTGATATTGTTCTTGCATCATGTGTCCAAACTCATCACTGTATTTTTGATTAGTGCAGCCAAAGATAATGTCATCCACATATATTTGGCACACAAACAGTTCACCATCATATGTCTTCGTGAAGAGTGTGGGATCCAGGGAACCAGGTTTGAAGCCTTTGCTCTTCAGGAAGTCTTTGAGTGTGTCATACCAAGCACGAGGGGCTTGTTTGAGGCCATACAGTGCCTTGTTGAGCTTGTAAACCATGTCAGGATGTTTTGGATCTTCAAAACCAGGTGGTTGTGCAACATACACTTCTTTTTCAATCTTGCCATTGAGAAAGGCAATCTTCACATCCATTTGATACAGAAGGATGTTATGATGATTTGCATAGGCTAGCAATATGCGTATAGCTTCAAGCCGAGCCACAGGAGAAAATGTTTCATCAAAGTCAATTCCTTCAACTTGAGTGTATCCTTGAGCAATGAGACGAGCCTTGTTTCTGACAACTTGACCATGCTCATCTTGCTTGTTGTGATATATCCATTTAGTGCCTATGATATTGTGTTTACGAGGATCAGGACGCTTGACCAGTTCCCATATATTATTCAGCTCGAACTGTTGAAGCTCTTCTTGCATAGCTTGAATCCATTCAGGTTCTATGAAGGCTTCATCAACTTTATTGGGTTCGGATATTGAGACGAATGCAAAGTGCCCACAGAAATTTGCTAGTTGCGTTGCCCTTGAACGAGTGAGTGGACCAGGTGCATTGATGCTATCAATTATCTTCTCAATCTGTACTTCATTTGCAATATGAGGATGAACTGGACGAAGATTTTGCTCTTGCTGATCATTGTCATCGTTTGAAGGATTGTCTTCAGGCTGAGCATTGTCTTCAGGTTGATTAGGTGCAGAAATGATAAGTTCCTCTTCAGGCTGTACTTCAGATGGTATGATTTCTCCAGTTCCCATAAGCTTGATGGATTCACTGGGTGGAATTTCATCTAGCACATTTGGCAGGTGCTCTCTTTGCGAGCCATTAGTCTCATCGAACCGCACATCCACGGTTTCAACCACTTTATAGTGAAAGAGGTTGAAGACTCTGTAGGAGTGTGAATCCTTTCTGTAACCAAGCATAAAACCTTCATGTGCTTTCGGTGCAAATTTTGAAGTGTGATGTGGATCCTTGATCCAGCACCTAGCACCAAATACTCTGAAGTAACTGACATTTGGCTTCTTACCAGTGAGGAGTTCATAGGATGTTTTCTTCAGAAGCTTGTGAAGATAAACACGGTTGATGACATGGCATGCAGTATCAATAGCTTTAGGCCAGAACTTTCTTGGTGTCTTGTATTCATCGAGCATCGTCCGAGCCATCTCAATGAGTGTTCTGTTCTTGCGTTCCACAATGCCATTCTGCTGCGGCGTGTACGGAGCTGAGAACTCATGAGTGATGCCCAATGTATCAAGATAAGCGTCAAGGTCGGTGTTCTTGCATTCAGTGCCATTGTCACTTCTGATGTGCTTGATCTTGATGCCATAGTTGTTCATGGCCCGATTGGCGAAGCGTCTGAAGACATCCTGCACCTCAGTCTTGTAGAGGATTATATGTACCCATGTATATCTTGAATAATCATCAACAATGACGAAGCCATAGAGACAAGCAGTAGTAGTAAGGGTAGAGTAGTGAGTAGGGTCGAAGAGGTCCATGTGTAGAAGTTTGAAGGGTTGAGTCGTTGTCATGATTGTCTTCGAGGGATGCTTGGCCCTCGTCATCTTTCCAGCTTCACAGGCACTGCATAAGTGATCCTTCTTGAACTTGACGCCCTCGATGCCTATGACGTGCTTCTTCTTCGCAAGAGTATGCAAGTTCCTCATGCCAGCATGCCCTAGCCTCCGATGCCAGAGCCATCACTCTGAAGCTTTTGCAAGAAGACATACGGCAAGCTGTGCTCCTGCTGAGAAATCTACCATGTACAAATCATCTTTCCGATACCTTTCAAATACTAGAGACTTGTTAGATTCCATTAGAACAAGGCAACGATATTTTCCAGATATCACAATCATGTTCAAACCGTAAAGCATTGAGACAGACATTAAGTTGAAGCCAAGGGATTCAACAAGCATCACTTTATCCATGTGTTGATCCTTTGAGATTGCAACTCTACCTAGACCCAATACCTTGCTTTTACCAGTATCAACAAATGTGATGTGACTTTTGTCAGATGGACGTAAGGTTGAGTCCATGAGAAGACTTCGTTCACCAGTCATGTGATTAGTACATCCACTATCAATAATCCATTTTGAAGCAGCTGGTGTCATACCCTACAGTGCAGTTAGGGGATAGGCTTCATGAAGAGCATTGTGAAGCATAAACATTTGACGAGCAAGTGGATTATGAAAGCTTAGATCGATGTTAGGACTGATAGGACAAATAGCAAGCGACTCAGGAACAAAATACATAATAAGACCATTTGGGCATTTGATCTTGTGCCCTACAAGATGTTTTAGGTCCCCAGCAATAGCTTCAGACACATTTGATTTTCGGCTGGAGACCTTTCCTTGCAAAAGAGAGTTAAGCTTTCTTAGCCACCCACATCTTCAAGGGTGGCTTCGAAGCAATGAGTCTGAGTGCAGCATCTGAGAACTTTGGCTTTGAAGCCCTGGCAAATAGTTTTGCAGGAGGTGAATAATACTCATAGGAATAAGTAGAGTAGTTTTTGGTCTTATGAACATGACAGTTTGATGAAACACGCTCATATTCATAGGCATGTTTATGATTTCCCTGCAAAACATTTGTGTTAGTGCGACTCAGGTGAGTCCTCTGTCTGCATGAAGCCTTTGGACCATATGAAGCCTATGGTCTGGGGTTTGTCTTCTTCCCTTGTGGTGTCATGATGACATTCACAGGAAGATTCTCCAGACACCTTTTGGGCACCCAAACTTTCTTCATAGGTGGCCCATTCCTGCAGTTAGTACCAATATACCTGGCAAACACTTCACCATTCTGATTCTTAAATAGTTTATAGTTTGCATCAAAGGATTCATCAATGACAAGAGGATTAGCACAAGTGAAGCCAGATAGGGTGGATGGATCCACTGAAGGTTCCTTTGCAGCAACCCGTGTGGTTTTGGGGTACTGCTCAGGCTTCCAGTAAGAGCCATCAGCATTCATTTTTCTTGCGAACCCAACACCCTCTTTCCTAGGGTTTCGGTTCAGAATCTGCCTTTTGAGGACATCACATAGTGTCTAATGCCCTTTGAGACTTTTGTACATCCCTGTTTCAAGCAATGTCTTCAACCTAGCATTTTCATCAGCAATAGCAGTGGCATCCTCAGCAGAGGGGTTAGTTACAACATCAACAGTTGAAGATATTGCAACAGTAGCAGCAGTAGAACATTCAGCAGCAGAAGTAGCGTTATCATGCTCAAGGCATTTAAGACATGGTGGCTCAAATCCTTCCTGAGCGGGTCTGATCTGTTCAGCGCGAAGTGACTCATTTTCCTTTTGAAGATCTTCATGAACCGCTCTCAACTTCTCAAGTTCTTGCTTCCTTTGAAGATAATCATAGGAAAGCTTTTCATGAGTTGTTGAGAGCGTTTCATGACGACTTTCAAGTTCCTCATACTTAACATGAAGATTTTTTATGTCTTCGATTAAGGACCGAGATCGAGTCATTCCAGCGTCCAACAGGTCATCACTTTTGTCTAACCGTTTTTGAATATGTTCCATAGCTTTCTGTTGTTCAGTTGCAATTTTAGCAAGTGTTTTGTAGCTGGGTTTGGAACCACAATCAGAGTCATCTTCACTGGATGTTTGATAGTGAGCATTGCGTGAGTTTACCTTGGCACCGCGTGCCATGAAGCAATAGGTGGGAGCGGAGTTGTCCTTGTCATTAGCATCGGCGTCGGTGACGAAGTCATTGTCTTCAGTGTTGAAGATGGACTTGGCAGCTGTAGCCAGACTTGCAACGCCAGAATCGGACTCCTCCTCAGACTCCACCTCCGCCTCCTCAGAAGCAGACTCCTCCTCTGAATCCATTTCCTTGCCAACAAACGCACGAGCCTTGCGAGATGAGCTCTTCTTGTGTGATGAAGACTTTGAGGAAGACTTGGAAGAGTGCTTTGAGTATTTCTTCTTCTTCCTGTCATCAGAATCATATTCCTTGCTCTTCTTCTTGTTGTTGTTCTCATTGTCCCACTGCGGACACTCAGAGATGTAGTGACCAGGTTTCTTACACTTGTGGCATGTTCTCTTCTTGTAGTCATGAGTAGAAGCTTCATCATTCCTTGAGCTGGATCATGAAGACTTTCTGAAGCCTTTCTTCTTGGTGAATTTCTAGAACTTCTTCACAAGCATAGCAAGTTCCTTTCCAATGTCTTCATGATCATCAGAACAGCAGTCAGATTCTTCTTCAGACGAGGAAACAGCTTTTGCCTTCAAGACGCGAGTTCGGCCATAGTTGGGACCGTAGATATCTCTTTTCTCAGAAAGCTGAAAACTCATGTGTGTTGAGCCTTTCAGGTATGTCAGACGGATCGAGTGTCTTGAAGTCAGGGCGTTCTTGAATCATTAGGGCTAGGGTGTCAAACGAGTTGTCAAGTGATCTCAGGAGTGTCTTGACGATTTCATGCTTGGTGATCTCAGTAGCGCCGAGAGCTTGAAGCTCATTTGTGATGTCAGTGAGGCGATCAAACGTGAGCTGAACATTCTCATTGTCGTTTCTCTTGAAGCGGTTGAAGAGGTTGCGAAGGACGCTGGTCCTTTGATCTCTCTGGGTTGAGACGCCTTCGTTGACCTTGGAGAGCCAGTCCCAGACTAGCTTTGATGTTTCCAGAGCACTCACACGGCCATACTGCCCTTTGGTCAGATGACCACAGATGATGTTCTTGGCAGTGGAATCCAGTTGAACGAACTTCTTGACATCAGCAGCGGTGACACCTTCACCAACCTTGGGAACGCCATTCCTGACGACATACCAGAGGTCGACATCAATGGCTTCAAGATGCATGCGCATCTTGTTCTTCCAGTAGGGATATTCAGTTCCATCAAAGATGGGGCACGCAGCGGAGACTTTGATTATCCCTGCAGTCGACATAGCTAAAACTCCAGGTGGTTAAACCGAATCACACAGAATAAGGGAGTACCTTGCTCAGATACCAATTGAAAGTGCTAGTTATCGACTAGAGGGGGTGAATAGGTGATTTTTATGAATGTCTTCAAAACATGAGAGTTTCAAAGACAACCGATAGAAATGAACCTATAACCATGCAGTGGAAGGTAGACTACACTAGATAAGCCATAGTCAAGTATTCAATGAAGTGAGAGCACGAAGACTAATAGCAGCTAGGCAGTACGGATCAGGATGGAAGATAGTATGAAACCAATTTGAATAAACAGTCACATAGTGAAGACAAATAGACAATGCAAACAGGCAATGACTTCACAATGACCAACTGTAAATGAAGAGATGGGAAGGATAGAACCAGTGGCTTGTTGAAGACAATGATTTGCTGGACCAGTTCCAGTGGCTGTGACAACTGTACGTATGGTTAGGGAGGCTGAGATTTAACTCAGAAGACCATGTCTTCACCTTATTCCCCTTGAGCTAAGGACACCCAGTCCTCGCCCAATCACTCTGGTAAGTCTTCAAGGTAGACTTCCAAACCTTCACAGACTTCGTTCACCGACGATCCACAATGACTCTTGGATGCTCAGAATGCGACGCCTAACCGGCTAGAGGATTCACAATCCTCAAGTGTAACAAGTCTTCAGATCACACAGACAGGAAGACTTCAGTGATGCCTAACACTCTTTGGCTCTGGGTGTTTAGGGCTTTGTCCTCGCAAGGATTTCTCTCTCAAAGGCTTCGAGGTGGGTTGCTCTCAAACGACAAAAGCCGTGCACTAACTCTGAGCAGCCACCAATTTATGGTGTATGGGGTGGGCTATTTATAGCCACTAGGCAACCCGACCTAATTTGTCCGAAATGACCCTGGGTCACTAAGGAACTGACACGTGTTTCAACGGTCAGATTTCAAACACACGCGACAACTTTACTTGGGCTACAAGTAAAGCTGACTCATCCAGCTCTGGATAAGATTTGCTCTCATTGTCTTCGCTCGAAGACATAGGATTGTGGTTGAGCATCACTTTAGTCATTCTGACTATGTTCACTTGGACCCCCACTTAACAGTACGGTGGTTCCTATGACTCAACAAAGAAGAAAATGAAACTACGAAACAACTCTGTCTTCGCACTCCAAAGTCTTCATGCGATGTCTTCTCATGTCATAGTCTTCACTGTGAATATCTTCACATACCACCATAGTCTTCAATATCTTCACACATTTTTAGGGGTCATCTCCGGTAGGCAAACCAAATCAATGAGGGACTACTACCTGTGTTATCCCGCAATTCTCACAAACACATTAGTCCCTCAACCAGGTTTGTCGTCAATACTCCAAAACCAACTAGGGGTGGCACTAGATGCACTTACAGCCACACTCCCGATGGTGGCTCCACTCCACTCCTGCAGCGATGTTGACAAGTCACTCAGCTTGCATCTTAGATCAGTGACTGTTTGGGCATTGGCCGATCCTTTCCACATGGCCTCGAAAGAGCTGCCGAAATCTGCATGCTTCTCCCAGTAACATTCATACCTGAATATCTTTTTAACCGCTTGCACTCTATTCGCCGGCTCCAACTACAGTCGGATTGGACAGTGGTCCGACGAGGCACACGTTTCATGGTGAAGGGTAGCATGAGGATACAGTGAAGACCAATCTGTGTTCGCTAAAGCCCGATCCAACCGAACGCGGTAGTAGCCTCCCCCTGCTGTCTTCTTTTCAAATGTCCACATCTTCCCCTGATACCCAAGGTCGACAAAAGCACATGCATCAACAGTGTCACGGAACCCCTGTATCTGTGAGTGTCTTCTCTTCCCCACCCCCACATGTTCATGCTGATAAAGGACTTCGTTGAAATCCCCGATGCAAAGCCAAGGGAGAGCAGTCGCCGACACTATGGATTTTAGAAGGTCCCAGGTTTTGTAGCGATCACCTACTTGGGCTTCTCCGTACACACAGGTCAATCTCCAATCAACCTGGTTTGGTATGCTGACAGTAGCATCAATATGGTACTCCAAAAAACCAAAAACATCGAGCTTTATTCCATCATTCCAAAACAAACCAATGCCGCCACTGCGGCCTGAACTATTTATTGCATAGGCATGACTGAAACCTAAAGTACCAGCTAAACTTTCAACACGTGCTTTAGAAATTTGGGTCTCTACAATACAGAGCACGACAGGGGCAAATTGCTTCGCTAGATCGCGAAGCTCTCGAACTGTCGCGACTTTGCCCACACTGCGATAGTTCCAGCATACGATATTCATTGTGCCCGGCGATCCTCCTCGCGGGAGGTCGCCGATTTTGCATCATTAGGTTTTCCTGGAACTCCTCCCTTCTTCATGCCGAGGCTATCCTGGTTCACACGGAGTCTCTTCGGATCCTGCTTGGCCGGAGGGCTGGCTAACATGGCCGGCGGCGCTTGTGAGCTTTGTGAGGAAGAGGGAACCACAGGCCTTTTGCGTTTATCCTCCACTTCCACCAAAGCAAGATCTGTATCTTCATCCATCTTCTGTTCTGCCTCGTCCTCTTTGGCATGTTCCTTATCAAAACCGCGGCCCGAGCGGCCACCCCGGCGGCCGCCATGACGGCCTATGCCCCGGCCGCCTCCTGGACCTGCTCCAATGTTCATGGTCCATGGAGCTCTCAAGTCCTTGAAGTACAACGCTGAAGGGGGGTGGATCCCATCACCATGCTCTTTGTACACATGCCCTAGGTGACCGAAAACAGCACACCAATCGGGTAACCGCTCGTATTTCACACGATAAATCTGCCTTTTCCCATCACGGATCATAGACACAGCATTCTTCAAGGGCTTGTACACATTGATCTTTATCCAGACACGATAAAAATTACCCGTAAAATCTTGCGTCAATGGCTCCTTGAAGAGGACCTCCCCTACCCTTGATGCTAAGTCTCCCACGAGATGAGCATACAGGTCTGGCACGTCATGGATTTGTATCCATATATTGATGGTATCCAGGTTGACCTCTGTTGGCTTTGTGATTCCATCATAAGGTGTGATCACGACCGTCCTGCATTACACACTCCCAATCGCCAAGGCAGAAGAATTGCATCGTGTACAAGTTGTCCTTCAGGGGGCGAAACTTGACATCATGAGCCAGATCCCACGCGGCCCTCATGTTCTTGAAGAACCAGTATTGGCTGTACGTCTTATCTATGTGAACCCTAGCCACCGTCATCCATCGCACATCTTTTGGAGGTGCCTGTTTCTCATCAAAGACGACG
The DNA here is from genome assembly GCF_018294505.1 of Triticum aestivum. NCBI lineage: Eukaryota > Viridiplantae > Streptophyta > Magnoliopsida > Poales > Poaceae > Triticum > Triticum aestivum. The sequence continues at coordinate 133,499,694 of NC_057812.1, read as the reverse complement.
TCGTCGAGGTCCTCCTCCCGAAGACCTAACTCAGCCATCATATTCTCCACATCCGCAACAGTGTTGGACCCAGACGCCTCGGCAGTCTTCGATCCCATCCTGTAGCCAAACTTGAACCCTAACCCGAAAAACAAATTGGACCACCGCAAACGAACCCTATCTCTCTTCTCTCCCCAAGGCGCCGATCAAGGCCGGGTAGCGATGCAGATCGCCCCGTGGTCAGCCCGAATCAAACAGCCAAAGGAGGATCGGAGGAGGGGAGGCAAATCTCGACGGCAGCGACAAGGTCGCCTTCGGGAGGAAAAACCCTAGCGTGAGGGAAATTTTTTTGTCACACTCAGAAACCGAAGATGGAACCGTATTCGCGGCAGAATTCGAACTCGCATATTGGGCCTTGTGGCCGAGCCGCCGAGGCCGTCGAGCTCTCGGGGCTACTCCTTGCCGTGGGCCCGGCTTCATTGTTTGGAGAGAGGGTCGAATCATTCGCCAAGCCGTCGCCGCCGCCGCCGCCCACGCCCTCCCCCTCCTCCTCCCACCGCCGCCCTCTCCTCTCTCCCAGCGGCCCGCGAGTGGAGGCTCCCGCCCTTCCCACCCCCCACGGTTGCCGGCGGGCGCTTGCTCAGGCCCCCTCTCCCATAGCCCTGTCGTACGGCTTCCCCTCCAAACCCTCGACCCCCCTCCTCTGCTCTGCGGCCGCTCTCGCAAAGCGGACGCCGCCGATCGGTGGATGGGCCGGTTCGGGTGGCTCCGGCTCGCGTCGAGGTCCCTCGCGCGCCGCTCCGGCGAGGTAATGCCGGCTCGCGTTCGTTTGCCGCCTTTCCCATTTCCCCGATTTCGGTCGAGGGGCTCTGCAGAGTTGCTGTTGTTCACTTCATTCCCGATTTCCGATTTCTTCCTGCAGGCGTCTGCGCAGAGGAGCGCATGGATTCGGCCGTCTACACGTAATGTCCTTCTGTCTTGTATGATTTCGTGTTAATTCAGTCTGCCTGTAAACTGCCGCCACTTGTAAGTTCGGATAATAGTAAGAGGCAATTCTGATATGCTAAAGATGCCAACCAAAATTGCCCCCCTTCCACGAAATAAAACAAGTTGCTCATGCATGCAGTGGTTGGAAGCAGATTTAAATACCATACCCATTTACTAGCTACTTTTATCACTTCCAATATTAACTTATATGCGAATATTATTTATTTTCTTTGATTCTTACCCATCTCCTTGTGCTATTTTTTTTTGTGGAGAATGCGCACAGCTTGCACCTCTAGTGGTGCTGATAGATGCTATGGTCGATCAACATTTATATCATCTGTGCCGAGCAGGTTCTTTCATTCCACAGGTTGTTTTTCTGTTCTTGTATGAATTGAACTTAATATGGCAATACCCTGTTATTATCCTCATATTGTGGTGAACGCATACACTATTAATCTTTTGTGGGTGCATCTTTAAGGTCAGCGTTATTCGATGGACAAGGACTATTACAAGGTTCTTGGTGTGACTAAAGATGCCTCACAAGATGACATAAAAAAGGCTTTTCAATCTGTGAGTATCTTATCCCAGTTCAGCAAATCTTGAAACCTGACTAGGCTAGCTCACTATTTGTTTGACATGGCCATGTCACTTAGTAAATATCCATATGTCAAGCGGTAGTCTCATCCACTTTCTATCATTCAATCATGTGTGATGCTGCTAACTTCAAACAAATCACATAATATTAAAATCATTTGTCTGAAGCATTATTATGGATTGTTTTGGAATATATTTTGTTGACAATGCCAACAATCTATGCAGCAACCGTAAACCATTTTTTCTCTTCTACAAATATATAGCAATTGGGACCAACTTGGGATTCAGATAAGATGAACTAGATTTACTGAACAGTAAACTCGGTAGTTAGGTTTACATTGATGGATTAAATGGAGACAATTAATCTTTTAATCATTGTTAAGTTTTTTTTTTAACCGGGCTACCCCCCTTCCCATTAAGAAGAACGGAAATACATCAGTTCAAAGACTTACAGGAGGAGGGAAAGGAGAGAAGCGAGTCCAAAGCATTACTAGAACCACCGTAGCCGCCCGACATCAGAATGACTACTCTGGGGTGAAAACCTAGCAACACCAAAATAGCAGCTAGTCCTATTACAACTCAGGCAACACAGGAATCATTGTTAAGTAGATTGACCCGTATTTGGAAGTAAATATATACTTTAAGAGGCATTCCCACGATATGGCTACTAGGTTGAAATACGTACAGTTTTCTGATTCTAAAGCTCAAAACAATTTTTCTGTAGCTTGCAAAGAAGTACCATCCAGACACAAATAGAGGAAATACTGCTGCGAAAAGGATGTTTCAGGAAGTAAGAGACGCATACGAGGCAAGTAAGTTACCACCATGTCTTTAGCTTTGATGTTGATTATTATGCCTAAATTAACAGTGCCATATGTTTGTTTTGTTGGTCTCTAGACTCTTCGGGATCCTTCAAAGAGACAGCAATATGATATGGTAATAAGTTGCAACTTGCTGTTAGCACTTTATCCTCTCTCTTTCATGATTTTTTTAGTGGTAGTTTTATATTTTATTTATGGAGCAGCAACATTCCAATTTCTGTTATCTACTATTGAAAGTAAATGGCTCAGTGCATTACTTCTCAAGCTCTTTGAATTTACAATTTGAAGTTTGTGAGTTCCTGTACACATTAAGTTAATGTTATGCTGTAATACTGCAGCTATTTTCTGGAGGGTCAGCTGCAAATTCCACAAGGGGTAGGGGGGAGTTCGATGGATCCTATCAAGATCCATTTTCAAGATTCAACAAACAGAACGACGACCCTTTTGCACAATTCTACAGACAAAATGATGGTCCTTTTTCTAATCAGTTTTACAAAGTATTCTCAGAGGTATTTCATACCTTCCCCTTTTAATTTTACTTCAACATTTCACATGGGAGTACCATTAATTCTCTTTGTTTTCAGGTTTTCCAGCATGATGTAGATGTACATGCCAGTGACATTGAGGTTCATTCTTCAGATTCTTCTTCTTGCATGTCTAAGTAACAACACCTTTAGTCATGAACTAATCTTATCTCTTGACTTAAGTAGATAGAGCTGAATCTGTCTTTTGGCGAAGCTGCTAAAGGATGTACGAAGGAAGTTCCCTTCAGTGCAAAGAATCTTTGCTACTCATGTGGTTAGTACACATTTAGAGATATTGCTATTCTTATTTATATTACACCTATCGCTTGTAGTAATTTTGTAGACATCTAGACATTTATGCGGAAATAAATTTGCCAGCAGAGTTAAATGTGAAGTTTCTTCTATTATATTTTGAGATTTTCCTGAACTTATTTGTTTCTCTCTGGCTTTTGTATCTGGGTAGTCTGTTGTAGGCACATAGTATTGAGCTACTGTAATTCAGTTGGTTTTTTCTTTAGCTTAATCAATGAAGGTCAGATTCCATTAGGTTGTCCTGGACTCCTGGTTTGCATTCAGTTCGATGTCACATGATATAAACTACTCCCTCCGTCCCATAATGTAAGACGTTTTTTGACACTAGTGTAGTGTCAAAAAATGTCTTACATTATGGGACGGAGGGAGTAGATAATATCATCATCTATTGGTATCATGGTTTCATCTCCCCCATTACTCTTCCCAAAGCATGTCTAGATGTCAGTTGTATGTAAATGAATAGCTGATAGGTTAAATGAACTGCAAGATAGGTAGGTCTGTGTTTGTGTTTTCTGTTCTCCCGTTTGAATACTGTTACGGAGGTATGCAAATTAATACTTCAATTTTTAGCAGTAGTCAATTTCAAACCATTTCCTAGAGTGGAAAATAACATATGTGGTTACTGTGGGTGCGATGTAATCCGCATGCCAGTAGATCTTTTTATTGGACATAGATTCGACTTATATAACACTAATGTTGGTGATAACTTGCTCTATTATGTAACATTACAATCACATAATATTAAAATGGCAACAAATGCTTGACTTAAAGCTGCAATCTTACTATTATGTAGTAGTTACTGTGCTAATTTATCCCATGCTTATCTTGCTTTTTTTTGTGAGAAAAACTCCTCATATATGTTCTAATGTAGATGGGAGAGGATACTTGGCCAATGCAAGAAAATATGTTTGCCCTTCTTGTAAAGGTGCAGGAAAAGTAAGTATTTGTTTTTATGCTTTAATTGTTTTTTTTTGCAAATATCAATGAAGGGTATTGTTTGTAAGCTCTGCACCGGTGGTTTGTGCAGGTTAGTATGTATCCGTTCACATCCATTTGTACTACTTGCAGAGGCTTCGGGAAAGTGATTAAGGTATTGAGTAACATGTAAAGTTTGTCAGATCTTTTAAATCTATCTCACGCATGATGATTTTCACAGGATCACTGCCTAACATGCAAAGGTGCAGGGGTGGTAGATGGTATGAAATATGCAAACGTGATCATTCCAGCAGGTGCTGTGCAGCTAAGCTTCAATAATTCAATTGTCTTCTGCCGACCAGCTTCTTTCACAGAAATGCCTTCATATGATTATATCTTTGGATTATTTATGAGTTGCTTGCTCTAGAGCCTGTCTTACGTTCTAATACAATTGCCAAAATGTTATAATTTTAGATCATCCTGGAGTTATGTCCTTTGGAGGCGGATCTATCACATGCTATATTCTTGATATTTCTACCATGTTTAATACACAGAAGTTAGGGCTAAAACAATTACATGCCAAAAATCCTGCTGCATCACTATAGTACGCTCATATATGTTGTCTGCGCATTAGTTCTTCCTGAAACTTGACTTGCATAGTTGGTTCGTACATTTCTTTGCGCATATAAGCTTATTCATGAGACATGTGAAACATCAAACATGTTAACTTTCGTAGGCTGCTGTCCTAGTTCCTAGGTCTTATTTTTCGTCAGTAAGAAGGATACTGCTTCATAGTTGTTTGCAGCCACTGCTTGTTTCTTTCACTTAATTTTTTGTTAGACTGTGAATTTTGTTTTTCTCTTGACTTTACCAAAGATTTGTTTTTGTAGGAGTTGATTCTGGTGATACAATTCATGTACGGGAGGCTGGAAATAGCGGTGGACGTGGAGCCATACCTGGAAGTCTATACATTAAGCTTCGAGTGAGAATATTGTCATACTTTTAATTCTTTATTTCGTATGTCCACTTATTTGTTCTGTAATACTGAGGTTCAGTGGTTCACAACTTCACATGTTTCTGCATTTTAGTTAATCATTCAGATATACTTAATTACTTACTACTGAAAGTGCCATTCTGTAATGAAAAAAATAAGGGTTCTAGAAGCAAATCCAATTTCGTATGAAATTGTTTCGTGACATTTGACATTCTGACCTATTTGGAAAACATTGGTTTTTAATTAATTGAATTGAATTTGTGAACTGTAGTTATGCTACCTTTGTTTATTTAAAGATTAAAGATATTAAGACATAATATTTTCCCATTAAACTGTAGCATCAGAAGGTATGTGCTGGCTGAGATGAACAGCAGGTGTACCTGTGTAGGGAGTGTTGAATTTTAGCATTCAATCGAACCACTTTTACAGGGTTTCTCTTGGGGAACTACAAATAGTACCGGTTGATATCTCACTAGTTAGCTATCTTCGATGCTAATATTGCTAGGTGTGCCTGGTGCTGCAATGTGCAGCAGTAGGGCTTTTACTTAATATTGGTGATCTACCCCATCTTAGGTTTGCATTATATATTTTGCTGTAAAATGATATATTTTTTGGGTCATATTGGGTGTGTTGGCTGTTGTATCATCTTGATATATTGATTGAATGAAAATGTCCTTTATCAAAGAAAAGCTACCTCCATAAGCTCCAGCTGCTTATAGTTTATCCAATCATATGAATGTTGAGGCTTTTGTGACCAGCATAATGAATTTCCGTTGCATTGTGTGATTCCTCATCTTTATGCATGTTTGATGCTACTGAACTTGGCATGCCTCTCTATAAGGTGTGGTTTTGTTCTCACAAGTCACGACTAACAAGTACTCCTCTGTAAACTAATATAAGACCGTTTTGTGAGGGAGTAGTTGGTTTGGTGTATGTACCAATGAATTAAAACTATCTGTACAACAGTTGTGCTGCCTGGGGGGCTATTAGCCTCCGCTGTCATGACCTCGTAGAATGATTCTGCTCTACCAGCTCTTTTATATCAAGCAATCCAGCTTTTAATTCTTCCATGAACCATGTATATCGTAGGTAGCAAGTGATCCAGTATTTGTTCGAGATGGTGCTGATGTACATGTGGACAAAAAGATAAGCTTCACACAGGTAGTAGCAATTATCTTTCAGGAACTTCTTTTGTACTGCTGTCCTACTATTTTGCTCCTTTGTAGAGCAAGCTTTTGAAGAATTATCCTATTTCTCAGGAACTGCTTTCCCACTTGTGTCGTGTGACTTTATTTCCATCTGTAGCTTACAGCTTATGCCAAGATTAGTTCATATAATTTATTCTAATTTCTAATTCAGGACAACAATTCATGATATTCGTTTTGAACCTTTGAGAAATGCTGCATAGATGAACCTAGAGAGGTGGAGGAATAAGAAATGATAGTTTGTTAGGTTTTGGAATTGGGAGACATCACTATCATTAGTTCATGACTATTAGCTGTCAAAGTTTTAATGTGGTAGTCTTGTATTAATGAGCATTTGTTGGTGTATGTGGACATTTGAATTTCTGTTGTTAATTGGTGCCTTGGTGTTGGGTTTTTGCTGATCATTTACCTTTCTTGTGTAGGCAATGCTTGGTGGAAAAATCGAAGTACCCACTTTAGACGGTAAAACAGAAATTAAGGTAACAATACCTGGTGGGAAAAAGACATGCATGTATTCCTACTGAGAAAATGTCAAAAGCACTTCAAACTTCTGTTATCATAATATCTTGTATTTTTCATAGCTTAATTAGGCACTTAACCTCCCTGTTGTTATTTTAATGCTTCTAGAGTGGACCGTTTCTAGTTAGAACATCTGGGTCTGGCATGGCTAGATATTTCTTTTGAGAAGCATGTAGCCATCTATTTGTTGAGTGGACATGCTTTTAAGGAGAATATCTCTCCCCCCTCTATTTGTTAGTTTAGTTGACATTTGTTGTTATTTATTTTTCAGATACCCAAAGGAGTTCAACCAGGGCAAGTTGTCGTTTTAAGGGGGAAAGGTAGGTTATGCAAATAAACTAATTTAAGTCGGCAGTTTGCTTATTGTCAAGTGCTAACGATAGTAATGTTATCAGGATTGGAATTGCCAAACCAGGCAGGATATTTCGGAGACCAACATGTCCGTTTCAAAATACATTTTCCATTGTAAGTTGCTTGTATTTTTCTTGATGCCCTTTTTACAGACATTACCCATTGCACTGTTTTGTACAGTGCTATTCTACTTTGCTCATGTATTTGTCCATGAGGTTAAAATGGTTATGTTCGATTCCCTTTCAACTTGCATTCCACGAGAATGGCTTTGCTAATACATTCGGCTTCCATCATATGAAGCAAAGCATAGGATGCATAGATATTCTTCAGGACTGGTTGTGGTAACATGAAGTCAAACTTGTAAGAATATTGTGTTATACTAGCGAGTTTAACTTGCTAGTACTTAGTGAGAGCCATGACATTACTGAGCCTAACCTAGTTACAACTCTTCGTACCATTAATGGTATTAGGTTTTGTGACGGGCAGGATATGAACACTCAAAGTGAAAATATCGTAGTGTGACTTGTGTGAGTAGATTGTTCACATTTCCCTAATGCTTTTGGTGATCTGGTCGGCGCATGAAACTAAAGGAAATGAATGTTAATTAGAACTTGAACTCTGCCCTAGGTGGAAGTAGAAATCCTAGAAGTTCAGTTACTGGCTTTCAGTAAACAATGTTTGAAAGGGATGATTGAAGGCCTCATGATAGTATTAATCCAGCGCTCTGCTACTTTGCACTCCCTCCGTTCGGAAATAAGTGACGCTGTTTTAGATTTCCGGACAGAGGAAGTAGCTTTTATCATTCTATAGGCAGACCACTGGTTATTGAGGTACAATAGTGATGAGACACAACATTCGTCAGCACTTAACGCTTCAATTTGGTTCCTGCTTAGTGCACTTTCAATCACTCTAGGGCTTTACTTGCTCTTGCTTTTCTGTTTAGTTTACGCTAAAGCCTAATTTTTTAGTTTGGCGCATTCAAATGGCCTTACCCTTAATCCTTTGCTTTTTCTGTGTAGTATTTTTATGCTATAGTATACGTCATCAGTACACTCCATTTTTTTAGATTTATGACAATATCAATTTTTAATCTGCAGGAAAGTTAACGAACGTCAGCGTGCACTGTTGGAAGACTTTGCAGCAGAGGAAGCCACTAAGGAACAGAGTTTTTTTGCAACAGGAAACTGGTAATCAATTGCCTCGCCATTTATTCTGATTATCTTTGACTATCATGGGAAGTTCATGAGATGTAAATTAAAACTGCACGCTTTGTTAATGTTCATGCACTGATTGATGTGTTGACTCTACCTTATTCTGATTGCTCTAGCCTGGTAGGCCTGGTGTGCAAGCGAAGTTTCATCTGTTGCACAACATTCATCGTTCTGTTTTATAGTTTGCATTATATGGTAGTAATAAAGATGAAATTTCAAACAGGCTTTACGAGCAGCTATCTACTGGTTGATACTTACAGGTCGGAGCTTATTGTTGAAAATATGAAGAGCCAAAATTTCATGATCGGGCTTGGTTTTGTCATGCTGATCTATCTGATGCTTAGCAAGGCTGTGAGTTAAGGCTTCGAAGCTGTGCGGTGATATCAAGCAGCAGTGACATCAGAAATTGAATACGGCATTATTACATATGGTCAAGATTCTTTTTTGGCCACGGGAATTTACAATTTTGGAGCTGTGGAGAGGAGGATTACTGGTTCCTGTGAACTTTTTTTTTGGGAAGGACTGGTTCCTGTGAACTGATAAGTCATACCAAATGATTTATGTGTTCTCCTTTTTCTTGGGGTGGCGATTATCTCATGCTTCAATAAATCGCTAGATTATTGTTAAAGCGCTCCTTAATAGTACACCAGTAATTGTGTTGCACGTAGTTGTTAGATAGGATATTAGTTGCATGTCAATATTACGTGTAATATTAATTGCATGCTAAACATGTTGACGCTCAACATTGAGCAATCTAGGCCATTCGATTGACATGGTTTGATGGGTCAAGATTAATCGGAGCCCTTTGGGTCTTCGACATGTGGATTTGTCTTTGACGCTATAATATATCTTTCTTTCACATGTGAACTGTTTTTTGGCCGTATGTTTATTGTATCAACGTCAATAACAAAAGATACATAAGACATCCTGCCACAAGCATCGTGTAACTTGCTCTTTGCAATGGCGACCCCCCTACAGAAGAAAAGATGCATCATGTTAAACACTTCGTGTGACATGGAAAATGTATTGAATCAAACTGCAGAAGGAAATAATAACAGGATTAAGCAATATGATTGTCAATAGCAATATCAGAGGATTTTTGGTATCCTACATTCCTTTAAAATTCCTATGGAACGCACCATTCCATAGAAATTCGGAAATGTTAACGCCCACACGTGTGGGCGTTGACCATCTCGACCACACGCATCCATCACCGTCCGGTACTATATGCACGAATCTTGACACAATCTGGCTGATTTTCTGTGTCACGTAGGACAAGGCGTGTGTGTGGTGTGTGACATAGTTCGCCCACACATCCGTTTTACCACACGGAGGGGCCGGTGTGTGGGCGTTTAGCAGTTCACCCACACATCAGTTTTCAGGCACGCACAAGGGCTGGTGTGTGGGCATTTGCCATCTCGCCCACACGCCCGTCTCCTCTCCCACACGTAAGCTGCTAGTTGCCATGTGTTTTTGCAGCGCACATGGCAACTGCCTCTAGTGTGCTTTATAAGCAGGTGACAACTCTTTTTTTTACCCGAGTTGCCATGTGTTTTTGCAGGGTACACGGCAACTGGCTAGTGTGCACGTAAGCAGATGGCAATTGTCTTTTACCGAGTTGCCATGTGTTTTTGCATGGTACATGACAATTGCCCCAACGTGCACGTACATGGCAACTGCTCTAACGTGCACGTAAGCAGATGGCAACTCTTCCTTTTTACATGGCAACTGCCCTAGCATGCTTGTGAGCACATGGCAACTCTCTCAACCGCCTAGTGTTAGTATGTGACAACTCCTAAAGTTATGAAATCATGGCAACTACATTAGATCAGACCATACATGGCAACTGCAGTTGAGCAATCATGGCAACTGCAGTTGTCCGACATGGCAATCGTAGTTCAGCGACATGGCAACTGCAGATAAACGAACATGGACGAGGGTCTGGACCATGGCAACTGCGGACGCGCGGTGGGCGTCACGCGTCGCGTGCGGGACCAGAAGGGTACGAGGCCTGACATACGGGCGTGTGGGCGTTATCAACTTCACCCACACGCACGCGTGTGAGAGGGTTCAGGAGGGAAAAAAAGATGTATGTGGGCATTAGTTGTTTTGCCCACACGTAGGTGTGTGGGCTCGTTGCTGTCCATGCCACACGAGGCGTGTGGCACAACTACCCGATACACCACACGTGTGGCAGTTATCGGGACCCTAGAAATTTTGGAGGAAAATAAACATGAGGTCCTACATCATGTTTTCTTCTATTTGTGTATACACTTTTCGTGTTTTCCCTGCATGACACCCAAGTGATAATTTTAAATCTTTTCTATAGTTCTATTTGTTGTGGTTTCCCCTATTCCAACGTTTTGAGTTCATGCGTTCCAAACTGGGCCAAATAATTTTTGCTTTTTGGAAGATGCTTCCAACTCAATTGATGGCTCATTCAACGCATGTGCTTGCGTTTTTGTCAAGTAAATGAAGTAGGTAGGTTGGACTAGTAAATTACTCCATCCGTAACCTACAAGACGTTTTTTTTTGGCATTGTTGTAGTGTCAGAGAAACGTCTTATATTAAATTACGGAGGTAGCACTTGGAACTCAGCTGGTAAATCAATCGTCCCCATTCGTATCCCTAGCTCTAGCAGCCGCTCACGGCTCCCCATAAGCCACCTGTCATGACCGGTGGCACCATTACACTCCGCCCTGCCTCCTCTGCTGTCCCAGGTCATCCCTCTAACCACACCCGCCTGTTAGAGCATCTCCAGCCGCGCTCTCAACAGGCCTCCCCAAGGCTATTTTTTAGTCACCTGAATGAGCCTGTTTTTTGCCGGATTGAGCCGAAATTGGCGCCAGCGCACTCAACCCGAACCCGGCGCGCTGGGGGGGGGGGGGGCGCTCGGGGGCGCCGGCGCGAACGTTTTCGAGCGAAAGAGTGGCGGGACCGGCGCGTCAGCGAGACGAAGGCTGGTCGTCCTCATCGTCTCGGTTTTCCCACGGGGAATCAGTGCCAAGGCTGCACCAACAACGCGCCGACGCCGCGCGACCGCAACAACAGCGAGGGCCGCCGCCTGTGGTGGGGCGTCCCGGGCCGCACGCTCAGCGGCGTCCTCGCGCACCTCAAGGGCGGCAACGACCCGCCGTTCGAGTACCCGACCGCTCGGAGCGGCGGCGCGTGGCTGTCGAGGAGGAGGATGGGATGGTCATCCTCCTCTTCCTCCTCCTCCCGATCCTCCTCTCACTCCTCCGGCGCGCCAACGTTGGTCAGCGTCAAGCCAGAGCCGTCCGAGATGCCGCTCGGTAGGCGCACCCGCGGCGCCGGCCTCGTCATCAACGACGGCGGTCGTGGCTCCTCCTCCTCGGCCCCTCCTCGCCTGGTCAAGCCGAAGAGGGAGCCAAGGCTGGCGACGGTGAAGCCGGAGCCGGGGCTCGCCGCCGTGAAGCCGGAGCCTGCTCTCGCCGAGGAGGCCGACGAAGAAGAGGCCGCCTTGAAGTGGGCGCGCGAGGACTACGCGCGCATGGAGCTGGACCGCCAGCGCCGCGCTCTGGAGGAGATTGCCGAACGCCGCCGCCGTGAAGCAGCGCGCCGGGGCGAGGGGTCGAGCAGCGGCGCCGGCCGTGTCAAGGAGGAGAAGCAGGAGGATGACGCCGACGACGACTATGCCCTGCTCAGTGCCTACTTCGGCCCGTAGTTTAGGGTTTTTTCCGTCCATTTTATTCATGTAAAAAACGTCTAAATTTCGCCGAAATATGTCGTGTTTGTTGAAATTTGGCCGTGTTTGCTGAAATTTGGCCGAACTGTGGGGACGTCTGGGGCCCGACCTGGGGGTGACGGCTGGGGACGTGCTCGCCCCCACGCCGAAAAAAACGCCGGCTCGCCCCAGCGGCGATTTTCGGCGCGTCTTGGGGGCTCAACGGCTGGAGATGCTCTTAACCCTCAAACTCCCCTCCGCCGGGTCATTCCAGGCCCAGTGTGGATTGTGTTTAAGTGACTGGAGGTTGAAGGCAGCTGAAGAACAAACTGCTTACCAATAATAAGATACCGATTCCTTACGTTCCATTCATAATCCCAGTGCACACTGTTGCACCTGACTGTCCAATAAGACCAGCCAAAGGAGGCTTCTCCAAAGACCTCCAATTGAGCTTTTCCAAAAGATCGGTATTGAATTTGTGAAGCATTTGCCACATTCCATTCATTCACCCACTCTCCTGAGTAATGGCATAGAAAAGTCTTTATCAAGAGCAGGATAAACTAAGAAACACCTACAGTTAAATGATAGACCAAAATCCAAATGCCTGTGTGAATTTTTACATTAAGTTGTAATAGTATGCAGGACGTACCGACAAAAACAAGAGGTCCATTTGCGCCGTTCAAGGCCCGCACTTGAGGCAGTCTTTTTTCATAAACAAACTGTATGTTCTCTGTTGCGTTAAGCTTCTCATAATAAGGATCAAACAAATTGTAGTAATGCAAATCAACAACAGTGTTAGTTGGTCCCAGGTCAGCCTGATAAAGCTCCATTGGGTCTGCATTCCCTATCCTCTGGCAGAATATAACATAAGCTGTCTCCGAATAACTTCGTACAATTTTGTAGCCTTTTTTGTAATACGCCACAAGAGTATCCAGTGGGACTGCTCCTGCAGAAGGCTCATTCAGAAGCTCGATACCAAGAAGCGAGGGATCGTCTGCATACCTGCAGATAAAGAGACAATACGTCTTGTTACTTTGTTAGAACTGAGAAAATTGTGATAGATAGAATCGCGTTGTTCACATGAAGAAAAAAATGCTAATGAAAATCGAAAACATGGCTCTTTACTTTCATGTATCCCCTCATTAGTGAGCAGATCAGACATTGTTAGTTGTTAAAGTTGTTAACATATGTTCTGAAGTTGCCTTTTTTCGCTTGTTATTCTAGTGACCAAGAGTACATATTGTTGAAAAAGTGCCAAGATGTGCAAATACCTATTGCTACTCATTGTCCACTGCCTTTTTTTTGCAAGATCTTTGAAGTATGAGATAAATTAATCCTTCACAGATCTATGGAGAATGAGAACTGAGTCTTTTTTCCAACTTGGTGATGCCTTTATTTATTTTCGTGGCCTGATGTTACCAATGGCATCATCAAGAAATATTTCGTCCACACAAAGCAAAAACTTCGTAACTAGGAAATAGAGTGAAAGAGTTTCATTTTTTTTAGGGAGAGTGCAAGAGTTAATGTTACCTTTGAGCTAAAAATTTAATGACATCCAGAGTCTTCTGTATATTAACCTCTGAAGGCCAATCTACTGAACCATCCCTGCTAGCACTGTGCTCCATTCCGTTTTGAGATCCAGGAGCCGCATGAAGATCGATGATGCACTTCAAGCCATAAACCCTGATCTCAAAATCAGATCCACCATATGGTGCAGTCTCAAACTTTAAAGATTTTTTTGTGGGAGTAACAATCAAGAACTGTTTAGAGGCTAGACCTACTGTGCCCAGTAGAATGCTCTATCAAGGTACTCAAGGGAGCCACCAATAAATGGAGCGGGTGGATCAGGATCATACGCAATCCACCATCCAACTGGAATCCTGACTGCATTTATACTGTTTTGCGAGAGGAGAAAGAAATCATTTCCAGTAACAAAGCTCTTTCGGTGTTCCTGCAAATTGTGTAAAATAGCCAATAAACGCTTTTATGGAATAAAGCTCTGCACTACAGACTGGGAGGAGGTGACACAGCTCTGAAATTATGAAACTTACAGTCAAGACCGCTTTTGCCTGCACAGGTCCATACCCATTAGCAAGCTGGTAATCTCCATGCAAGTTGTTGGCAGCTATTGTCATCTGGAATGTTGCCATATCATCACCCCATCCAGGCTGGGAATGATAATTTGAAGTAAGCTGATTGTTATTTGTGACCTGAATAATGGAGTATACATCAACTTTCCTGGTTGCAATGCTGAAGCTTTAGCTAATTAGTTTCATTTCCATAGAAAGGAGTCTGATGAGTGTACATAACTGCTGAAATCTGAAGATCATATCGACAGCATAATCAATACCTGCAAATAGCTCCCATTTGAAAGCTTGATATGAAGCATTGAATTATTCCGTTCGATATAAAATGTTTCGGAGTCTCCTGGTGAATCTGTAGTTGCTGAGATCACATCCTGATTACTTGCTGTCAAGAACTGACCATTGAGGCATCGGAACTGAAATTCACTATCAGAAACTCTCCACAGCTGAAAACAACGCCAAGACAAATGCAATTAGGAACAAACTAAGATATGATTGTTTTATTTGAGTATATATTTATTTTCCCTCAAGTAAGATATATTTATTTCTCACTAAGATGGATGACAGCTCTAGAGGACAAATGTAAAAATAGTGAACTCGTGCAGTTTACTAGAAGTGCACCTTCTTCCACTGGGAAACACACACATACTCCCTCCGTCCGAAAAAGCTTGTCCCAAGTTTATCCCTCAAATGTATGTATCTAGCACTAACCTGGTGCTAGATACATCCATTTGAGAGACAACCTTTTCCGGACGGAGGGAGTACATAGTACAATTCAGCCATCTGCATATTACCAAGCAGTATTTTTTTCCCCTGACCTGTGTAAAAACAGTTCAGTTTTCCCCTTAAGCCCTCGGGTACTACACGGGTCCTTAAACTTCGTGACAGTTCTAAATTAACTAGGTCTTCCTGAGTCGCGTTGGTGAGTTGAAGACCTGATGATCTTCAGGAACCAGAATATTGTCTTTGAAGGTTGAAGAAAATGCTACTCTGTATCGCATTTTCATCTCAGTTCTTTAGAGAAGAACAAAATGGAGTGCTTGAAAAAACAATGACGGCCTAAATGTTGAGGCGAATGCATCTATTCAATGTTGTTTTCTCCAAGATATCCAACAGACAAGATACAGAACCATTCAGCTTCCCAAACAGGCACCAAACGTGTGTATCATCAATTCACTTTCATTCTGCAAGAAACCACTTCCCTTTGGCAGTTTACCTTGAAAGTCTCCCATGTCGAAGCAGCATCCTGGTCCACGGCCACATTTCCACCGCCACCACCAACTGCACTCACGTACTTCTGGAGAGCAACAGACTTGAGCTGCACCTGCACGCCATCCTGAAGCGAATCCGATAGCCACATCACGAGGGGGCAAAGAAAAATGCACAGCACTATATAACAAGCATGGGGGTCCGAGAACAAGAGAGAGGACCTACCAGCATGTCCCCATTTGGGATGCCATCAAACAAGGAAGGCTTGATCCACCCCTCCACCACCAGCCAGCCTCCCAGGTTCACCGCCCTGACCTTGGTGAAGTCGTCCTTGTCTGCAAAGACAAAGCACAACCTAAGCAACCACCAAGACGGCAAGAACAACCGCATCCTTTTAAGCAGTTCCGACTGAGCAATTCTGACCTGATGACGAATGCGACAGTTGGAACACGGACAGAAGACCAAAGATCAGGACGCCGGCGTGGGGGAGCCCCATGCCGGCAATACGTCGAACAGATGGTGTGCGCGTGGACTGGGACTGGGACTGGGGCAGGGGAGGAGGAAGTGGGGCTTGTATAGAGCGAAAGGGACGGGAGATTCCAAGCCCACCGGGGGCGGACACCGAGAGGGGTGTGGCATACTGGCATGGCCGGGGAGGCAGGGAATCTCGCCTTTTGCGCAGTGCTGTTATACCTTCCTTATCGCCAAGTTCATCCTAAGCAATGGTGGAGACGCAAACGAGTAACGAGCACCGCCGCGCCACGCCGGCAGTCAAGCAGCTCGCTTTCGTTTGGGCTGCTTTCTCTGCCGGTAGCTCGCGGCGGCGGTGCATTGGTGTCAGTACATGACGCAGGTCAGTTAACGCTTCGCGGCTATCGGACGGCCGTCATCGCTCCATCAGCTGTTAGCATCGCTCGACGGCTGTGATCGTTCGGGCACTATTCACTATCCAGTTATAAATCCAGCCACTATTCCTGTTTGAGATGTCTTGGTCTTCAGGAATCGATTGCTGTCGCATGTTGGTACATACGGTGGCAACCGGGTAAGAGCATCTCCAGCCGCGTCCTCAACAAGGCCCTCCAGGTGATTTTTCGGTCGTCGGTGTCGAAAAATCGGTTCAGTCGTGTCCTTAAAGGCCTTTTTTTTGCTGGATTGGGCTGAAATTGGCGTCGGTGGACGCAGGCCGAACCCGGCGCGCTGGGGGATGCTTGGGGCGCCGGCCGAACCGTTTTTCGCGCGAAAATCGCCGGGCCCTCCTTGGCAGCGACTCGACTCTTCTCGTCGCTTCGTCATCTTCATCGCCTCGGTTCCCGTGGCGGAATCAATGCCAAAGCTGCCGCGCGCTGCCGCGCCGGTCAGCCTCTTCCATTGATGCCTCACGGACGGCGCAGTGAAGACGGGATGACACACGTCCCTCGCCCGCCACGCGTACACACGGCGGCCACGCGAGCGCCGCCTATATAAGCCGACCCCTCCCGCACCGGTGACGCACAGACTCTCCACCGCCGACGCTCCCGTTCCTCGACGCCCCCGTTCCTCCCTCTCTTCTCGCCGTTTCCAGTTCACCCAATGGCCGAGCGCTTTCCAGGCGATGGCGCGGCAGCGAACTACTTCGGCCGCAGCCACCTTCACGAGGACGAAACTCGGCTTCTCTATGAGGCCGAGTATCCGGTCCCGCCGGACATGCGGGTGCCTGGGGCGTGGAGGATCAGCGCCGGCAGGGTCCTTGTTACGCCCTCGATTCAATCGTACACTAATCATACACGCAAATGTGTACGATCAAGATCAAGGACTCACGGGAAGATATCACAACACAACTCTAGACACAAATTAAAATAATACAAGCTTTATATTACAAGCCAGGGGCCTCGAGGGCTCGAATACATCAGCTTGAATACAAACGAGTCAGCGGAAGCAACAATATCTGAGTACAGACATAAGTTAGACAAGTTTGCCTTAAGAAGGCTAGCACAAAAGCATCTATGATCGAAAAGGCAAGGCCTCCTGCCTGGGAGCCTCCTAACTACTCCTGGTCATCGGCGGTCTCCGCCACGTGGTAGTAGACGCCCTCGGTGTAGTAGAAGTCGTCAAAGGTGTCATCTGGCTCCTGGACTCCGTCATCTGGTTGCGTCATCCGAGAAGAATGGAAAAGGGGAAAAAGAAGGAGCAAAGCAACCGTGAGTACTCATCCAAAGTACTCGCAAGCAAGGATCTACACTACAGATGCAACATTTTCAAAGGAAGGCTATATATGTGGACTGGGCTGCAGAAATGCCAGAATAGAGAGAAGGCCTAGTCCTATCGAAGACTAGCATCTTCTCGAACCCACCATCTTGCAGCAACAGGAGGGAGTGGAGTAGCATAAAGTAAAGTGGTAGTAGTGTTATCAACCTCGGCCAGAGATCCTTTCTCGACTCCCTGCGAGAAAGCAATCCCAGAGCCATACTATCCAGTTATCATCACAATCAAAACCTCATCACCATCCAGTTCTCATCACAAGTATCCAGTTCTAGTTGTATCGATCGGGATACAACTCCAAGTGTCCGTTACCGTAGGACAGGCTATCGATAGATGTTTTCTTCCCTGCAGGGGTGCACCAACTTACCCACCACGCTCGATTGACTCCGGCCGGACACACTTTCCTGGGTCATGCCCGGCCTCGGCCAAACAATACGCCGCAACCCGACCTAGACTTAATAGAGAGGCCAGCACGCCGGACTAAACCTATGCCCCCAGGGGTCATGGGCCATCTCCTCGGAAACTCCTGCACGTTGCGTACGCGGCCGGTGAGCAGACCTGGCTACCTCCTTCAACAAGGCAGGCGCTTACGTAGTCTAACCCGGCGCGCGCCACTCAGTCGCTGACGTCTATTAAGCTTCAGCTGATGTATACGACGCAGAACGCCCATACTATGCCCACGTGATGGTTAGTGCTATCAGGCCAGAGGCCCCTCGGATCAAATATCCAAATCATAGTGGATTAGGAACGCGCGGTAACAAGCAGAGACTCACGAAAGATGTGACCCCGTTGCCCCGTCTCGAGGACTTGCGGCAAGGACCAAGAATGCCCGGCCACGCCTCGTAATTATCTCGCGGGCACCTTCCAGGTCAACCCGACTCCTCATCACTCGCAATTATGCTCGCGCGGGCACCCCTCAGGGTCGACCCGTCTTTAGTAACATGGTTCAGTGTAAAGTCATAGTAACCATAGTAACCGTGTGTCCAAACATCAAGGGGAAAACCCGAGGAATCACCCCCGGTGAATTTCACTCGATTTAATCATCAAGGTGAACGTAAGAGGAATCACCCCCGAGGTTCACACTTGAGGGGTTGCACGACAGAGTCGTATCGGAAGTGGTTAAGGCGGAATCACCCTCGATGACCACGACCGAATAGCTACACCACAGGGTTAACATCAGAAGTGCTGTAGAGGTCTCACCCTCGGCACTCGATAGTAACCCAGCAGTGTCGAGCAACTAAGGGGAAAGTGATGTGCGGTGCCGGGGCCTGGTCTTCAATCCCGTTGATCGGGTCTTCAATGATGAAGCAGGGGCAACAAGGACAAGGTGGGGGCCACTGATGGATCACTAACCAACCTATACTAAGCAGTTTAGGATAAGCAGGTAAGGTACAACAACAGATACAAAAGCAGGCTATGCATCAGAATAGGAGCATACAATAACAGTAGCAAAATCTAATGCAAGCATGAGAGAAAGGAATGGGCGATATCGGGATGATCAAAGGGGGGGCTTGCCTGGTTGCTCTGGCAAGGAGGGGTCGTCGTCGACGTAGTCGATCACAGGGGCGGCATCGGTCTTGGGGTCTACCGGAGAGAAGAGGGGGAAGAAACAGTAAATACATAGCAAACAGAGGTAACACTAAGCATGACATGACGATACGTAGCGCTAAGCGTGCTCTAACGCGGTACTACACGTTGCAGACGAAGGGGGGAAACATCCGAGGGTGAATTCCCGATGTTAGGTGGATTCCGGACAAAGGAAAAGAGGGGGAAAGTTCCATGTTCAGCATGCTAGGGGCATGTGACGGATGAACGGACCACGTATTCGGATTCGTTGGATTTTTCTGAGCAACTTTCATATAGAAAACATTTTTATCCGAGCTACGGTTTATTTTCTATGAATTTTTAAAGTTTTATTAATATTCAGAAATTATTTAAATTAACAGAAAAGGAATACGACGTCAGCATGACGCCATGCTGACATCAGCAAGTCAACAGACCGGTTGACTGGTCAAAGCTGACCAATGGGGCCACTGGGACCCACATGTCAGCCTCTGCTGGCTTAATAGTGGATTAACTAAACTAACAGGGTTAATTAGGGGCGTGGGCCCTGGGCGTCAGCGAGTGTTTTAGGTTAACTAATCATTTTTATTTATAAAACGTTATTAGACTAATATAACAGAGGGGGGCCCACATGTCAGTGCCTCGGGGCTGCCCCGTTAGCACGGTTGACTAGTCAAACCAGTCAACGGGGTCAGCGGGTCCACTGGGGGCCACCAGTCAGTGGCACGGGGCGGTGCCACGTGGGTGCTAGCTCGGCACCGGCCGGAGACGCGCCAGAGCTAACTCCGGCGACCATTCCGACGGCCGAGCGAACGGGAGGGCGGCGGGATTCGTCCACAGGGGGTCGTTTCGCGCGCGCGAGGGTGCGTTCGAACGGGCGAACGATGCCGCGTCGAACGGTGGCAGAGGCACAGCCGGACTTGGCCGGAAACGGCGCCGACGACGAGGTTTGCAGCGGCGGTCCTTGGGTGTGAACAGAACGCGGCTCCTGGGGTGTTTTGAGAGAGCTAGGTGGCTGGGCGGTTTCCTGGGCGCGCCAGAAGCATGACGGTCAAGACGGAAGGGCTCGGGCGGCTGCGCTTCGAGCTGCACGCCGGCAATGGCGGACGGCAGCGCGTGGCGTCGGTGCCGGGTAGCTACGGGGCAGCAGCTCGCAAACAGAGGGGGAAGAGGAGAGGGAGAGACGCTCACGTAGGGGCTCACGAAGGCCGGTGCTCAGTTTAGTAGCAGAAGCAGTCGGGGGAGGTCGACGGAGTTCCGCGGCGGCCGGAGAAGAGGACGAAGGGGATCCGGTGCTGCAGCGCCTCCGAGCCCCAGCTGAGGCCACCGCTCGAAGGAGTCGACCCCGGCGGAGCTCGTGGACGTGCAGCCTAAGCTCGAGGTCGACGGTGGCCGCAGTGACGACGGGGGACGGCGGCGATGGCGCTCGGGTGAGGCGGGCGAGCGAGACAGAGAGGGGGAGGAGCGCGTGGATCTGGGAGGCGAGAGAGGGGAGACGTGGGGAATGAGTGGAGCAGGGGAGGAAGAGAGAGCCGGGGACCTTATCCCCTTGCGGACGCCGGTGAACGGGTCCGACGGGGCTCGCCCCTGTTGCGACCCCGGTCGGAGGAACAGGGAGTAGAGGTGACCCCGGGGCGGTGGTTGGTGGGCTGGGCCGGTCGGGTGGTCGAGGCCCAGGTCGGGGTTGGGGCCTTGCTCCTTTTTCTTTTATTTCTGATCTCCCTTTTATTTTTCTGTTTTCTTTTAACATCCTCCATTTGCATTTAAGCCACAAAAATGACTTTGCAAAAAAATGTGGAGGTGGACAGAACAAATACTAGGAAATAATGAGCGTTGCCACAAAAAGTTTGGGAGGCTTTTGAAATGTTTTGGATTTTTCATAAATTAGAAAATCATTTTAATTAAAGCCTTGGCCACTGTTTTATTAGCTTAGGGCATTAAAAACACACTCTAAAATATAGGTTTCAACATGACAAATAACCAGAGATTATTTGCCACACTTTGAACATTTCAGTTTTCAGGTTTGGCAAATATGAATTTTTGACTTCAGATTAGATTTGAATTTGAAGTGTGATTAGGATCAAGTGAAGATTAGCAACAGTAACATGATGACATGGCACCATTAACAGGGGATTACTGTAGCATGACACTCGGGGTGTTACAGTCCTGGTGCTACCGCCGCCCACCGGGGCGACACGTCGTGCGGAGATCGCCCGCATCCGTGCCTCTCTGCCGCAGGCGGCGAGGAAAGGGCCGAGGTACATCCCCGATAGCCCGCTGTGCGAGCAGTACTTTCGTCGCCGCTGATAACCCACAAGTATAGGGGATCGCAACAGTTTTTGATAAGTAAGAGTGTCGAACCCAACGAGGAGCTAAAGGTAGAACAAATATTCCCTCAAGTTCTATCGACCACCGATACAACTCTACGCACGCTTGACATTCGCTTTACCTAGAACAAGTATGAAATTATAAGTACTTTGTAGGTGTTGTTGGATAGGTTTGCAAGATAATAAAGAGTACATAAATAAAAAGTAGGGGCTGTTTAGATAAAGAAACGATAAAGTAAATATAGCGAGTGTGGAAAAGTGGTGGTAGGAGTTGCGAAATTGTCCCTAAGCAATTGACTACTTTACTAGACTGATAGCAAGTATTATGTGGGAGAGGCCACTGCTAGCATGCCATCCCTTACTTGAAATTCTATGCACTTATGATTGTAACTATTAGCAAGCATCCGCAACTACTAATGTTCATTAAGGTAAAATCCAACCATAGCATTAAGATATATTGGTCCCCCTTCAATCCCGTATGCATCAATTTTTATGCTAGGTTGAAGCTTCTGTCACTCTTGCCCTCCAATACATAGTCCTATCAACATACAACTAACCCTATGGTGTGATCCACACGCGCACTCATATGATGGGCACCAAAGTACAGCAACATAACCACAAGCAAATTAAATCAATCATAGCAATTCATCAACCACCGATAGGACAACGAAAATCTACTCAGACATCATAGGATGGCAACACATCATTGGATAATAATATGAAGCATAAAGCACCATGTTCAAGTAGAGGGTACAGCAGGTTGCGGGAGAGTGGACCGCTGTAGATAGAGGGGGGAGGTGATGGAGATGTTGGTGAAGATGGCGGAGATGTTGGTGAAGATCGCGGTGATGATGATGATGGCCACGGCAGCGTTCCGGCGCCACCGGAGGAGAGGGGCCCCCTTCTTCCTCTTCTTCCTTGACCTCCTCCCTAGATGGGAGAAGGGTTTCCCCTCTGGTCCTTGGTCTCCATGGCATGGGAGGGGCGAGAGCCCCTCCGAGATTGGATCTATCTCTTTGTTTCTCTCTGGTTCTGCGTTTTGTTCTGGCTCTGTTTCACCGTTTCGTATATATATGGAGATCCGTAACTCCGATTGGCCTGAAACCTTCGCCGTGATTTTTTCCGAATATTATCTTTCTTGCGGCAAAAGAAGAGCGTCAACCGCCTTACGACGGAGACGTATCAGCATCCCCAAGCTTAATTCCTGCTCGTCCTCGAGTAGGTAAATGATAAAAAAGATAATTTTTGATGTGGAATGCTACCTAGCATAATCTTGATCATATGCCTAATCATGGCATGAATATTAAGACACGAGTGATTCAAAGCAATAGTCTATCCTTTGACATTTAAGACAATAATACTTTAAGCATACTAATAAAGCAATCATGTATTTTCAAAATAACATGGCCAAACCGCCAAAGAAAGTTATCCCTACAAAATCATATAGTCTGGCTATGCTCCATTTTCACCACACAAAATATTCAAATCATGCACAACCCCGATGACAAGCCAAGCAATTGTTTCATACTTTTGACGTTCTCAAACCTTTTCAACTTTCACGCAATACATGAGCGTGAGCCATGGACATAGCACTATAGGTGGAATAGAATATGATGGTGGAGGAGACAAAAAGGAGAAGATAGTCTCACATCAACTAGGCGTATCAACGGGCTATGGAGATGCCCATTAATAGATATCAATGTGAGTGAGCAGGGATTGCCATGCAACGGATGCACTAGAGCTATAAGTGTATGAAAGCTCTAACTGAAACTAAGTGGGTGTGCATCCAACTTGCTTGCTCATGAAGACCTCGGGTATTTGAGGAAGCCCATCATCGGAATATACAAGCCAAGTTCTATAATGAAAATTCCCA
Organism: Triticum aestivum; assembly: GCF_018294505.1. Classification (NCBI taxonomy): domain Eukaryota; kingdom Viridiplantae; phylum Streptophyta; class Magnoliopsida; order Poales; family Poaceae; genus Triticum; species Triticum aestivum. Next base: position 133,476,303 of record NC_057812.1, on the reverse strand, counting down.
CTAGTATATGAAAGTGATAACTCAAGAGACTCTCTATATGAAGAACATGGTGCTACTTTGAAGCACAAGTGTGGAAAAAGGATAGTAGCATTGCCCCTTCTCTCTTTTTCTCTCATTTTTTTTGTTTTCTTTGTTTTCTCTTTTTTTGGGCCTTCTATTTTTTTGGCCTTTCTCTCTTTTTTATTTTTTTATTTTTTTCGTTCGGAGTCTCATCCCGACTTGTGGGGGAATCATAGTCTCCATCATCCTTTCCTCACTGGGGCAATGCTCTAATAATGATGATCATCACACTTTTATTTACTTACAACTGGATCTTACAACTGGATATCTAGAACAAAGATATGACTCTATATATGATTGCCTCCGACGGTGTACCGGGATGTGCAATGATCTAGCGTAGCAATGACATAAAAAACAGACAAGCCATGAAAACATCATGCTAGCTATCTTACGATCATGCAAAGCAATATGACAATGAATGCTCAAGTCATGTATATGATGATGGTGGAAGTCGCATGGCAATATATCTCGGAATGGCTATGGAAATGTCATGATAGGTAGGTATGGTGGCTGTTTTGAGGAAGATATACGGTGGGTTTATGGTACCGGCGAAAGTTGCGAGGTACTAGAGAGGTTAGCAATGGTGGAAAGGTGAGAGTGCGTATAATCCATGGATTCAACATTAGTCATAAAGAACTCACATACTTATTGCAAAAATCTATTAGTTATCGAAACAAAGTACTACACGCATGCTCCTAGGGGGATAGATTGGTAGGAAAAGACCATCGCTAGTCCCCGACCGCCACTCATAAGGAAGACAATCAATAAATAAATCATGCTCCGACTTTGTTACATAACGGTTCACCATACGTGCATGCTACAGGAACCACAAACCTCAACACAAGTATTTCTACAATCCACAACTACCCACTAGCATGACTCTAATATTACCATCTTTATATCACAAAACTATTGCAAGGAATCAAACATATCATATTCAATGATCTACAAGTTTTATGTAGGATTTTATGACTAACCATGTGAATGACCAATTCCTGTCATCTCTCTAAATAGATATAAGTGAAGCAAGAGAGTTTAATTATTTCTACAAAATATATGTCCATGCTCTAACAAATATAAGTGAAGCAAAAGAGCATTCTACAAATGGCGGTTGTCTATGTATAGAGAAACATGCAATCCAAACTTCAAATGATATAAGTGAAGCACATGAAGCATTCTATAAAGCCATACTCAAAAGATATAAGTGAAGTGCAAAGAGCATTCTATAAATCAAACAAGAACTATCTCATACCAGCATGGTGCATAAAATAAAAATGAAAACTAAATGCAAAAGACGCTCCAAGATTGCACATATCGCATGAACGAAACGAATCCGAAAACATACCGATACTTGTTGAAGAAAGAGGGGATGCCTCCCCAGCATCCCCAAGCTTAGACGCTTGAGTCTCCTTGAATATTTACTTGGGGTGCCTCGGGCATCCACAAGCTTGAGCTCTTGCCTCTTTTCCTTCTTCTCACATCGAGACCTTCTCGATCATCGAACACTTCATCCATACAAAACTTCAACAGAAAACTCGGTAAGATCCGTTAGTATAATAAAGCAAATCACCACTATAAGTACTATTACAAACCAATTCATATTTTGTTTTTGCATTGTGTCTACTTTAATATAACTTTTTCGTGGCTTAATCCACTAATATAAATTGATAGTTTCATCAAAACAAGCAAACTATGCATTAAAAACAGAATCTGTCTAAAACAGAACAGTCTGTAATAATTTGAACATTCACCATACTTATGATACTTGAAAAATTCTTCAAAAATTAGGAAAAATAAAAAATTTATACAGCAAGACAGTTCAAAAAGAATCAGAACCATTTTACGTTCTAGTAAAAAATTAAAATTCATGCACTACAGCCAAAGTTTCTGTCCTGCACCGCACAAACCAACAAGCATCGTAAACATCCTAAAGGCAAACATTGGCACATTATTTTTATAATACAATGGAATTGTACAAGGGGATAATTATTTTTGTTGAAAATTTTCTGTAATTAAGATTCAAAAAGTTCCCATGGGCATGAACAAAGTTCAAGGACGTCCCCCACTTTCACAATGCTCATCTCTCTCACTTTCACTTTTCTTTTAGAAAAAGTTTTGGGTTCCCCTCTTTATTTTTGTTGTTTTTAAACTATATGAAAGCACTCAACAGAAATAAATGACTCTCTAAAACTTCCGGGTTGTCTCCCTGGCAGCGCTTTCTATAAAGCCATTAAGCTAGGCATATAGTGCTCAAGTAGTGAATCCACCCGGATCCCAAGGTATATCAAAGCCAATTTTAATTAACAATGATTTGTAATTTAGTAGTGAGCACAAAGCAACATATATCAAGCAATGACGAAGTCTAACTCTCTTCCTATGCATCGGCATGTCATAAAAGAACAATTCATGCACACCTAGTAAAGGCCAATGCATAGTATAAACAGTTTCTTGCAATTTTATCATGTTGGAAACATAGAGAGGTGGAGATATAGTTCCTCTCTCATAATAATTGCAAGTAGGAGCAGAAAGCACATGCATATTATATTCATCAAAATCATCATGTGCAACGGTATAAGGCAACCCGTCAATATAATCCTTAATAAGGGTAAACTTCTCCGATATAGTGTAGTCGGGAGAATTCAAAAAGATAATAGGACTATCATGCGTGGGTGCAATAGCAACAGTTTCATGTTTAACACAAGGAACTATAGCAAGTTCATCTCCATAATCATAATTCATATTGGCATCTTGGCCATAAGCATAGCAAGCATCATCAAAAAGGGATATTTCAAAAGAATCATAGGGATCATAACAGTCATCATAGCAATCATCCTTCGGTAAGCGCGAAGGGGAATTAAACAATGTATGAGTTGAAGAGTTACTCTCATTAGAAGGTGGGCACGGGTGATCAGTTCGCTCTTCCTCCTTTTGTTCTTCACTCTCCTCCTCATCTTTTTCATCCAATGAGCTCACAGTGTCATCAACTTCTTCTTCCATAGATTCCTGCAAAATATTAGTCTCTTCTTGGACAGCAGAGACTTTCTTAACAAGTGCATTGATTTCATAATTGTATTCATAATTCCCATAGCAATATTTGAGGATAGCTAAATTTTCAGATCTATAACAAGCATCATCAATATCATCAAACTCTTTAAACATAGATTCAATTTCATAAGCACCCATAAAAGCAACAAATTCTTCTATTTGTTCCACATCATAGTAATCATATATACCTCTAGCATAAGAAGCCAAGGTTTCATTATCATTAAATTTGCATGAAAAGGGGAGGTGTGGAGAATTCATCCTAGAGCAACATGTATAATCATATTCCAAGCATAGTTGTCTAGCGTACCACTTCAATATATAAATTTGATCCCATAATAGTTTCCCTTTTTGTGTAAAGTGGTAATCTCTAAAGTATTCACGTTGATCCAACGTTACTCCCATTACATAATTGAATGGGGTTTTCTTAGGATTATTAAAGTAGTACATAATATCTTTCACATAACCAGCATCGAGGGTTTTAGGAGGTTCCCCATCTCCATGAGCAGAAAGTACACCTAATTTTTTTGGTATTTCATGTTCCATATCCATAACTAAAGATAGAGAACAACTAAGAACAGCAAATAAAAATTACTTAGTGATAAAGCAAACAAGCACAGACGAGAATATTCACCCCACGCTATTGCTCCCCGGCAACGGCGCTAGAAAAAGGTCTTGATAACCCACAAGTATAGGGGATCGCAACATTTTTCGATAAGTAAGAGTGTCGAACCCAACGAGGAGCCAAAGGTAGAACAAATATTCCCTCAAGTTTGCTTTACCTAGAGTGTCGACCACCGATACAACTCTACGCACGCTTGACGTTCGCTTTACCTAGAACAAGTATGAAACTAGAAGTACTTTGTAGGTGTTGTTGGATAGGTTTGCAATATAATAAAGAGTACGTAAATAAAAAGTAGGGGTTGTTTAGATAAAGAAACGATAAAGTAAATATAGCGAGTGTGGAAAAGTGGTGGTAGGAGTTGCGAAATTGTCCCTAAGCAATTGACTACTTTACTAGACCGATAGCAAGTATTATGTGGGAAAGGCCACTGCTAGCATGTCATCCCTTACTTGGAATTCTATGCACTTATGATTGGAACTATTAGCAAGCATCCTCAACTACTAATGTTCATTAAGGTAAAACCCAACCATAGCATTAAGATATGTTGGCCCCCCTTCAATCCCGTATGCATCAATTTCTATGCTAGGTTGAAGCTTCTGTCACTCTTGCCCTCCAATACATAGTCCTATCAACATACAACTAACCCTATGGTGTGATCCACGCACATGCTCATATGATAGGCACCAAAGGACAACAATATAACCACAAGGAAATTAAATCAATCATAACAATTCATCAACCACCGATAGGACAACGAAAATCTACTCAAACATCATAGGATGGCAACACATCATTGGATAATAATATGAAGCATAAAGCACCATGTTCAAGTAGAGGGTATAGCGGGTTGCGGGAGAGTGGGCCGCTGTAGATAGAGGGGGGAAGGTGATGGAGATGTTGGTGAAGATGGCGGAGGTGTTGGTGAAGATCACGGTGATGATGATGATGGCCACGGCGGCATTCCGGAGCCACAGGAGGAGAGGGGGAGAGGGGCCCCCTTCTTCCTCTTCTTCCTTGAGCTCCTCCCTAGATGGGAGAAGGGTTTCCCCTCTGGTCCTTGGCCTCCATGGCATGGGAGGGGCGAGAGCTGTAGGGGAACGTAGTAATTTCAAAAAAATTCCTACGCACACGCAAGATCATGGTGATGCATAGCAACGAGAGGGGAGAGTGTAATCTACATACCCTCATAGACCGACAACGGAAGCATTATGATAACGCGGTTGATCTAGTCGTACGTCTTCACGGCCCGATCGATCAAGCACCGAAACTACGACACCTCCGAGTTCTAGCACACGTTCAGCTCGATGACGATCCCTGGACTCCGATCCAGCAAAGTGTCGGGGAAGAGTTCCGTCAGCACGACGGCGTGGTGACGATCTTGATGTTCTACTGTCGCAGGGCTTCGCCTAAGCACCACTACAATATTATCGAGGACTATGGTGGAAGGGGGCACCGCACACGGCTAAGAGAACGATCTTGGAGATCAACTTCTGTGTCTAGGGGTGCCCCCTGCCCCCGTATATAAAGGAGCAAGGGGGGGTGCGGCCGGCCCTAGGAGGAGGCGTGCCGGAGGAGTCCTACTCCTACCGGGAGTAGGACTCCCCCCTTTCCCTAGTTGGATTAGGACTTGGGGGGAAGGAGGAGAGGGAAGAAAGGAAAGGGGGGGGGCGCCGCCCCCCTCCTTGTCCAATTCGGACTTGGGGGGGAGGGGCGCGCGACAGCCCCTAGGCCTCCTCTCCTCTTCCTCCACTAGGCCCATTAAGGCCCATTAGGTTACCGGGGGGTTCCGGTAAACTCCCCGTACTCCGGTAAAATGTCGATTTCACCCGGAACACTTCCGATGTCCAAACATAGGCTTCCAATATATCAATCTTTATGTCTCGAACATTTCGAGACTCCTCGTCATGTCCGTGATCACATCCGGGACTCCGAACAAACTTCGGTACATCAAAATATATAAACTCATAATGAAACTGTCATCGTAACATTAAGCGTGCGGACCCTACGGGTTCGAGAACAATGTAGACATGATCGAGACATGTCTCTGGTCAATAACCAATAGCGGAACCTGGATGCTCATATTGGCTCCCACATATTCTACGAAGATCTTTTATCGGTCAGACCGCATAACAACATACTTTGTTCCCTTTGTCATCGGTATGTTACTTGCCCGAGATTCGATCGTCGGTATCTCAATACCTAGTTCAATCTCGTTACCGGCAAGTCTCTTTACTCGTTTCGTAATACATCATCTCACAACTAACTCATTAGTTGCAATGCTTGCAAGGCTTATGTGATGTGCATTACCGAGAGGGCCCAGAGATACCTCTCCGACAATCGGAGTGACAAATCCTAATCTCGAAATACGCCAACCCAACATGTACCTTTGGAGACACCTGTAGAGCTCCTTTATAATCACCCAGTTACGTTGTGACGTTTGGTAGCACACAAAGTGTTCCTCCGGCAAACGGGAGTTGCATAATCTCATAGTCATAGGAACATGTATAAGTCATGAAGAAAGCAATAGCAACATACTAAACGATCGGGTGCTAAGCTAATGGAATGGGTCATGTCAATCACATCATTCTCCTAATGATGTGATCCCGTTAATCAAATGACAACACATGTCTATGGTTAGGAAACATAACCATCTTTGATTAACGAGCTAGTCAAGTAGAGGCACACTAGTGACGTTTTAGTTTGTCTATGTATTCACACAAGTATTATGTTTCCGGATAATACAATTCTAGCATGAATAATAAACATTTATCATGATATAAGGAAATAAAATAATAACTTTATTATTGCCTCTAGGGCATATTTCCTTCAGTCTCCCACTTGCACTAGAGTCAATAATCTAGATTACACAGTAATGATTCTAACACCCATGGAGCTTTGGTGTTGATCATGTTTTGCTCGTGGAAGAGGCTTAGTCAACGGGTCTGCAACATTCAGATCCGTATGTATCTTGCAAATCTCTATGTCTCCCACCTGGACTAGAACCCGGATGGAATTGAAGCGTCTCTTGATGTGCTTGGTTCTCTTGTGAAATCTGGATTCCTTTGCCAAGGCAATTGCACCAGTATTGTCACAAAAGATTTTCATTGGACCCGATGCACTAGGTATGACACCTAGATCGGATATGAACTCCTTCATCCAGACTCCTTCGTTTGCTGCTTCCGAAGCAGCTATGTACTCCGCTTCACATGTAGATCCCGCCACAACGCTTTGTTTAGAACTGCACCAACTGACAGCTCCACCGTTTAATGTAAACACGTATCCGGTTTGCGATTTAGAATCGTCCGGATCAGTGTCAAAGCTTGCATCAACGTAACCATTTACGATGAGCTCTTTGTCACCTCCATATACGAGAAACATATCCTTAGTCCTTTTCAGGTATTTCAGGATGTTTTTGACCGCTGTCCAGTGATCCACTCCTGGATTACTTTGGTACCTCCCTGCTAGACTTATAGCAAGACACACATCAGGTCTGGTACACAGCATTGCATACATGATAGAGCCTATGGCTGAAGCATAGGGAACATCTTTCATTTTCTCTCTATCTTCTGCATTGGTCGGGCATTGAGTCTTACTCAATTTCACACCTTGTAACACAGGCAAGAATCCTTTCTTTGCTTGATCCATTTTGAACTTCTTCAAAATTTTGTCAAGGTATGTGCTTTGTGAAAGTCCAATTAAGCGTCTTGATCTATCTCTATAGATCTTAATGCCCAATATGTAAGCAGCTTCACCGAGGTCTTTCATTGAAAAACTCTTATTCAAGTATCCCTTTATGCTATCCAGAAATTCTATATCATTTCCGATTAGTAATATGTCATCTACATATAATATCAGAAATGCTATAGAGCTCCCACTCACTTTCTTGTAAATACAGGCTTCTCCAAAAGTCTGTACAAAACCAAATGCTTTGATCACACTATCAAAGCGTTTATTCCAACTCCGAGAGGCTTGCACCAGTCCATAAATGGATCGCTGGAGCTTGCACACTTTGTTAGCTCCCTTTGGATCGACAAAACCTTCCGGCTGCATCATATACAACTCTTCTTCCAGAAATCCATTCAGGAATGCAGTTTTGACATCCATCTGCCAAATTTCATAATCATAAAATGCGGCAATTGCTAACATGATTCGGACAGACTTAAGCATCGCTACGGGTGAGAAGGTCTCATCATAGTCAATCCCTTGAACTTGTCGAAAACCTTTTGCGACAAGTCGAGCTTTGTAGACAGTAACATTACCGTCAGCGTCAGTCTTCTTCTTGAAGATCCATTTATTTTCAATTGCTTGCCGATCATTGGGCAAGTCAACCAAAGTCCACACTTTGTTCTCATACATGGATCCCATCTCAGATTTCATGGCTTCAAGCCATTTTGCGGAATCTGGGCTCACCATCGCTTCTTCATAGTTCGTAGGTTCATCATGATCTAGTAGCATGACTTCCAGAACAGGATTACCGTACCACTCTGGTGCGGATCTTACTCTGGTTGATCTACGAGGTTCAGTAGTATCTTGTTCTGAAGTTTCATGATCATCATCATTAGCTTCCTCACTAATTGGTGTAGGTGTCACAGAAACTGGTTTCTGTGATGTACTACTTTCCAATAAGGGAGCAGGTACAGTTACCTCATCAAGTTCTACTTTCCTCCCACTCACTTCTTTCGAGAGAAACTCCTTCTCTAGAAAGTTTCCGAATTTAGCAACAAAAGTCTTGCCTTCGGATCTGTGATAGAAGGTGTATCCAATAGTTTCCTTTGGATATCCTATGAAGACACATTTCTCCGATTTGGGTTCGAGCTTATCAGGTTGAAGCTTTTTCACATAAGCATCGCAGCCCCAAACTTTCAGAAATGACAACTTTGGTTTCTTGCCAAACCACAGTTCATAAGGCGTCGTCTCAACGGATTTTGATGGTGCCCTATTTAACGTGAATGCGGCCGTCTCTAAAGCATAACCCCAAAACGATAGCGGTAAATCAGTAAGAGACATCATAGATCGCACCATATCTAGTAAAGTACGATTACAACGTTCGGACACACCATTACGCTGTGGTGTTCCGGGTGGCGTGAGTTGCGAAACTATTCCACATTGTTTCAAATGTACACCAAACTCGTAACTCAAATATTCTCCTCCACGATCAGATCGTAGGAATTTTATTTTCTTGTTACGATGATTTTCAACTACACTCTGAAATTCTTTGAACTTTTCAAATGTTTCAGACTTATGTTTCATTAAGTAGATATACCCATATCTGCTTAAGTCATATGTGAAGGTGAGAAAATAACGATATCCGCCACGAGCCTCAACATTCATCGGACCACATACATCTGTATGTATGATTTCCAACAAATCTGTTGCTCTCTCCATAGTACCGGAGAATGGTGTTTTTGTCATCTTGCCCATAAGGCACGGTTCGCAAGTACCAAGTGATTCATAATCAAGTGGTTCCAAAAGTCCATCAGTATGGAGTTTCTTCATGCGCTTTACACCGATATGACCTAAACGGCAGTGCCACAAATAAGTTGCACTATCATTATCAACTCTGCATCTTTTGGCTTCAACATTATGAATATGTGTGTCACTACTATCGAGATTTAATAAGAATAGACCACTCTTCAAGGGTGCATGACCATAAAAGATATTACTCATATAAATAGAACAACCATTATTCTCTGATTTAAATGAATAACCGTCTCGCATCAAACAAGATCCAGATATAATGTTCATGCTCAACGCTGGCACCAAATAACAATTATTTAGGTCTAATACTAATCCCGAAGGTAGATGTAGAGGTAGCGTGCCGACCGCGATCACATCGACTTTGGAACCATTTCCCACGCGCATCGTCACCTCGTCCTTAGCCAATCTTCGCTTAATCCGTAGTCCCTGTTTCGAGTTGCAAATATTAGCAACAGAACCAGTATCAAATACCCAGGTGCTACTGCGAGCATTAGTAAGGTACACATCAATAACATGTATATCGTATATACCTTTGTTCACCTTGCCATCCTTCTTATCCGCCAAATACTTGGGGCAGTTCCGCTTCCAGTGACCAGTCTGCTTGCAGTAGAAGCACTCAGTTTCAGGCTTAGGTCCAGATTTGGGTTTCTTCTCCTGAGTAGCAACTTGTTTGCTGTTCTTTTTGAAGTTCCCCTTCTTCTTCCCTTTGCCCTTTTTCTTGAAACTAGTGGTCTTGTTGACCATCAACACTTGATGCTCCTTCTTGATTTCTACCTCCGCAGCTTTCAGCATTGCGAAGAGCTCGGGAATAGTCTTATTCATCCCTTGCATATTATAGTTCATCACGAAGCTCTTGTAGCTAGGTGGAAGTGATTGGAGAATTCTGTCAATGACGCAATCATCTGGAAGATTAACTCCCAATTGAATCAAGTGATTATTATACCCAGACATTTTGAGTATATGCTCACTGACAGAACTGTTCTCCTCCATCTTGCAGCTATAGAACTTATTGGAGACTTCATATCTCTCAATCCGGGCATTTGCTTGAAATATTAACTTCAACTCCTGGAACATCTCATATGCTCCATGACGTTCAAAACGTCGTTGAAGTCCCGATTCTAAGCCGTAAAGCATGGCACACTGAACTATCGAGTAGTCATCAGCTTTGCTCTGCCAGACGTTCATAACATCTGGTGTTGCTCCAGCAGCAGGCCTGGCACCCAGCGGTGCTTCCAGGACGTAATTCTTCTGTGCAGCAATGAGGATAATCCTCAAGTTACGGACCCAGTCCGTGTAATTGCTACCATCATCTTTCAACTTTGCTTTCTCAAGGAACGCATTAAAATTCAACGGAACAACAACACGGGCCATCTATCTACAATCAAACATAAACAAGCAAGATACTATCAGGTACTAAGTTCATGATAAATTTAAGTTCAATTAATCATATTACTAAAGAACTCCCACTTAGATAGACATCCCTCTAATCCTCTAAGTGATCACGTGATCCAAATCAACTAAACCATGTCCGATCATCACGTGAGATGGAGTAGTTTCATTGGTGAACATCACTATGTTGATCATATCTACTATATGATTCACGCTCGACCTTTCGGTCTCTGTGTTCCGAGGCCATATCTGTATATGCTTGGCTCGTCAAGTATAACCTGAGTATTCCGCGTGTGCAACTGTTTTGCACCCGTTGTATTTGAACGTAGAGCCTATCACACCCGATCATCACGTGGTGTCTCAGCACGAAGAACTTTCGCAACGGTGCATACTCAGGGAGAACACTTCTTGATAATTAGTGAGAGATCATCTTAAAATGCTACCGTCAATAAAGCAAGATAAGATGCATAAAAGATAAACATCACATGCAATCAATATAAGTGATATGATATGGCCATCATCATCTTGTGCTTGTGATCTCCATCTTCGAAGCATCGTCAAGATCACCATCATCACCGGCGCGACACCTTGATCATCATCGTAGCATCGTTGTCGTCTCGCCAATCTTATGCTTCCACGACTATCGCTACCGCTTAGTGATAAAATAAAGCATTACAGCGCAATTGCATTGCATACAATAAAGCGACAACCATATGGCTCCTGCCAGTTGCTGATAACTTGGTTACAAAACATGATCATCTCATACAATAAATTTTAGCATCATGTCTTGACCATATCACATCACAACATACCCTGCAAAAACAAGTTAGACGTCCTCTACTTTGTTGTTGCAAGTTTTACATGGCTGCTACGGGCTTAAGCAAGAACCAATCTTACCTACGCATCAAAACCACAACGATAGTTTGTCAAGTTGGTGTTGTTTTAACCTTCACAAGGACCGGGCGTAGCCATACTCGGTTCAACTAAAGTTGGAGAAACTGACACCCGCCAGCCACCTATGTGCAAAGCACGTCGGTAGAACCAGTCTCGCGCAAGCGTACGCGTAATGTCGGTCCAGGCCGCTTCATCCAACAATACTATCGAACCAAAGTATGACATGCTGGTAAGCAGTATGACTTATATCGCCCACAACTCGCTTGTGTTCTACTCGTGCATATAACATCAACACATAAAACCAGGCTCTAATACCACTGTAGGGGAACGTAGTAATTTCAAAAAATTTCCTATGCACACGCAAGATCATGGTGATGCATAGCAACGAGAGGGGAGAGTGTAATCTACATACCCTTGTAGACCGACAGTGGAAGCATTATGATAACGCGGTTGATGTAGTTGTACGTCTTCACGGCCCGATCGATCAAGCACCGAAACTACGGCACCTCCGAGTTCTAGCACACGTTCAGCTCGATGACGATCCCTGGACTCCGATCCAACAAAGTGTCGGGGAAGAGTTCCGTCAGCACGACAGCATGGTGACGATCTTGATGTTCTACTGTTGCAGGGCTTCGCCTAAGCACCACTACAATATTATCGAGGACTATGGTGGAAGGGGGCACCACACACGGCTAAGAGAACGATCTTGGAGATCAACTTCTGTGTCTAGGGGTGCCCCCTGCCCCTGTATATAAAGGAGCAAGGGGGGTGCGGCCGGCCCTAGGAGGAGGCGCGCCGGAGGAGTCCTACTCCTACCGGGAGTAGGACTCCCCCCTTTCCCTAGTTGGATTAGGACTTGGGGGGAAGGAGGAGAGGGAAGAAAGGAAAGGGGGGGGGGGTGCCCCCTCCTTGTCCAATTCGGACTTGGGGGGGGGGGAGGGGCGCGCGGCAGCCCCTAGGCCTCCTCTCCTCTTCCTCCACTAGGCCCATTAAGGCCCATTAGGTTACCGGGGGGTTCCGGTAAACTCCAGGTACTCCGGTAAAATGCCGATTTCACCCGGAACACTTCCAATGTCCAAACATAGACTTCCAATATATCAATCTTTATGTCTTGAACATTTAGAGACTCCTCATCATGTCCGTGATCACATCCGGGACTCCGAACAAACTTCGGTACATCAAAATATATAAACACATAATGAAACTATCATCGTAACGTTAAGCGTGCGGACCCTACGGGTTCGAGAACAATGTAGACATGACCGAGACATGTCTCTGGTCAATAACCAATAGCGGAACCTGGATGCTCATATTGGCTCCCACATATTCTACGAAGATCTTTTATCGGTCAGACCGCATAACAACATACTTTGTTCCCTTTGTCATTGGTATGTTACTTGCCTGAGATTCGATCGTCGGTATCTCAATACCTAGTTCAATCTCGTTACCGGCAAGTCTCTTTACTTGTTTCGTAATACATCATCTCACAACTAACTCATTAGTTGCAATGCTTGCAAGGCTTATGTGATGTGCATTACTGAGAGGGCCCAGAGATACCTCTCCGACAATCAGAGTGACAAATCCTAATCTCGAAATACGCCAACCCAACATGTACCTTTGGAGACACCTGTAGAGCTCCTTTATAATCACCCAGTTACGTTGTGACGTTTGGTAGCACACAAAGTGTTCCTCCGGCAAACGGGAGTTGCATAATCTCATAGTCATAGGAACATGTATAAGTCATGAAGAAAGCAATAGCAACATACTAAACGATCGGGTGCTAAGCTAATGGAATGGGTCATGTCAATCACATCATTCTCCTAATTATGTGATCCCGTTAATCAAATGACAACACATGTCTATGGTTAGGAAACATAACCATCTTTGATTAACGAGCTAGTCAAGTAGAGGCACACTAGTGACGTTTTAGTTTGTCTATGTATTCACACAAGTATTATGTTTCCGGATAATACAATTCTAGCATGAATAATAAACATTTATCATGATATAAGGAAATAAATAATAACTTTATTATTGCCTCTAGGGCATATTTCCTTCAAGAGCCCCTCCGAGATTGAATCTATCTCTGTTTCTCTCTGGTTCTGCATTCTGTTTTGGCTCTGTTTCACCGTTTCGTATATATATGGAGATCCGTAACTCCGATTGGCCTGAAACCTTCGCCGTGATTTTTTTCCGAATATTATCTTTCTTGCGGCAAAAGAAGAGCGTCAACCGCCTTACGGTGGGCTCACGAGGGTAGGGGCGCGCCCTAGGGGGGGGCGCCCCCTGCCTCGTGATCAACTCGGGCACTGGTTCGCGTTGATTTTCCTTACGAATTTTCCATATTTTCCGAAAATAAGCTTTGTCCGTTTTTATCCCGTTTGGACTCCGTTTGATATGGATATTCTGCGAAACCAAAAACATGCAACAGACAGGAACTGGCACTGGGCACTGGATCAATATGTTAGTCCCAAAAATAATATAAAAAGTTGCCAAAAAGTATATGAAAGTTGAATAATATTGGCATGGAACAATCAAAAATTATAGATACGACGGAGACGTATCAGCCGCCACGCCGAGCAGTTCGAGGCCACCAACAGCATTGTGCCCTCCGGAAGGCTCAACTCCGACGGCCGCCACCGATGGTGGGGCGAGCCCGGGCGCACGCTGGAGGCCGTCCTCGAGTACATCAAGGGCGGCAACACGCCCAGGCTGGAGTACCCCGCTCCCCCTCATTCTCCCGCCGGTGTGGGAGCTCATGGACGCCGAGATGCATGGACCCGGCGTCCTCCTCCTCGTCCGGACGCTCGTTCGGCTCTCCCTCCCTCCTCCCCGTCAAGCCGGAGCCCCAGGACGCGCCGATCAGCCAGCGTACCCGCAGCTCCGGTGTCCGCATCGCCGAGCCCTCCCCCACCTCTGCCTGGCTCGTCAGGCCGAAGGTGGAACCCGGCCTCCCCGCGGAGTACGAGGCCATAGTCCGACACGGCTTCTCCGACGAGGATGCCCTAAAGTGGATGCGGGATGACTACCTCCATGATGAGATGGTCCGGCAGCGCCGAGCCTTAGAGGAGATAGCCGCCCGCCAGCGTGGGCGCGAGGACGAGAACGTCGTGGTGATCCTCGACAGCGACAAGGACGAGGACGCCCCCGGTCCGTCCAACCCGCCGCACGTCGGCCTGGGTAATGGAGCAGCAGGGACGGTGGCCGCGGAGGAGGCGACGACGACGACGATGGCGACGGTGACGGTGAATACACGCAGTTCTACAGGCTCCTCGGCATGTAGAGCTTCAAGGGCGGCAGGCGGCGAGGAACGGCGAGGGCGAGGGCGAGGGCGGGTCTAGTAGTGTTTTTTCCTTCTTTTGTAAAATATTTTAAATATGTTATGAACTCACTGAAGTTTGGTTGAACTTGCGCCTTGTTTGTGTCGGATTTTGTTTTTCAAAAAAAAACGTGGGCGCGGCGACTTGGGAGCATCATGCCCCCAACACGCGGTTTAGCGCCGGTACGCCCCCAGGCGGCGATTTTTAGCGCCTCCTGGGGGGCAACGGCTGGAGATGCTCTAAGGGAGAAACTGTTGAACCTCCACATACTGCTTTTGTAATTCAGATGTTGACTTTGAATTATGGGGCTGTTGTACCCACTAACAAACCACAAGAAATATTATGGGCAAAATCAAGAGTTGTCTACTATAAACTAAACATGGATGTCCTTTCATGAGAATGGAACGATAGCTGTCGGTGCTGTACTTCGCAACCACTAAGGGGAAGGCGTGGATGGTACTGCGAGCTACCTAAGGATTGTTCTTGATGCTGCCTCGGCGGAGGTCATTGCAGTGTTGAAAGGGATTGAGACGGTCGAGAGTTTAGGGTGCACGTAGGTCACTATTGAATTTGGTTATTTCAAATTGATCAATGCATGTAATGGGGAAGCTGGCATCTTCAACACCTATACTGCAATGTTAGCGGAGTGTTTTGCGAAGGCATCGTTGATTGAGGGAATTTCATTTACACACTGCCCACAAGAAGTGAATAATGTTGCCCATCAATTGGCAGAAAATTCTTATGATCTTAAGTTAGATTTAATTTGGGATGGTGATCCACCCTTTTTCATGTTTCCCTTGTACTACATGATGTATCTCTTTTGATATGAGCAATAAACTTTGAGGGTTTAAAAAAAGCCTCTATATAAGCCGTGTGTGGCTAGCTTAGGGCATGCTTTCTATTCTATTTCTGTCGAAAGTCTAGAACAATTATAGATAATAGAGAGATGGCATCTTCGATCGGCCTTGCAGATACATAAATTGCTCTACAATTCGAGTTCTTACTCCTAGATCATAGGTTAAATCGGCTAGGATATGACAAATTGGTATTTAGAGCTAGGTTTTTCTTCCTCGGAGATGATCGGAGATTGGAGAACAACAATTTTTTTTCCTCCCTCCTCACCTTGATCCATGGCAGTGGCATGCGCGGGGTAGCATTGGCAGAGGTAGATCCATTCGATGGCAACTCTTTTGCAAGGAACTGAAAAAACAATTTGCAGCATAAGGATCTTATGTCTCACAAAGAAATGCAATACAAGAAAGCAGAGCAATCAAGTTGTGGCAGAGTGAACAAAAATCTTTTAGGACCTGATGGTAGAGTTACAAGAGGAGACACCTGAATTACCTGAACTCTGTTTTGTCAAGTGTCATATTAATGGATTAAGAGAGAGCACTAAGTTCCAAGTCAGACCCTATAAACATAGACAATTATTGATGCCTATTGGTCGGCTAGAGAAATTGAGCCTTGTCACCCTCCCGAGAATAATATGGTTCCTTACAGCAACCTTTATTAGAAACAAAATACAGGAATACAACATAGGATTGTTCCATTACAAGTACAACAGCCCACACCCTGTGAAACAATTAGAACTTCCCTCTACCCAGTTCCAAAGAGCAAGAAAAGTGGGGGAATGTTGATGATGTGGTGACAAATGGCTGCAAGGACACCAGTGCAAATTGGTGCCAAATATTCATCTTATGGAGGAAGATCAAACTGAAACTCAGCAAACTAAACTTGAAGAAGAAGACTTGCAACAACAAAAATAATTAAGGAAATCTACTAAAGTTGTCGTGTGCATTCTGCCCAGGCACTGAGTGGCACATGCTCAAAAGTTACTCCTAGTGTAGTTAGATACTTCAATGGAAAAAGAGAATCACATTGCTAGATACTAGGAGCACCTCATCCTTTGTGAACGCACTATTTGTTGTTTCCTCCAATTGTGCTTTGCCTACTGTTCCTAGAGATATTACAGTGGTAGGTGGAGCATTGTTATCATCAACTATTGTCAATCCAAATAGTTAAGTACTAATAGCTAAAACCAAGTTCAAGCATACTTTCAGAATTTTGCCTCTTCCCCATCATGATGTGAAACTGGGTTGTGATTGGTTTACACTTGTCAATCCAATTTCTTTTGACATACCAAGGAACTTATTCTCTTTCACTTTGGCTGACGAAACGGCCATCTCTACTACCATTGCATTGGTGTTATTACACCTATGGAAATTTAGGCAGAAAAAAAGGAGCTTATGGATTTGTCATTCAACTTTACCACTTATAGTTAAAACCAGATATTCAAACTCTAGTTCCTCTGGCTCTTAAGAAGCTATTACAAGAGTAAAATGACATTTTTGCTGAGCCAGATTATCTCCCTCCTCCAAGAGCACTCGACCACACTATACCCTTGAAACTAGGGTCAATACCACCTAATGTGAGACCATACAGGGTAACCCATATGTAGAAGTAGGAAATGAAGAACCAAGTGAAAGAATTAACTGCCAAACACCTTATCAGGCCTAGCCAAAGCCCATATGCATCTTGAGCTATCTTAGTAAATAAAAATAACTTTACCAATAGATTTGGCATTGATTTTAGAAAAGTGAATGAGCAAGCAATCCGAAATAAATCCCCTATTCATGTTATTGAAGACCTCCTAGATGAGCTATAGGGTGCCAATATTTCTTCCAAACTGGGGTCAAGTTATCATCAGATAATAATGCATGAGCATGATATCCACAAAACTACTTTCATGGCCTATTTTGGGCATTATATTTTTTAGTCATGCCATTTGGACTTTCCAATGCTCCTGGCACATTCCAAGCATTGATGAAAAACATATTTGCACCATTTTTTAAGAAGTGTGTTTTGGTTTTCTTTGATGACATCCCTGTGTACAATTCAGACTTAACTAAACATATGCAACATCTGCAAATGGTGTTCTCAGTACTGACGAAAAATTAGTTGTTTGCCAAGATGTCAAAGTGTGTATTTTCTATTCCATAAGTTGAATATTTGGGGCATATCCTCTCTGGAGCTTGGGTTTCTATCGATCCTTCCAAAATCCAAGCAATTGCAAATTGGTCTACTCCTGCAAATGTCAATGAGTTGAGGAGCTTCTTGGGGCTGGCTAGATATTAGAAAATATTTATTAAACGCTATGCAATTATGTGCAAGACTCTACATGACATGGTTAATAAGGGCCAGTTTCCATGGACACATACTAAGGAGAAGGCCTTTGAGAAAGTGAAGCAAGCATTGATCTTTGCTCCTGTATTAGCTCTGCTATATTTCAACATAACATTTGTGTTAGAAACCGATGCATCTGGCACTGGGATTGGAGCTATGCTAATGCAAAATGCAAGAGCTTTGGCTTACTACAGTGCAACTCCTTGCCCAAGGAATGTTGCCATGTCCACTGAGGGAGTCCTGGATAAGGGGGTGTTCGGATAGCCGGACGATACCTTCAGCCGGACTCCTGGACTATGAAGATACAAGATTGAAGACTCCGTCCCGTGTCCGGAAGGGACTTTCCTTGGCGTGGAAGGCAAGCTTGGCGATACGGATATTCAGATCTCCTACCATTGTAACCGACTTTGTGTAACCCTAACCCTCTTCTTTGTCTATATAAACCGGAGGGTTTTAGTCCGTAGGACAACATACACAACAACAATCATACCATAGGCTAGCTTCTAGGGCTTAGCCTCTCCGATCTCGTGGTAGATCTACTCTTGTACTACCCATATCATCAATATTAATCAAGAAGGATGTAGGGTTTTACCTCCATCGAGAGGGCCCGAACCTAGGTAAAACTTCGTGTCCCTCGCCTCCTGTTACCATCCGGCCTAGACGCACAGTTCGGGACCCCCTACCCGAGATCCGCCGGTTTTGACATCGACATTGGTGCTTTCATTGAGAGTTCCTCTGTGTCGTCGCCATCAGGAAGGATGCCTCGCCCCGTCTTTAAAGACGGCACCGTTGCTAAGGGAACTTTGGCTGTCGGCCAAACCCTCCGGCTAGGTGGTTTTCTTATGACCGCCTGTTCGGCTTCTGCACCGATGATGACCTCTCGAGCCATCGAAAACAATCTTCATGTCAGCTCGGAACTCGCCAAGCAGTTAGATCCAATGGATCTCTCCTCCATAAACAAGCTCTTGGATCGCTTCGCCGCCCTGGGAGTCGCTACGGATTATGACCAGATTGGGCCTAAACCCGATCTGAGAGAGATTAACTCTCCCCAAGTCACCTATCATGTTGCCGTGGTAGAGGGACAGTGCGGCGACCCTTCATCTATCTTAAGGACTCGTTACGTCCGGATTCCCGATCCCTCCAAGCCGGATACCCGTGGAGGGGAGGATATCACTCAAGACCTGAACTTAGAGTCACGCGACGGACTGGATTCATTGGACAACATCCAGGAATCCAAATTTTCGAGTTCAGAAATTTCTCGGCCTCTGAGCCTCAGATGGGGTGAGGCTTCGGATTTAATTCCACCCACCCACCCGAACATTAGCGATCTATCCCAAATTAGGCAAGAGCCCGAAGAAACAGTACATCATTACTGGGCCAGATTCCTCTTGGTTATGAACAGGATAAAGGACTGCTACGAGGAAGACGCGATTTAATTCTTCTGCAATAATTGCACGGACAAGGGAATCCTCAATGCCATAAGTCATCGTGATATTACACGCTTCGCTGACTTGGCGTCCATAGTACAAAAGTACTGCGCGATGGAAAGCGCCTGGAAAACCGAAATAAAATTTTGGGACAATCCGGCCCTGAATGCAAACCCAGTCCGAAATAAAAGGGTGCATCATCGCCAGACACCCGGGTCAAACACCAAAAAGCAAAAACCCTCTATAGGGCATGGAACCCTATTGGAAGGATGGCTTAATGGACCCTGTAAAATTCATAGTACAGAGGACGCCACACCAACTCACAGCCTTAGAGCATGTTGGATACTCCGGCAGGTGGCCAAAATTGGCGAAAATCTCCTAATTCCGGAGGCCACAGAAAGCCACCCCAGAGACACCAATACGGTATTAACAGTCTTTGAGACTTTCACATCAAATAATATGCGAAAAAGGACACTCCACAGCCTTGTCGAAGTCTAACAAGTAGCAACAATAAATCCATGGAGTGACACGGCTATTACCTTTAACGCCAGTGATGAACCTAAATTCCGAACAACCCGAGCACCAGCCGCATTGGTCCTCAGTCCAATAGTGGACGGCTTTCGTCTTACCAAGGTACTCATGGACGGCGGCAGCGGATTGAACCTCATTTATGAGGAAACCCTTCAAAAAATGGAAATAGACTGGAACCGCATTGAGCGAAGCAGCACAACCTTTAGAGGAATAATCCCCAGTCGGGAAGCGCGTTGTACAGGAAAAATCACACTAGATGTGGTGTTCGGCACGCCGGATAATTACAGGTCCGAAGAGGTCACGTTCCATGTGGCTCTGTTCAGCAGCGGTTATCACGCTCTGCTAGGGCGGGAAGCGTTTACAATCTTCCAAGCAATACCCCATTACGGGTACATGAAGCTCAAGATGCCCGGGCCCAACGGGATCATCACTCTCGCTAGTGATCCGGACATAGCACTCCGCGCCGAAAACAACACAGCCGCACTGGCCCTTGAGGCACTATCTGAAGCCCTCGCGGCTGAGGAACTGACTGCGCTGCGCTCCACGGTGAATAGAGACGACGTGGTACTCGACAAAAGATCCAAGTCCACCTCCTTTAAACCGGCGGATGAAATAGTCAAATTCCAGGTCCATCCAACGGACCCCAATAAAACAGCCTCCATCGGGGCACATTTAAACCCAGATGTAGATGCCGCACTGCGAGAGTTCCTATGAGAGTACTGGGACATTTTCGCCTAGCACCCTTTAGACATGCCAGGAATCCCACGCAGGTTGGCCGAGCATAGCTTAAATATCATAAAAGAATTCAAGCCTGTTGTAACGCCCCGAGACCGTTGCGCTAGGTGTCCTCCAGTTATTCGCTGTTGTTGCCTTGTCATTGCTTGCGTATTGTGCATTGCATCATGTCATCATGCCATCATGTCATTAATCTTTGCATCTCAACTCAACTAATAAATTGCATAGATCGTTGATCTATTTAAATCGAGGGATATTCACAATGGTGATTTCTCTTTATAACATATTCAAAGTCTCCCAATATTATTAGGGAGCTACAATAAATATTCCATTCGTATGGGATCAATCCAAACAAACTTGCATTTCAAATCTATCTCATTTTTTTTCAAATATTCTAAGTCCTTGATCCTTCTCCAAATACTTCAATTCCAGTTGTGGCACTTTGAAATTTGTCAAAGTATTTCCATGCCAGTTTCCAACTCAACTTGTATTTATTTGGCCCTCCAAATAAATATTTTGCTTCTGTCTCCTTTCTGTAAATAGTAAAGGAAAATCATTTTTTCCTTCTTTTCTTTTAATCCAGCCTGCTAGGCCTCCTATTTTTCCCCCTCCTTTGAGATGGCCCAAGGCCCAGCCGGCACCCTCCCCCTAGGCCTGGCCGATCCCCTCCAAACCCTAGCCCGATCGCTCCCTTCCTCCGTTTTCCCTCTTGCACCGCCAGGGACACAGGAATAGAGCGCTCGCTCCTGATCCCCTCCTTATCCCCTCGATCTCTCTCTCACCATCTCCCTCGATTCCTCCCCGATGCCCATCTCTCTTCCCGCTCGATCTCTTCCATCTTCGTTCCCGCACGCGCTCGCAGCAGCAGGAGCCCATTCCCCTCGCCCTTCCTCCCCTCGTCTCCCTCTCCTCTCGTCCGACTCGAGCTAGGGGAGGAGCCCCAGCGCCCAATCCCCTCCAAGCCGCCAGAGACGACCGAGCCTCACCCGGTGCGCCCCTGCATCGAGCAGCCATAGCTGCATCGTCGGATCCCGTCCGATGCTGCCATGGATCCCGCAGAACCAGGCCGCGGCCCCGTACCATCTCGTGGACCGCGCCCGCGCCACCGCTTCTCTGCCTCGCCCGGAGCTCCAAGTTCGCTGGCCACCGCTGCCGCTGCCGACCTCCGCAGCACCAAGTCCTTCCAGCCGCGAGGCAGTGCCCCTCGCGCGCCCTTAGTCCTTCCTTCTTCATCGTGAGCGGCAACAGGAGCGTCGCCGAGCCCTCCCCGCGACCCTGCGACTGTGTTGACCATCATCTCTGGCCTGCTGTCAGCCACGCTAAGACCCGAGGCTTTTTTTTGCTGCTTCGCTTTCGAGGCACCAAGATCCTCTCCGACAAGTGCACGACTATGCGGATTGTGCCAAGTACCACGATGTCGAGACCCCTCAAGTTCGACTACACGAAAACGCCAAGTACCCCTACGCGCGAAGATGCCAAGACCGTTTCGGGATTCACCAAGTACCGCTACCGATGGCTCGAATGCCTTCGAAACGTATACCACTTCTGCCGCCCGAACATCTATGGAACGTGTACCACAACCATCGTCGAAGAACCATGAACGTCTAACGATGACCCTCAAGTTCGTCCACGATTGCTATGTACCACTACCATCAACGCGAACCACTACTTCCACTACGGCATGAGTACAACTACTACCACTACGAACGTGGCGAGAACGTCTACTTCCTCTACTTTGCACCGAACCGATACGCTTTGAAGGTATAACCCCAAGACGACCGTCCAAGAACGTTTGCATGTGTTGTATGAGTTGCACCCGGATGTTTGCACCGTGCCCGAGTTGTCACTTGCTCGGTCCTCCTCTTCTGCCGTCAATTCGTGGGTGCCGGTGTCAAAACCGGCGGATCTCGGGTAGGGGGTCCTGAACTGTGCGTCAAGGCCGGATGGTAACAGGAGACAAGGGACACGATGTTTTTTACCCAGGTTCGGGCCCTCTCGATGGAGGTAATACCCTACTCCTGCTTGATTAATATTGATGATATGGGTAGTACAAGAGTAGATCTACCACGAGATCAAGGAGGCTAAACCCTAGAAGCTAGCCTATGGTATGATTGTTGTGTATGGAGTTGATTGCCTACGGACTACAACCCTCCGGTTTATATAGACACCGGATAGGGTTAGGGGTACATAAAGTCGGTTACAATGGTAGGAGATCTTGAATATCCGCATCGCCAAGCTTGCCTTCCACGCCAAGGAAAGTCCCATCCGGACACGGGACGAAGTCTTCAATCTTGTATCTTCATAGTCTAGGAGTCCGGCTGAAGGTATAGTCCGGCTACCCGAACACCCCCTAATCCAGGACTCCCTCAGTAGCCCCTGAACCAGGCTTCAATGACGACGAGTCCGGCGCGCAAATTGTCTTCGGCATTGCAAGGCGGGTTCCTCCTCCAAGTCCTTCATAGAAGATTGTAAACACCAAGAGTAGTGTCCGGCTCTGCAAAATAAGTTTCCACATATTGCCATAGAGAGAATAATATTGACACAAATCAAATCTGCCGATGTATTCCGCAATGCGTCATCACACTACGGCCAAGTCCTTTACTCGAATCGTTTTTACTTTTCCACCTCAGCATGTTTTGCGAGGCGGCTTCCTTGGCACGTCTTGTCAAAGCAGAGATCGTGTACCCCCTTTACGGGATTCTCATCAATACAGACGTGGGTAACCCAACCGCGCCATTTATCACGGCGCTTGGGAGGCAAGAGAGTTTTACTAGGCTGGTGGGGATGCACAACCGCATCCTCCCATATAAAGGGATAAGGATCCACCCTTTTACCTATGCCTTATTCCTCTTTTGCCTATCCATCTCCTGCGCACTCGAGCTCCAGCGCCCAAGCCCGCACTTCCCACCTCAACCTTCTCCAGCAATGTCCGGAGCGGGAGGCAAGTGGATGGTCTCCTCCGTCACGGAGGGCCATGTCAAAAAGCTAAGGAAGGCCAGATACTTGTCCAAAGACATCGCACACTGGCTTCCCGAGGAGGGGCAGCTTCTCCCCACCCCAAGGCCCCATGAGAGGGTAGTATTCCTTCCCCACTTCCTCCGCGGACTGGGTTTTCCACTCCACCCATTTGTCCGGGGGCTCATGTTTTACTATGGCCTGGATTTCCACGATCTGGCCCCGAACTTCGTCCTCAACATCTCGGTGTTTATCCTCGTGTGCGAGGCCTTCCTCCGCATCCGCCCCCATTTTGGCCTCTGGCTCAAGACCTTCAACGTCAAGCCCAAGGTGGTGCACAGCAGCCAGGCGGAATGCGGAGGCGCCATGGTGGGCAAGATGGCCAACGTCCTATGGCTCGAGGGCTCCTTCGTGGAGAGCCTGAAGGGGTGGCAATCATGGTGGTTTTACATCACCGAGCCACGCGATCCGAAATGGATCGCAACCCCCAAGTTCCGATCCGGACCCCCCACGCGGCTTATGTCCTGGAAAGAGACGGGCCTGTCGTGGGGCGAAGAAAAATAGGTGACCGGACTGCAGACATGCATCCAGTCCCTGGTGAGCAAGCCGATCAAGCTCGTCAATGTAGTCCAGGTTATGCTTGTCAGCCGGATCCTCCCGTATCAACAATGGGGCTTTAATCTGTGGGAGTTCAACCCGGCGCAGCACCAAACCCTTAACAGGCTCTTCGACACGACGTATGAAGATGTCTGGAAGGTGCTAACCAAAGGCGCCGAGGCTCCCACATCCGCTTCCGAGGACCGCGGATATAGCTTGCAGCGTCACGCTAGCGAGGTAAGATATTTTCACCTTTTACAGGATGTTAAGTTTTTTCATAGTTTGACTCTATGCGGGATCTAAGCTCCCTTACCTTTGACAGGCTTGGCGGGCGAAGTCCGGATCGATTAACTGTCCGGCTCCCTTGCCCGAAGACTCAGCCCCCGCTCTACTAGCGAAGCTGCTGGTTCCGGCACCTTATGTGGTGCCGGAGAAGAAGGCCAAGAAGAAGAAGGCCACGGGGACTCGAAAGAGTTCCCGGCATATGGTGGTGTCGGACTCGTCGTCCGACGAGTCCGAGACGCACTCCCCCCATGAAGACGAGGAGGAGGAAGAAGAAACCTCTCCCCCCAGCGGGGGGAGGAGAGAAGAGGAAGGCCGCCCCAACGGGGGAGGCCGAGGGGTCTAGGAAAAGGAAGACCCCTCCACCGGACTACGCCCCCAACGCCGAAGAGGGCAAAGAGGAGTGGCCATACAGGGCCAAGCGTCTGGCGAAATCGTAAGTTCGGATATCAGAATAACTCATGATGGTTCCTTTGTTGCACAGCTTTCCCTAATGTCGAACATAATTATGCAGCCTGCCTTGGGCCGAACTCAACGAGTCGTCGAGCGGCTCCCTGGATTCATCGGACGTGAACTCAGTTCCGCCCGCTGTCTCCCCCCACATTGCGGACGACGCCGAAGTGGCGTCGCAACGAGCTCTAGGGCAGGAGGAGGTGGTCCTGGAGGAGCCGCAGGGCGACCTCCCGGACCCCAGGAGTAAAGGGGACAAGACCCCCAGGGCTCCAAGTCCGGATTTGTGCCGGACACCGCGCCGGAATCTTCAACAGTTCCGGACCGCGGTAGGCGAACTCCTTCCAAGAGGAGCAAGCCTTCTGAGCCGGCGGCCTCCGTCCAACTGGAGGTGCCGGACAATCTGCTCGAGGTGCTTGACGGCGCCTCCATCGACGAGGAGCACCGTACTATTATGAGTACGGTGATCCAGAAGGTTCAGTCCGCCAAGAGCGGACTGAGTGAAGCTTGCGCTAGCCTCCTAACGGGCTTCGAGGTAAGTAAAAATATGTAAAAATATAACCGCATAGACAGTAGCCCCTGATGCTCTGTTTGGCGTTCGGAAAGAAAAGCCGAATAGAGGATCTAGTAAATTTCGCAGGAGTCTAACAATAAAGAGTCAATATGCGTGTGCAGGCTTCGCTGCTATCCACCGCCGCACTGACTGCGGAGGTGGGTGTCCTGAAACAGGACCTCAAGCAGACCGAGCAAGAGCTCGGCCTTGCCAAGCGGCAGCTCGAGGAAAAAGAAGGTAGGAAATACCTTACAGAAAAAGTGCCTATAGAGAGGCGTGATTGCAAAAAATAACAGGATTCACTGCTTATTATAGGGGCCACGACTGAGGTGGCGACCCTCAAGCAGGCGATGTCCGAGGCCGAAAAGAAAACGGCCACGGAGCGCACCAAGCGAGAGAAACTTGGGGCTCAGGTCGGCGAGGTGCAGCAAGAGCTTCAGGCTCTCATGAAAAAACATGAGAGTTTGGAGCTTGAGTCAAAGACCCAAGCGTCCGAGCTCGTGGCGGCCCTTGAGACTGCCAAGTCTGCCAAGGCCGAAGCTCAAAAGGCCCTCCCAAAGTCGGAGGAGATTAAGAAGATAGCAGCGGGTAAGGCATTCTTTATGCAAAGCAGAAATATAAAAGTAAACTACTTGTTACTTACCCGAATCCGGAGTTCTCCAGGGGCATTCGCAGATCTTCCCCACAGTGTATCCGCCGCCGCCGCATTCTACCGAGCTGAAGAGGGCAGCTCGACGGAGAAGGTGTTCTGGTCTCAGTATGATGAGGCCGGACACCCTGTGCCCTTGAGCGACCAGCTGAAACAGATGGTCGAGCTCCACAAGGCGGCCGAACAGGCCATGAAGGGATTCATAGTTCGGCTGTGGCCCGGAGAGGCCCTACCTGGGAGCTACTTCGGGCTGGTGCGGCGGCTGGTGGAGGCCTGTCCAAGGCTCGAGGTCATCAAGCGCTCCGTCTGCATCGAAGGTGCCCGTCCGGCCCTTGCCCGTGCAAAGGTGCACTGGGGTAAGTTGGACGGTGAGAAGCTTGTGAAGGACGGGCCGCCGCCGGGGAAGGAGCATCGCAAGCCCGAGAACTATTACAAGGATGTTCTTGCGGGTGCCCGCCTTGTGGCGGATGAATGTACCAAGGATGTAAATTTTGAATAAACTCGCTCGTTTTTATCCTGTGCGCTGAAAACTTGTTCATAGGCGCTTAAGCAATGCTTGTTGAATTTAGAATATTATTTTCTGTGCGGCCGTTTATCAAAAAATTGAGAGATGGCCAGTCGTCGGCTTCTGCCCCCATGCCACTAGTGCTGGGGTGTTCGGGATAAACCCGAGCGCTCTTTTTCCCATAGTTGGGTCCTTCGAGGGAGGCGCTCAGCACAACGAACCAGGCAATCGGACTATAATGCTTGAACACTCTCACTTAGCCATAGAACTTTATAATTTTAAATTTCGGCGAAGCCCCTAGTTCGGAAGACCGAGTTCGGGGCGCTATCCACGCCTTGGCCGGACAAATCCGGCTCCTCGCTCGAAGCGGCATAAGTCTTTAGAGACTCGAAAAAACCTCTCGAACAGCGACCAGTCTCTCGCCTCATCATGACAGTCAGTTTTAGCTTTCTCCACTGAGGTGCTTAACCCAGCTCAACCGGGGCACAATCGCAGTGGTTCTCCTAGTGCTACCTTAGCTGATATAGCGGAACGTAAGGCACCAAAACATAGGAGCCGGGCAAACCCAACTATTGACCCAAATCATGATTCGGAGCCGATGCATATAGTGCTATAAGTTTGGGGTGCCGCACTTGTGAAACTGTACGGACTTCTCACACCATATTAAAGGGTACTGAAGCCCCTGGCGTACTTGCCGTACCACAGTGTACGGGTGCAACATGTCATTAATGAACATATATAAAAGAGAGTAATGCAGAAAATAGACAAAAGCTATGCATTGTTTATATAAAGGCTATTTATCAAAGCCGAACGATACAAATAGTGCGGTAAGCAAAAGATATTGGACTATTCAGTATGTCCTGACCGGGGGAAGGCCGCGGAATTGTATTTAAAACAGGTATACCGCTCGTAACAGAGACCACCTGGGAGTTCCATAGTGCGGCATGGCTTGTCTGCCTCCCTGGATCTTGCATCGTTTGTGCGGCAGTCGAATTGCCGAACAGGTCGTCCGAAGTATGGAGTCCTGAAGGTAAGAAAAAATTAAAAAGAGAATCCGGCAGCCCCTAGTACGTTTTAAGCCGTATTCTGGGCGTGCCGTTATTGTGCCCCTTCCCCTGTGCCCATGGTATTTCAAGGGCGTAGTTATGTACGCGAGGTACTGGTTTCGCTATGTCGCGATAGCTGGGGTTGGGGCCGCATTGCTACGCTTGCTCAGAGTGTGCCAGGCAGTCCTGCTGTGGGTTACTCCGGGCGCGCTTGGCAGTGTCTGGCTTTTTAATGGCCGGACTGGAGAATTGCCTGAGAAGGCTACTTCGTACCTCCGCTGCGAGAGCCGCCGTATGCTCCTCCGTACGGAGGGAGCGTTCGGTGTTTCCATTAACCATAATTACTCCTCGAGGGCCTGGCATCTTGAGCTTGAGATATGCGTAGTGCGGCACCACATTGAACTTTGCAAATGCGGTTCGTCCGAGCAGGGCATGATAGCCACTGTGAAACGGGACTATATCGAAGATTAACTCTTCGCTTTGGAAATTGTCCGGGGATCCGAAGACCACGTCAAGTGTTACTGAGCCTGTACAGTTGGCTTCTACACCTGGTATAACGCCTTTAAAGGTCGTTCTTGTGGGCTTAATCCTTGAGGGATCTATGCCCATTTTTCGCACTGTATCCTGATAAAGCAGGTTCAGGCTACTGCCGCCGTCCATGAGGACTCTTGTGAGATGAAATCCGTCGATGATTGGGTCGAGAACCAATGCGGCGAAGCCGCCATGACGGATGCTAGTGGGATGGTCCCTTCGATCAAAAGTGATCGGGCAGGAGGACCATGGGTTGAACTTTGGGGCGACTGGCTCTATCGCGTATACGTCCCGTAGCGCACGCTTCCGCTCCTGCTTGGGAATGTGGGTTGCGTATATCATGTTCACCGTCCGCACTTGTGGGGGAAAGCCCTTCTGTCCATTGTTGTTCGGCGGCTTGGGCTCCTCGTCGTCGCTGTGCAGCCCCTTGTCTCTGTTTTCGGCCCTTAACTTGCCTGCCTGCTTGAACACCCAACAATCCTTGTTAGTGTGATTGGCTGGCCTTTCGGGGGTGCCATGTATCTAGCACAAGCGATCGAGTATTCGGTCCAAACTGGACGGGACCTGAGTATTCTTTTTGAATGGCTTTTTCCGCTGACCGGATTTATAGCCTTTGAATCCGGCATTGACTGCCGTGTCTTCATTGATGTCGCTGTTAACGCGGCGTTTTTGCTTATTCTGACGTGTCCTGCCACTTTTGTCCTTGGTATCCGAATTACCAGGGTTCTTTGATAAGTTGTTACTGCGAGCTAGCCAGCTATCTTCTCCCGCGCAAAAGCGGGTCATGAGTGTTGTGAGGGCTGCCATGGTTTTTGGCTTTTCCTGTCCCAGGTGTCGGGCAAGCCACTCGTCGCGGATGTTATGCTTGAAGGCTGCTAGGGCCTCTGCGTCCGGACAGTCGACTATTTGATTTTTCTTTGTTAGGAACCATGTCCAGAATTGTCTGGCCGATTCCTCTGGCTGCTGAATTATGTGGCTTAAGTCGTCGGCATCCGGCGGTCGCACGTAAGTGCCCTGGAAGTTGTCGAGGAATGCGGCTTCCAGGTCCTCCCAAGAACCGATTGAGTCTGCTGGCAAGATGTTAAGCCAATGCCGAGTTTGAGCGGGAGGTATTTGATGGCGTGTAGATCATCGCCGCGTGCCATGTGGATGTGAAGGAGATAATCCTCGATCCATACCGCCGGGTCTGTTGTGCCATCGTATGATTTGATGTTTACGGGTTTGAAACCCTCTGGGATTTTATGATCCATTACTTCATTCGTGAAGCATAGCGGGTGTGCGGCGCCTCTGTACTGGGCTATATCACGACGTAGCTCGGAAGCGCTATGTCTGTTATGTTCGGCCCGGCCGGATTTGTTGTATCCAGAGTGAAGATCATTGTCACATGCCGTAGGGCGCCTGCACGATCCGTAGATCGATCTTGTTTGTCTTGCCTTATCCTCCAGTATGTCTCGCAGGTCGGGCGCATTTTCCCGTGCCTTAGTTGAGCGGCGTCGGGGCATGGCTTGGGTGGAGGACCGAGGGGCCTCTCTGTCGTGGCCGCGAGGTGGCCGGTCTGCCATGTCATGCGCTGGTGATGTAGGTGCTTCCTCCTCTGATCGGGGTAGCGGCCTGCGCTTCGGGTAACTCTTGGAGGGGCGTTCGAGTTCATACTCTTCGGCCGTAAGGACTTTAGTCCATCTGTCAGCTAGCATATCTTGGGCAACTTTAAGCTGTTGCTGCTTTTTCTTGAGGCTGCTTGCCGTGGCTAAAAGCCTGCGTTTAAAACGCTCTTGTTCGGCGGGGTCTGATGGTATGACGAATTTGTCGTCATCGAGGCTTGCTTCGTCTTCGGAGGGAGGCGTATAGTTATCATCCTCGACCTCTCAGTCTGCCGCTCTCTCATGAGGGCTGGCTTCTCCATCTTCCTATGCCGAATCTTGCTGAGGTGGGTGTTCTTCGGCGTTATCCGGGGTAGTATTATCTCTCGTGCCAGAATCACCATTTTTTGCTTTGGCAGGATTTAGAGCGGCGCCGTTGACGCCGGCGCTTTGGCTGTTTCTTGGGGGCGTCATCCCCCACTGTTCCATCGCCATCTCCATCTTTTGGAGTATCCACCATATATATGTCATATGACGAGGTGGCCTTCCAGTGCCCTACAGGTGCTGGTTCCTGTTTGTCTCCTACATCGTCGTCCATGCCGTCGATATCTTCGGAGCTGAAGTCAAGCATGTCGGTTAGATCGTCGACAGTGGCTACAAAGTGGGTGGTGGGTGGGCTTTGAATTTCCTTATCGTCCGTATCCCACCCTCGCTGACCGTAGTCCGGCCAGGGCTCTCCTGATAAAGAGAGAGACTTAAGAGAGTTCAGGATGTCGCCAAAAGGCGAATGCTGAAAGATGTCTGCGGCGGTGAACTCCATTATCGGCGCCCAATCGGATTCGATTGGCAGGGGCGCGGGGGGTTCGGAGTCCGGGGAGGAGTCCGGATCCTCGGAGTCACGGGCCATGCGGAGTGCAGGGCTGGAGTTCGGCTCGATCGCCTTTGAGATCGCAGCCCCTGAGGTAGCATCTAACCGCTGATCCTCGATCGGCGCAGTATGCTCCGAATCAATGGTCGAAACCGATGCGTATGCGGCCTCCAAGGCGCTATTCGGTGGCAGAGCTATATCATGCCCATCGAGACAGTGCGGCGCGCTTGGCTGTGGCTCGAATCCGTCGAAGATCAACTCCCCGTGGATGTCCGCCGTGTAGTTTAGGCTTCCAATCCTGACCTGATGGCCAGGGGCGTAGCTTTCAATCTACTCCAGGTGGCCGAGTGAATTGGCCCGCAGAACGAAGCCGCCGAAGACGAAGATCTGTCCGGGGAGAAAAGTTTCACCTTGGACCGTATCGTCGTTGATGATCAAAGGAGCCATCGGGCCTAAAGGCGACGACACAGAGGAACTCTCAATGAAAGCACCAACGTCAGTGTCAAAACCGGCGGATCTCGGGTAGGGGGTCCCGAACTGTGCGTCAAGGCCGGATGGTAACAGGAGACAAGGGACACGATGTTTTTTACCCAGGTTCGGGCCCTCTCGATGGAGGTAATACCCTACTCCTGCTTGATTAATATTGATGATATGGGTAGTACAAGAGTAGATCTACCACGAGATCAAGGAGGCTAAACCCTAGAAGCTAGCCTATGGTATGATTGTTATGTATGGAGTTGATTGCCTACGGACTATAACCCTCCGGTTTATGTAGACACCGGATAGGGTTAGGGTTACATAAAGTCAGTTACAATGGTAGGAGATCTTGAATATCTGCATCGCCAAGCTTGCCTTCCACGCCAAGGAAAG
Source organism: Triticum aestivum (assembly GCF_018294505.1). Taxonomy (NCBI): domain Eukaryota; kingdom Viridiplantae; phylum Streptophyta; class Magnoliopsida; order Poales; family Poaceae; genus Triticum; species Triticum aestivum. The sequence continues at coordinate 133,444,733 of NC_057812.1, read as the reverse complement.
TCCCATCTAGACACGGGACGAAGTCTTCAATCTTGTATCTTCATAGTCCAGGAGTCCGGCTGAAGGTATAGTCTGGCTACCCGAACACCCCCTAATCCAGGACTCCCTCAGTGGGGAACCCGGTTACCAGGATCACCCCACCATCTTGCACGACACGCTCCCGTCACACTTCCTTTTGCACCGGCATCTCAATCGAGTTACCGGAAACCGAGATGTTGCCGTGGCATCATTTTCGGATTCGTTCTCGTGGCTCCCCTTTTCGTTTTCGCCATGATGACAAATGCTCTCATCATGGTCATGTCAACTTTTAATAAAAATTGCATAAGCTTGTTCATGTCATCCGCATCATGATAACAACAATTAAAATGTTTAAATGGTTGTTGCAATAAATTACTAATGCATATGGGGATTTACCGGATTCGTTATTTGTTATATCCGGCCCCATTTAAATTGTTTAGATGTTGTAGTTTTGTTATGCCTCACCTCTTGCCATGTTAATCAACATTTAATATTGTTGGGTACCTAAACATCAGAGAACTAAATAATTATTGTGGTGTCCGTCAATATGCAACTCGTTGCATATTCAGCTCCACTTAATTTGTAGTTTTGTTGGTGCACTTTGCCATGCCATGCATATTTAAACCGGTCATGCATCATACTTGGTTGTGCATCATGCCATGCTTATGTGGTGGTTGTTTACCATGTTGTTTGCTTTCTTTTCGATGTTGCTTCTTCGGGTTAGTTCCGATAACGTCGTGTCTGTGAGGATCCATTCGACTACGTCCGTTTATCTTCTTCATGGACTCGTTCTTCTTCCTTGCGGGATTTCAGGCAAGATGACCATACCCTCGAAATCACTTCTATCTTTGCTTGCTAGTTGCTCGCTCTTTTGCTATGCCTATGCTGTGATACCTACCACTTGCTTATCATGCCTCCCATATTGTTGAACCAAGCCTCTAACCCACCTTGTCCTAGCAAACCGTTGTTTGGCTATGTTACCGCTTTGCTCAGCCCCTCTTATAGCGTTGTTAGTTGCAGGTGAAGATTGAAGTTTGTTCCTTGTTGGAACATGGAGATGTTGTTCCTTGTTGGAATATGTTTTACTTGTTGGGATATCACAATATATCTTATTTAATTAATGCATCTATATACTTGGTAAAGGGTGGAAGGCTCGGCCTTATGCCTGGTGTTTTGTTCCACTCTTGCCGCCCTAGTTTCTGTCATATCGGTGTTATGTTCCCGTATTTTGCCTTCCTTAGGCGGTTGGGTTATAATGGGAACCCCTTGACAGTTCGCCTTGAATAAAACTCCTCCAGCAAGGCCCAACCTTGGTTTTACCATTTGCCACCTAGCCTTTTCCCTTGGGAGTTGCGCATCCCAAGGGTCATCTTTATTTTAAACCCTCGGGCCAGTGCTTATCTTAGTGTTGGTCCAACCTAGAGCACCGTGCGGGGCCGTCCCTTGGCAACTTGGGTTACGTTGGCTCCCGTACGCTTAGCTTATCTGGTGTGCCCTGAGAATGAGATATGTGCAGCTCCTATCGGGATTTGTCGGCACAGCGGGTGGTCTTGCTAGACTTGTTTTACCATTGTCGAGGATGTCTTGTAACCGGGATTCCGAGTCTGATCAGGTCTTCCCGCTAGAAGGAATATCCTTCGTTGACCGTGAGAGCTTGTGATGGGCTAAGTTGGGACACCCCTGCAGGGATATGATCTTTCGAAAGCCGTGCCCGCGATTATGGGCAGATGGGAATTTGTTAATGTCCGGTTGTAGAAAACCTGAAGTTGACCTTAATTAACATACATCAACCGCGTGTGTAACCGTGATGGTCTCTTCTCGGCGGAGTCCGGGAAGTGAACAAGGTGTTGGAGAAATGCTTGATGTAGGTTGTTATAGGATCACTTCTTGAGCATAGTTTTTCGCTCGTGCCTTGCCTTCTCTTCTCGCTCTCATTTGCGTATGTTAGCCACCATATATGCTAGTCGCTTGCTGCAGCTCCACCTCATACCTTTACCTTACCCATAAGCTTAAATAGTCTTGATCGCGAGGGTGCGAGATTGCTGAGTCCCTGTGGCTCACAGATACTTCCAAAACCAGCTTGCAGGTGCCGAGGATACCGTGCAGATGACGCAACCAAGCTCAAGGAGGAGCTCGATGAAGATCTTGTCCTTTGTGTTGTTTCATTCTAGTTGATCAGTAGTGGAGTCCAGTCGGGACGATCGAGGATCTGTGTAGCATTTGGGGTAGTCTTCTTTTATTTTGGTTTCATAGTCGGACCTTGATTGTATTTGGATGATGTAATGCTTTATTCATGTAATTGTGTGAAGTGGCGAGTGTACGCCAACTATGTATCTCTTTCCCTTATGTATTACATGGGTTGTGTGAAGATTACCTCACTTGCGACATTGCTTTCAATGCGGTTATGCCTCTAAGTCGTGCTTCGACACGTGGGATATATAGCCGCATCGAGGGCGTTACAAGTTGGTAATCAGAGCCATCCCCGACCTTAGGAGCCCCCACTGCTTGATCGTTTTTTAGCAGCCGTTGTTGAGTCTCGAAAAATGTTTTGAGTCATTTAGGAATTATATATCGGAGAGTTTAGGAATTCTTTTAATCCCCAGTCCCTTCATCGCTCTGGCAAGGCATCCTGACGTAGAGTTTTGACTCTTCTCTTCTCAAATTTCACTAAAAGAATTAGTATCACACGGGTATCTTGGAATCGTTCCGATCGATTTGTGACGAGAACATTGTTTTTGGTGCCTCCTGTCATTTAGGGGTTGTGGCAGTGTCCCGGGGAGTTGAGCTCCAAGGTGTTGTCGTCACAATTTTATCGTTGCAGTTCTGGAATACCTGAGTTTAGTTTCGCCGACATTGAAAATCTCTTTTATGCAGTTGTTGGTGAGATAACCTCGACGCCACCCAGTACTGGGGCGGGAGTTCGGGAGTATTGCCATAACTTGTATAACGGATGCTTTTCGAAGGTTGAGGTAGACGATTTCCGAAGGTTTCTTGGTTATGTGTTGAAGGATGGATACAGCTGGATGTAGGATTTGCTAGTTTTAGGTGAGATATTATGCTTCCCCTGTATCCCCAACACCTGATTGCATAACCGGGAAAATTTTGGGAGTTTATAAGTGGGAATTCAAGTAGCTCTTAGGATATCTTTCCGACAGATGTATGATATGAAATTAGGGTTCGACGTCTAGTGGTCCGCCTATTCACGGTTGGTTTTACAGTGGTCTCGTTGTGTCTTAAAGAGTCCTTGGCTATGCCGACTCGGGGATGCTTCGTATGTCATGTGCACTGCCTTATACATGATGGTGTTGTACGATCGAGCCCGTGTAGGCCCCACCACGAAAACTTCGGACGAAATCTCTATCATATGTTTGTTCCGGCTTATTTTGCAAGCCAATCCTTTGTTTTGTTTTTTTTGAGTTGTGGTATTCGAGTTGCTTCGAAGTCAAATGTTGATTCCATACCTTTTCCTAAGCGGTGTTCTCATACCCCGATGTGAACACTAATCCTTCGTGATCATCAAGATTGTTTTGTCAATCCTTTTTTAACCAGCGTGCTTCTCTTCAAGTAGATCCGATCATTTCAACATCCGCAAGACCAAGCATCAGTTCTTCTCAACGGTGTTTGTTTCATCCGTCTCCAAGTTGCTTTTGTTTTTTCCCGCCCTCCCTCCCTTATTTCCTTCAAGGACTCAGAATTCTTAATCATTTATCATGTTATTGATGTGAAGTCTCTCCATTTTTTTCCTATCAATGCTCTTATCCGGTGATTCTCAGAAAGATTCTAACGGAGCTTCAAGTTCATCGTTCTTCGTTCTTTTTCTTCTCCGGTGGATTCAAGTCAAGTTTTGTTGATCATACCTTTTTCCTCGTTTCAATACCTTCTCATGCCGGTGCACTTCTTATTCAGTCAGTTCTTGCTATTAAATTGTTCCGGAGTGCTCAAGATATCTCAGTTCAAGCTATTTCGAGGTCCTATCTTATTCAAGCCATTTAATTCAACCGGTGCAACCTCTCTTTTAAATCTTTTCAATGGTGTTTCTTTTGAGTGGGCCCTAACCCATAGGTCTTTCCCAGGATCTTACCTGACTCTTCTAATTTCCGGAGTTATCCTCATATTCATCTCAAAGTTTGACGTAAGAATGATTTATCATTAGTCAAATGCCTTTCTCCAAGATCGGTTAAATTCTTTTCATCGTTGGGTCAACCTTTCTAATTTTCATTCCGGAGTGCCTCAACAGTTCATGGTGGTGTTTCAGTCGTCATTCTCAGATTTTGAAGACCGAAGAAGAGTTTCTTTTAAATCTTGCCCCATTCTCTGCCATCCTCTCATAATTGTTTTGATTGTGAGAATTCTTTTCACCTATCCAGAGCAATTCAAGAGTCTTCTCAGTGTGTTATCGGGAGTCCACCAATTCAGGTTTATTCATTCTCAGCTGTCAGTTATCATCCTCCTAATCTTACCGGTGCATCATTCAAATATCCTCTAATCAACTCGTGATTTTTCGTCCACTTGCATCTAAATTCTCTCAAGTTTCTTCGTTCATTTCATAATTCTTCCCGGTGTTTCTTTACCTTTTACTTCGTTCTTTTCCAATTCATACAGTGGTTCGTTGAAGATCTCTCTTCCTTGGCTATCATATCAATTCTTTTGTTCTCTCAAATTATACCGGTGGATTCGTGGAAGACCTTCCCAAGTTCATGCTATATATCTCTTCAATCCATTGCAACTGGAATAAGTAGTATGCGAAATCCGTTTCTTGTCATCAATTTAATTGGTGAAGGTTAAGCATAATGTAATTCTTATTCTTGTTTCATCCATATGTTAATCTTTTCTTCCGGAGTTTGTTCACGATGATTAAATTCTTGGTTTCAAGTGCTCGTCTTTCTTTCCCGGAGTTCAAAGCTCTAATTATCACGAAGATCCATCTAAATCATTACAAGGATTCACCTTGTGCTTTCAACTTCTCTTTCTTTCGTTTGATCATTCTTTCATTACCGGAGTTCTTCATGGAGGTTCTACATGATGGTTCATAAAGGATTTAATTCCATCTAGAAGTCATTGAGATTCTTTTCCGAGGAGCTCATGCTTTCTTCATCCTGTAATCCGGAGTGCAATTGTTTCTCCCTTATATTTTGAGGTGGTGATATATCATTCTTCATTCACAAGATTGAGATATTTAAATCCATCAACCTATTCGTTGGAGTTATCTGGGGGTTATATTCCACCTAAAGCCTTCCCTAAGAATTGTTGCTAATTATGGTGCTTATAAATGTCCCAAGTTCTTCAATTATCCTCCTGGTGAAATAGTTTCTCGTCTTCTTGTTCATATCAATCCAATCTTGCTTGGCAGGTTGTCACCTCATAATTTGAGATGTATTCCATAAGACCATATCAAGCTTATTATTTTTGTTGTTGGTTTTCCAACAACTCCGTTCTAACATTTGTTGTAACCGTGCTCTCTCAAGATCTTGTTTCCCTTCGTTCCGGAGGCATTGTGATGTTGCTCTCTCCAACCCATCTTCTTGCTTTGTCAGGATCGTGTTCTTTTCATCCTTATCCTTTTAACCGGAGTGTCGTGCCCGCTTTTCGAGATCTTCCCATCCTGTCAAGTTTTGCCTCCCTTCTCAACCGGAGTGCCGCCTAAAATCGTTCTTACCCTTTGTGCCATTCTTTGAATAGTTCCGGAGGCAGTGTATTGTTGTTTTCATCAAGTATCCCCTCATCTTGTCAAATTCATGTTCAATTCCTTCTATTTACAGTCGGAATGCTGTCCAAATTATATCATTCTTAATCCTTCTCTATCTTGTTTTAACCGGAGTGATTTCAATATATATCTTGCCCTTCAACCTCAAGGTTTTTTTCGCAATGTTCTTTGTCCCACTTTTCTAACGGAGTGTTTTCGACTTGGTTCACATTCGTTGTATTCTTTTCTCGAATCTGTTCAACCTCGCAAGGTTCTTTGGTTTCACTCGTTTGTCAAAGAAGCAACTTAGTTTTACCTCTTCTCTTTCTCTTCTGTTGTCCCTCCGGTGCCATTCTAGATCTCGGGACGAGATCCTCTCGTAGTGGTGGAGTGTTGTAACGCCCCGAGATCGTTGCGCCAGGTGTCCTCCAGTTATTCGCTGTTGTTGCCTTGTCATTGCTTGCGTGTTGTGCATTGCATCATGTCATCATGCCATCATGTCATTAATCTTTGCATCTCAACTCAACTAATAAATTGCATAGATCGTTGATCTATTTAAATCGAGGGATATTCACAATGGTGATTTCTCTTTATAACATATTCAAAGTCTCCCAATATTATTAGGGAGCTACAATAAATATTCCATTCGTATGGGATCAACCCAAACAAACTTGCATTTCAAATCTCTCTCATTTTTTTCAAATATTCTAAGTCCTTGATCCTTCTCCAAATACTTCAATTCCAGTTGTGGCACTTTGAAATTTGTCAAAGTATCTCCATGCCAGTTTCCAACTCAACTTGTATTTATTTGGCCCTCCAAATAAATATTTTGCTTCTATCTCCTTTCTGTAAATAGTAAAGGAAAATCATTTTTTTCCTTATTTTCTTTTAATCCAGCCTGCTAGGCCTCCTATTTTTCCCCTCCTTTGAGATGGCCCAAGGCCCAGCCGGCACCCTCCCCCTAGGCCTGGCCGATCCCCCCAAACCCTAGCTCGATCGCTCCCTTCCTCCGTTTTCCCTCTCGCGCCGCCAGGGACACAGGGATAGAGCGCTCGCTCCCGATCCCCTCCTTATCCCCTCGATCTCTCTCACCATCTCCCTCGATTCCTCCCCGATGCCCATCTCTCTTCCTCCTTCGTTCCCGCACGCGCTCGCAGCGGCAGGAGCCCGTTTCCCTTGCCCTTCCTCCCCTCATCTCCCTCTCCTCTCGTCCGACTCGAGCCAGGGGAGGAGCCCCAGCGCCCAATCCCCTCCAAGCCGCCAGAGACGACCGAGCCTCCCCCGGCGCGCCCCTGCATCGAGCAGCCATAGCTGCGTCGCCGGATCCCGTCCGATGCTGCCATGGATCCCGCAAGCCGCGGCCCCGCACCATCTCATGGACCGCGCCCGCGCCACCGCTTCTCCGCCTCGCCCGGAGCTCCAAGTTCGCCGGCCACCGCTGCCGCTGCCGACCTCCGTAGCACCAAGTCCTTCCAGCCACGAGGCAGTGCCCCCTCGCGCGCCCTTGGTCCTCCCTTCTTCGTCGTGAGTAGCAACAGGAGCGTCGCCGAGCCCTCCCCGCGACCCTGCGACTGCGTTGACCATTAGCTCCGGCCTGCTGTCAGCCACGCCAAGACCCGAGGCTTTTTTTGCTGCTTCGCTTCTGAGGCACCAAGATCCTCTCCGGCAAGTGCACGACTATGCGGATTGTGCCAAGTACCACGATGTCAAGACCCCTCAAGTTCGACTACACGAAAACGCCAAGTACCCCTACGCGCGAAGATGCCAAGACCATTTCGGGATCCACCAAGTAACGCTACCGATGGCTCGAACGCCTTCGAAACGTATACCACTTCTGCCGCCTGAACATCTATGGAACGTGTACCACAACCATCGTCGAATAACCGTGAACGTCTAATGATGACCCTCAAGTTCGTCCACGATTGCTATGTACCACTACCATCGACGCGAACCACTACCTCCACTACGGCATTAGTACAACTACTACCACTACGAACGTGGCGAGAACGTCTACTTCCTCTACTTTGCACCGAACCAATACGCTTCGAAGGTATAACCCCAAGACGACCATCCGAGAACGTTTGCATGTGTTGTATGAGTTGCACCCTATGTTTGCACCGTGCCCGAGTTGTCACTTGCTCGGTGCTCCTCTTCTGCCGCCAATTCGTGGGGAACCCGGTTACCGGGATCACCCCACCATCTTGCACGACACGCTCCCGTCACACTTCCTTTTGCACCGGCATCTCAATCGAGTTACCGGAAACCGAGATGTTGCCTTGGCATCATTTTCGGATTCGTTCTCGTGGCTCCCCTTTTCTTTTTCGCCATGATGACAAATGCTCTCATCACGCTCATGTCAACTTTTAATAAAAATTGCATAAGCTTGTTCATGTCATCCGCATCATGATAACAACAATTAAAATGTTTAAATGGTTGTTGCAATAAATTACTAATGCATATGGGGATTTACCGGATTCGTTATTTGTTATATCCGGCCCCATTTAAATTGTTTAGATGGTGTAGTTTTGTTATGCCTCACCTCTTGCCATTTTAATCAACATTTAATATTGTTGGGTACCTAAACATCAGAGAACTAAATAATTATTGTGGTGTCCGTCAATATGCAACTCGTTGCATATTCAGCTCCACTTAATTTGTAGTTTTGTTGGTGCACTTTGCCATGCCATGCATATTTAAACCGGTCATGCATCATACTTGGTTGTGCATCATGCCATGCTTATGTGGTGGTTGTTTACCATGTTGTTTGCTTTCTTTCCGGTGTTGCTTCTTCGGGTTAGTTTCGATAACGTCGTGTTTGTGAGGATCCGTTCGACTATGTCCGTTTATCTTCTTCATGGACTCGTTCTTCTTCCTTGCGGGATTTCAGGCAAGATGACCATACCCTCGAAATCACTTCTATCTTTGCTTGCTAGTTGCTCGCTCTTTTGCTATGCCTATGCTGCGATACCTACCACTTGCTTATCATGCCTCCCATATTGTTGAGCCAAGCCTCTAACCCACCTTGTCCTAGCAAACCGTTGTTTGGCTATGCTACCGCTTTGCTCAGTCCCTCTTATAGCGTTGTTAGTTGCAGTTGAAGATTGAAGTTTGTTCCTTGTTGGAACATGGAGATGTTGTTCCTTGTTGGAATATGTTTTACTTGTTGGGATATCACAATATATCTTATTTAATTAATGCATCTATATACTTGGTAAAGGGTGGAAGGCTCGGCCTTATGCCTGGTGTTTTGTTCCACTCTTGCCGCCCTAGTTTCCGTCATATCGGTGTTATGTTCCCGGATTTTGCGTTCCTTACGCGGTTGGGTTATAATGGGAACCCCTTGACAGTTCGCCTTGAATAAAACTCCTCCAGCAAGGCCCAACCTTGGTTTTACCATTTACCACCTAGCCTTTTTCCCTTGGGAGTCGCACATCCTGAGAGTCATCTTTATTTTAAAACCCCGGGCCAGTGCTTGTCTAAGTGTTGGTCCAACCCAGAGCACCGTGCGGGGCCGTCCCTTGGCAACTTGGGTTACGTTGGCTCCCGTACGCTTAGCTTATCCGGTGTGCCCTGAGAACGAGATATGTGCAGCTCCTATCGGGATTTGTCGGCACAGCGGGTGGTCTTGCTGGACTTGTTTTACCATTGTTGAGGATGTCTTGTAACCGGGATTCCGAGTCTGATCGGGTCTTCCCGCTAGAAGGAATATCCTTCGTTGACCATGAGAGCTTGTGATGGGCTAAGTTGGGACACCCCTGCAGGGATATGATCTTTTGAAAGCCGTGCCCGCGGTTATGGGCAGATGGGAATTTGTTAATGTCCGGTTGTAGAAAACCTGAAGTTGACCTTAATTAAAATACATCAACCGCGTGTGTAACCGTGATGGTCTCTTCTCAGCGGAGTCCGGGAAGTGAACACGGTGTTGGAGTAATGCTTGACGTAGGTTGTTATAGGATCACTTCTTGATCATAGTTTTTCGCTCATGCCTTGCCTTCTCTTCTCGCTCTCATTTGCGTATGTTAGCCACCATATATGCTAGTCGCTTGCTGCAGCTCCACCTCATACCTTTACCTTACCCATAAGCTTAAATAGTCTTGATCGCGAGGGTGCGAGATTGCTGAGTCCCTGTGGCTCACAGATACTTCCAAAACCAGCTTGCAGGTGCCGAGGATACCGTGCAGATGACGCAACCAAGCTCAAGGAGGAGCTCGATGAAGATCTTGTCCTTTGTGTTGTTTCGTTCTAGTTGATCAGTAGTGGAGCCCAATCGGGACGATCGGGGATCTGTGTAGCATTTGGGGTAGTCTTCTTTTATTTTGGTTCCGTAGTCGGACCTTGATTGTATTTGGATGATGTAATGCTTTATTCATGTAATTGTGTGAAGTGGCGAGTGTACGCCAACTATGTATCTCTTTCCCTTATGTATTACATGGGTTGTGTGAAGATTACCTCACTTGCGACATTGCTTTCAATGCGGTTATGCCTCTAAGTCATGCTTCGACATGTGGGAGATATAGCCGCATCGAGGGTGTTACACCTGTCAAGCAAGCTCTTCGGCATTTTTCCGAACCTAAGAGACAGGCCATGGGAGAAGAGCTAGCAAAGCTGTTGGAGGACGGATTCATCAGAGATATAAAACATCCGGACTGGCTCGCAAACCTAGTGATGGTACCAAAGAAGGACATATCCTGGCGCCTATGCGTTGATTTTAAGGACCTTAACAAGGCTTGCCCAAAGGATCCCTTCCCACTCCCCCGCATCAATCAAATTATCGACGCTACCGCAGGACACGATTCATTGTGTTTCCTCGACGCATATTCCGGCTACCATCAAATCAAGATGGCAGAACCAGACCAAGCCGCAACGGCATTCATCACACCATACGGCCCATTCTGCTTCAACACAATGCCCTTCGGGCTCAAAAACACCGGCGCAACATATCAGCGCATGATTCAGACATGTCTGGCAAACCAGAACGGCAAAACAGTGGAGGCATATGTAGATGATGTGGTCGTCAAAACAAGACATGTCGAATCTCTAGTATATGACTTGAGGCTCACATTCGATAACCTCCGAACATACGACATCAAGCTCAACCCGGAAAAATGCGTTTTCGGCGTTCCAGCCGGAAAGCTCTTGGGCTTCATTGTATCCGGTAGAGGAATTGAAGCAAATCCAGCCAAGATCCGAGCTCTGTCGCAACTGGATATCCCAAAGGACCTCAAACAAATACAAAAGTTAACTGGATGCGTGGCGGCTCTAAGCCGCTTTATCTCCCGCTTGGGAGAAAAGGCCCTACCCCTTCACCGCCTCCTTCGGCGTACCAAACACTTCGAATGGACGGATGCAGCCACGGCCGGACTCGACGAAGTAAAAGCCATATTGGCAACAAACCCAGTCCTGGCCGCGCCAAACACTGGTGAACCAATGCTATTGTACATTGCAGCAACACATCAGGTTGTAAGCGCAGTACTTGTCGTCGAACGAGAAACGGACGGACACAAATTCCCCCTTCAAAAGCCGGTCTATTATGTGTCCACTATCCTCACTCCCTGCAAATCACGGTACCCGCATTATCAAAAGATTGCGTACACGGTATTCATGGCATCCCGGAAGCTACGACACTACTTCCAAGAGTGTTCAATAACAGTAGCCTCGGAAGTACCACTTAACGATATTATAAACAACCGTGACGCAACGGGCCGGATTGCAAAGTGGGCCATTGAGCTCCTCCCATTCGACATAACTTATAAGCCACGGCGAGCCATCAAGTCGCAAGTCTTGGCCGACTTCGTCGCAGAATGGACGGAGGCCGAACTTCCTAAAGAGTACGACACATATTCAAATTGGATCATGCATTTCGACGGCTCCAAGATGTTGGCCGGACTGGGGGCTGGTGTCGTTTTGACGTCCCCCACAGGAGACACAGTTCAATACGTACTCCAGATTATGTACACAGAATCCAACAATGCAGCCGAATATGAGGCCCTTTTACATGGTCTCCAGATGGCAGTATCCATGGGCATTCAACGCCTAGAGGTGCGCGGGGACTCGAACCTCGAAATATCCCAAATAAATGGAGACTTCGACGCCAAGGATCCAAAGATGGCGGCTTACCGCAACACCGTCCTAAAAATGTCAGCTCGGTTTGAAGGGCTTGAATTTCACCACATAGCCCGGGAAAATAATCAGGCGGCAGATGTCCTGGCACGCATCGGCGCAAAACGCGATGTAGTCCCCCCCAACATCTTCTTGGAAAGGCTGTTCAAGCCATCCGTAGTATGGGAAGGGGAGCCGCACAACAACAGCCCGGACCCAACCGCACTGCCCGACACCGAACATTCTGACACAATTGGCGGCTCTGCCAATGAAATAACACCTTCAGCCCACGTAATAATGGCCGTCATCGCCCCGTGGACAGAACCATTCGTCGCCTACCTTATTAGGCAGGAACTCCCCGAGGACCAAAATGAGGCACGCTGCATAGTGCGGCGATCCAAAGCCTACAAAGTCCACGAGGGAGAGCTTTATAAGAAAAGCACTACCGGAGTCCTTCAAAGGTGCATCTCCGAAGAGGAAGGGCGGAACCTCCTGGCTGAAATTCATGCCGGACTCGGCGGTCATCACGCTGCAGCTCGGTCCCTTGTGAGCAAGGCCTTCCGCACAGGCTTTTACTGGCCGACGGCCTGGGCAGATGCCCAGGACTTAGTCCAACGATGCACCGGCTGCCAGCTCTTTGCAAACCAAAGCCATATGCCACCCACCGCCCTCCAAACTATCCCCATCACTTGGCCCTTCGCGGTCTGGGGGCTTGACATGGTTGGACCCCTTAAAGGCGGAACCCACAAGCAAAAATACTTACTGGTCATGGTGGATAAGTTCACCAAATGGATAGAAGCCAAGCCTGTTAAGACGGCCGAATCCGGACCTGTGAGAGACTTTATATCCGGGGTTGTACACCATTACGGCGTCCCCCACAGCATCATCACGGATAACGGCATGAACTTTATGGCCGACGAGGTAAAACTCTGGTGCAAAAACATGGGCATCAAGCTTGATTATGCTTCCGTCTATCACCCACAAACTAACGGCCAGGTCGAACATGCAAATGGTCTTATCATGAGTGGCATCAAACCCAGATTAGTGCGTTCCCTCAAGGAATCTAACACGCATTGGGTAGAGGAGCTCGACTCCGTACTCTGGGGGCTGCGGAACACGCCAAATCGCACCACCGGATACACACCATTCTTTATGGTGTACGGCGCAGAGGCAGTTTTGCCTTGCGACATAATTCATGACTCACCTCGAGTGCGCATGTATGAAGAAAGAGAAGCCGATCTCGATCGGCAGGACAGCTTGGACGCATTGGAGGAGGAGCGTGATGTGGCAAAAGCCCGTTCCGCATTCTATCAACAGCAGGCTCGAAGATACCAAAGCAGAGAAGTACGTGCCAAAAATTACAACGTTGGCGAATTAGTTCTACGACTACCGGACAAGAAAAAGGACAAACTCAAGCCCAAGTGGGAAGGTCCCTTCATAATTGACCAAGTCCCGACTGGTGGAGCGTACCGCCTGCGGGATGCATCGGATAACCGACTCAAGCCGAACCCATGGAACGCAGCCCGTCTCCGAAGATTCCATGCCTAGCGCCAGACTCTATGTTCGTCTCCTTCCTCTGTCCATTTTTATATACTTTCTGTCTTACATTCCTCTTCTTCTCTCTCTCTCTCTCTCTCTCTCTCTCTCTCTCTCTCTCTCTCTCTCTCTCTTATAGCCTTTAAAGGCTCATAACGTGACGCGCTATCCGCGCTCATTAAACCTGGGGGCTTCTTTAAACAGAAGCTTATTTATACGGGCTTCATGCCCAACACATGTGTCACACTTCCACATGTACCTTTTATTCACCATTATATGCATCGATATGACTTAAGTTTTGGCCAAGCTGGGTTGCCTGGCTCCTGTGCTTACCCCTACGTTCCCGATTGTTTGGCTAGGTGGTAAAGGGAGCACCTCTGCGATTGTTACTACAGGGTCAGCCGGATGTGTACCTCAGACTGGGTGAAGCCGAAAGCTAGCGTTCTTCAAGGAATATTCGGTCGGTGAACTAAAGATGATCTTTTTTTATTTTATTTATCTATACGCCCCCAGATGTTTTTCCTGCGTTTCTTTTCGCAGCATGGACATGCACCTTAGGGCATGCCTCCCAGGGAAAGGAACCCCTAACGGAACTATTCTCCCTGGAAGATGTTTCTTACTAACCATGTAATATAACATAACTAGTCGGGCACTTGTCTGTTCACGCACTAATGACCCCTACGCCTGGTCTCCATGCATTCGGACACACTCCGGACCGTCAGGTCCCGAGGCTGAAGCGAAAAGGTCGGCCATGACAAATGATCTACAATCCGGCTAGAAGGCATTATAAATGTCAATTAAATTACATAGTCATTTTGACTGATTGTATTCCTCTTCAATACCATCTCATAGGCTGTCTAATTTACAGTTCTGCTGGGAATACTTTGCGGCCAACTCTACTTGGCTGTATACTATGCTTACAGGGATCTCCTTCCCATCGGGCCCTACAGGACCGACCTCGGCCATGTGGTTGGGGTCAGCCTTTGTGTACCGCGTCTTCACCATGGCCCAGGCCTCCCTAGCGCCTTGACGGCAGGCTGATATCTTCCACAATCGGAAGTGCCGCCGTGCTCCCTTTAGCTTCTCCGCAAGCTCTCCAAGACCTTCGGGCATGGAGACAGATGGCCACAGGGCCTGGGCGACGCCTTGCATCGACTGCCGAACTCGATCGAGCAGTTGCGAGAGCTCGGGAAGAAGGTCACCCGTAGAACCGGGCATCTCCTCTACAGGACGACCTGTTAGCACACCTACAGACATTTCTCTATTAGTCGACTTCCCCGCCGAACTTTCTTTCAAAGGTTCGTTCAAGCACTTACTAAATATGTTGCGCCGAAGCCGCTGATTCTCCTTTACGGAGTCTGACAGCTGGGCACGAACATCTTTCAGCTTGATGCCTACCTTGGTGTTGGCATCTTGGAGATCGTTCTTCTCCCGCCTCACCTTTGTCAGCACCTTCTCACCAGCCTTTAGCTGGCGTAGGAGGTGTTGCCTTTCTGGATTCAATCCGGCGCCATCTACAATTTCATTTGTCAGATTCGCACCCATTCCATGCTTCGCAAAATACTTATCTTTCGAAGTGTATATTACCAGAGGGGGTCTCCTTGGGCTCCCCTGCTGCGGCTAGTGCGGCCTCAAGTTGGGCTTTGCACTCTTCCAGCTCCTTGGACAGTAGGGAATTCTTTTTCTGTAAGAACCCGCATAACAAATGATCCTTAAATCAGTTATTCTAATTGTTTCAAGTATCGAGGGCTACTGGTATATATATATAATTACCAAAATTTTCTTACCCGTATGTCTTTTACATATTGCTCCGTGGCTCTGGCTAGACCATTTTGAGCGGCACGGAGGTACGCATCTCCCGAATTGAAGGCATCTAACGCCCCTTGGGAGAAACAAGCGTCGCAAAGAATTGTCCGGCGACGCCTGTGGTTCATGGCACTCTCCACCTCAGAGTTGGTGGCAGACAACCCATCCACATCCTCCGTCGAAGGAGCGTCTGGCGCGCGCCTTGTGTTTGCCTCCGCCTCCGGACCAGGCTTTGGAGCCTGGCTGATGGAGGCGCGATTGGTAGCCTCTCCGGATATAGTCCGGCGGGGTCTCTTTGTCCTGAAGAGAGCACGAGTGTCAATGTGCCTCGAAGGTATAACACCTGGGATAAGGGGGCGCGCCATACCTTTGCACTGACGTCTCGGTCCGCACTACACTTCTTTTCTGCCCACGGGGCCCTGCGGCCCCTCGTTGGCTTGTCGCCGCAGGTTCGGCCTTCCGCCTCAAACACCTCCCCTATAAAGCTCGGTTGTAATCAGGAAACTGAAAACACGAGAGGGCGGACACCTATTCGGGGTACTGGGACTTCGATCTCAGTTACCTGGGAGGCCGGGATTAGCCCCGGGTAATCGGCCGTAATGGCCACCAAGGCGTTGTCCTTGCTCAATTGATGGAACACTCCATCAATCAGCTCCACAGATATGTCCGGATCCTCTTGAGAGGTCGGGTCGAGGGACCGTCCTGGGTCCTCGGGTTGTGGAGGAGGGCTGCTTATTTCCTTAACATCCCGGCGCTGTTCCTGCGTTGAAGTCGTCAGACTGGATATTTAACAATGGGAATACAAAACGGATGGGCAAGTAAATACGACCGCTTACCCAGCTTGGGGGATTGTGCATAGAGAATCCACCCTGTGGGTTGACGTGGAGGAATTCCTCCTCTTCTCCCTCATACAAAGTGGACAAGATCTTTAGTAGAGTGGCAGCTGAATCCGGCCCCTTACGGCCGTAGCGGGTGGCGTCGTCCTCCCCGTTGAAGTCCCACATGGGGTGGCTTCTATACTGAAGCGGCTGCACCCCTCGCATGATGCATTCGGCCATAACCCCGATCATGGTTAGTCCGGAATGGGCTAACAATCTTATTCGGCCCATCAGGTAAATGATGTCCCTGTCACTTTCCCTCTGAGGGCTCCATGGATGCCAGCTTAGGCGCTTCTTTCAGGGAGCACTGTCAAATTTAGGGAGGCCGATCCGGACAGGATCCGGCAGCGGGACGTCTTTTATATAAAACCATTCCGAGGGCCAGTGTTCGGACGCCTTCTTTGGGGTTTCAGACAGATATCCGGTCCCGGCGATGCGCCACACTTCGGCTCCGCCCACTTGATACATTGACCCCTCCTTAGAGCGGGGCACAAGGCAGAATAACCTTTTCCATAGCCCGAAATGAGCCTCGACGCCCAAAAACAGCTCATAGAGGGCTACGAAGCCCGCGATATGCAATACGGAGGCAGGCGTGAGATTGTGTAGCCGGAGGCCGTAGAACTCCAGCAGCCCCCGGAGAAATGGGTGGATTGGAAACCCGACCCCCTTATTAAATAAGGGACAAGGCATACCCGCTCTCCTTTGAAGGGATTGGGGGCACTCTCCGCTTGCTTTCCGCCGTTGTAGACGGCAAGACCGGCTCGAACCAGGATCATGTAGGCCGGGGGAAGAAATCCCTTGGTCTGGAGCGTCACTAGCTCGCTATGCGGGATGGAGCATCTCTCCCAATATCCAGGCTGAGGGCTGGAAGGGCGAGAGGAGGAGTTGCGACGGCTGGCCATGGTGGAATGGACCTTTGTCGGATGCGCTCTGATGAACACTCGCGAAAGGGGGAAGATGTGGTTTGGATCTAAATCCTCATCCCCTTAAACGGGGCAGCTCATTTACGCGGCTAGGGGTGTGAATGTAAAAGCACTCAGACTTTTCATATTCGTTTGACACGTGAGAAGCGCCCATTATTGGGCGTAGAAGCCAAGGAGCGCAACATCTACAAGAAACCGGACTTTATTCAAGAGGTACACGGAATTTGGGGGAGAACCCGCCTTGCAATGCCGAAGACAATCTGCGCGCCGGACTCATCGTCATTGAAGCCTGGTTCGGGGGCTACTGAGGGAGTCCTGGATAAGGGGGTGTTCGGATAGCCGGACTATACCTTCAGCCGGACTCCTGGACTATGAAGATACAAGATTGAAGACTTCGTCCCGTGTCCGGAAGGGACTTTCCTTGGCGTGGAAGGCAAGCTTGGCGATACGGATATTCAGATCTCCTACCATTGTAACCGACTTTGTGTAACCCTAACCCTCTCCGATGTCTATATAAACCAGAGGGTTTTAGTCCGTAGGACAACATACACAACAGCAATCATACCATAGGCTAGCTTCTAGGGCTTAGCCTCTCCGATCTCGTGGTAGATCTACTCTTGTACTACCCATATCATCAATATTAATCAAGCAGGACGTAGGGTTTTACCTCCATCGAGAGGGCCCGAACCTGGGTAAAACTTCGTGTCCCTTGCCTCCTGTTACCATCCGGCCTAGACGCATAGTTCGGGACCCCCTACCCGAGATCCGCCGGTTTTGACACCGACATCCACTTATAAAAATGACGCTCTGGCCATTCTAAGCACTCAAAAAGTGGAGGCACTACTTCCTTGGAGCAAAATAGTAATCACAATTGACCAACAATTCCTGGAGTTTATTACAAACCAAAGGATTACAAAGGCAATCCAACACAAGCTCATGACGAAGTTGCCGGAATTTGACTTCTCTATCTAGTATAAGAAAGGAATTCTAAATAAGGTGGCAGATGATTTGTCAAGGAAAGTTCACCAGGTTATGGCTATGTGCCTATGTCTAAAACTATATATTCCAATCTAGGCATAAGATTTATCTGAGAGCTACCAACATGAAATTTTATACAAACTCATCCTAGAACAATTGTTGTAATAGAACAACACTTCTCCAAGTGATTATTGTCTCCATGCTGGCATCATCAGATTTAAAAGAAAGATTGTGGTAGCTGGTAGGAAGTAACATTGACCTAAGACTGAAGTTATTAAGTGCTTTACATGATTCTCCTATAGGAGGGCACTCTAGAATGAGAGCAACTTACCGCAAAATCAAAACAATATTTTACTGGCGAGGACTGAAGACATTTGTTGAAAACTACACTGCCCAATGTCCTATCCATTAGAGAGCAAAGGGTGAACACTGTCTTGCACCCGACCTATTAGAACCTCTACTAGTAGCTGACATGGCTTGGTAACACATTACTATGGATTTTAAATCTGACGACACCAACATGGATAGAATACTACCAAAACCACCACCACTTAAAATTGCTTTGTCATAGATTATCTACTCTTTGTCATAGAGAACATTGCGCAGTTGCGGCCAACACAAACCGACCAAATGTATAAACATGGTAACTTAGATAATCAATTTAACTAGCGAAACATTTGTAATATGCCACAAAAAATATGTGTTCCAAAATTTCATTCAGCGGTGAATCTAAAAAATGTCTTTTATGACATACAACACATTTTCACTAATCAAGTAGAACACCTAAATCCGTGCCTGACTTATATTCTCATCCGGAAGAAGTACATGAAATAAGTTAAACTCATATGTTTTTTTGGTTCACTTTAGGCAGCAATATAACCATTTTTGTTACAAAACATTGATGTTTACTAAAAATATGTGCCCAGTCCCATAAGAAAAATGTGTGCTCGATCCATTTTACATAGACCACAAACTCATTTAACATAAATGAAGCAATAATCCAAAAGTTACTCCCTCTCTAAACAAATATAAGATGTTTTAGATACTTGTCCTGTTTTAGAAACTTGTCCAAGTCTCTAAAACATCTTATATATGTTTACAGAGGTAGTACATTTTTATGAATTTACTTTTGATGAAATACAAACATTTACTTGAAAATATGCTAAACAGTAGATCCTTAGACATGTAAATGAGATTTATAGATCAATTGGATCTCAAACCTTGGACAATTGCTTGTTTTAGGAGACATTGACATTTTAGAAAAAAAGTCTACATTAAACCCTAAGCATCCCAAAAATTCCATGGCTGCCACAACTCAATAGTCGTACATTCCATGTTGCTGAAAACAATAATATTGATATGGATAACTGATGGGGAACACAGTAATTTCAAAATTTTCCTATGCACACGCAAGATCATGGTGATTCATAGCAACGAGAAGGGAAGAGTGTTGTCCACATACCCTCGTAGACCGTAAGTGGAAGCATTATGACAACGCGGTTGATGTAGTCATACGTATTCATGATTGACCGATCCTGGTACCGGAAGTACGACACCTCCACGATCTGCACACGTTCGGCTCGGTGACGTCCCATGAACTCACGATCCAGCAGAGTGTTGAGGGAGAGCTTCGTTAGCACGACGGCGTGATGATGGTGATTATGATGCTACCGGAACAGGGCTTCGCCTAAGCACCGCTACGATATTACCGAGGTGGATTATGGTGGAGGGGGGCACCGCATGTTGGGGAACATAGTAATTTCAAAAATTTCCCTACGCACACGCAAGATCATGGTGATGCATAGCAACGAGAGGGGAAAGTGTTGTCCACGTACCCTCATAGACCGAAAGCGGAAGCGTTATCACAACACGGTTGATGTAGTTGTACGTCTTCACGATCCGACCGATCAAGTACCGAACGCACGACACCTCCGAGTTCAGCACACGTTCCGCCCGATGATGTCCCTCGAACTCCGATCCAGTCGAGTGTTGAGGGAGAGTTTCGTCAGCACGACGGCGTGGTGACGAAGTTGATGTTCTACCGACGGAGGGCTTCGCCTAAGCACCGCTACAATATTATCAAAGACTATGGTGGAGGGGGGCACCGCACACGGCTAAGAGATCAAACAGATCAATTGTTGTGTCTCTGGGGTGCCCCCTGCCCCCGTATATAAAGGAGCAAGGGGGGAGGCGGCCGGCCTAGGAGGAGGGCGCACCAAGGGGGGAGTCCTACTCCCACCGGGAGTAGGACTCCTCCTTCCCTTGTTGGAGTAGGAGAGAAGGAAAGAGGGGGAGAGGAACAAGGAAAAGGGGGCTGCACCCCTTGTCCAATTCGAACCAGAGGGGGGGGGCACACCTCCTTCCTTTTGGCCTCTCTCCTCTATTCCCGTATGGCCCAATAAGGCCCATATACTCCCCGGCGAATTCCGTAACTCTCCGGTACTCCAAAAAATACCCGAATCACTTGGAACCTTTCTGCCACGACCGGTTTTCCAATAAAATGTTTATTGAGAAGCCGATCTTTTGAGTCCAGTATGAGGAAAAATCCTCCTTACTGGTAGATAAAATTCTTGATACAGTAAGCGAGTAGCATAAAATGTATTACAAGGTCGAGCTAAGGCTACTCAACAAATTATTACAAGCACGCCAATAATTATACATAATGGCGGATATGACACAATGGTGTGGTGGCATACTACTGACTCGAGATAAAAGTGGTGGTGGAATATCATAGTGGAGAGTGCATAATATGACTCCTAAACTGGCAGCTCATCGAGCATCGAGGTGAGGCTCGATGAATTTATTCGGGTAGCGGAAGTGGATATAATACAGTAACCAAATCCAGGATCACTCGAGACTGACTGGGACTCCTCTAGGTGTCGGACTCGCTATCGAACTCTTCATCCATGAGATCGCCTTCGTCAACATCTGGCCAAATCAACAAGCCAGGTGAGTACTTTGAAAGTACTCGCAAGACAGTTCAGACATAAGATATAACAAATGCATGCATGAATGCGTCATTAGTAATTGGTGTTGCACATTCAAATTAATAAATTATTGGAACAACATGGTAAGTGAAAAAAGGAGTCGGGCGGTAGTCTTCCCGAAATCCCAACAAATTAATTGAAAAGCCGATCGGGTGTCTGGAGTGACGCCTCGAAGGGTGAACAAATAAATAATCATGCCGCAGTTGGGCGTCTAAGCGACACCACGAGAAGGGCTTATATTGAGAAGAAAATGACATGCGTGCCACAGTCGGACGTCGGAGCGACATCGCAGAAAGGGCTTATACCGCAGGTAAATAACAAGCGTGCCACAGTCGGACGTCTGAGCAACATCACAAAAAGGGCTTATAATGAAAAGTAAATAACAGGCGTGCCACAGCTGGACATCTGAGCGACATCACAGAAAGGGCTTATACTGAAAAGTAAATAACAAGCGTGCCACAGTCGGACGTCTGAGCGACATCACAGAAAGGGCTTATACTGAAAAGTAAATAACAAGCGTGCCATAGTCGGACGTCTGAGCGACATCACAGAAAGGGCTTATACTGAAAAGTAAATAACAAGCGTGCCACAGTCGGACGTCTGAGCGACATCACAGAAAGGGCTTATACTGAAAAGTAAATAACAAGCGTGCCACAGTCGGATGTCTGAGCGACATCACAGAAAGGGCTTAAATTTCATTATTCATAACTGTTAAGCTCACAACAATATAATACTCATAGGAAATATTCAACACATAATAATAAACGGGTTAGTCCATCCACAGGAATAAGCATTTAACCGGACTTAACACTCATGTGGTTCACCGGAGTTTCTGTCACTCAGACTGACACTGGACAAGATAAGTTGAACACAGTACTTGGACATGGATAAGATGATTCAAGGATTTTTGACTTTGTAGAGTTTGTACTAAATTTCCCACACCCAACGGATTTCCGTAGTCACGAAGGACTAGTTCCGTTTACGATATTTCGGAAGAAACACATCTAACCAGTACACACCTATCCCACCTCACGATGCCAGGAATCACCCTAGACCGCGTTCAAGAAAAACTTTGAGACGGGGAGATCACAATCTCGAATAGCATGGGATCAAATTTATATA
Organism: Triticum aestivum; assembly: GCF_018294505.1. Taxonomy (NCBI): domain Eukaryota; kingdom Viridiplantae; phylum Streptophyta; class Magnoliopsida; order Poales; family Poaceae; genus Triticum; species Triticum aestivum. Next base: position 133,422,703 of record NC_057812.1, on the reverse strand, counting down.
CGCGCGCTCTAAGGGGTGCCCCCCTCTCGGTCCCAACCGGAAACACCCATGCTCCCTGACCGGATGACTGGCTTTAATCCAGGGCCATGGAACCATCATCACGGCCTCTCGATTTGGTGTGTACCAGGAAAGCGGTTTGCAACTTACTAATCCATATCCCTTGCGGAAAACATGTTAGTACAGGAAGGGAAAACAGATGGGAACTGGACTAATTCATGTTGACACTGGAGTCAAATAGTCTGGCATAAGACTGGCATGCTACAACACTGCCATCTTACCCATTCTCATGCCAACACATGGCCATGCAAACTCACATCCAACAACTTATGGATTTTCGAAACTCACTTGCCTCAACTTTGCATGCAATATGACATTCATCGAAATGCTCATAAACATGTCATGAAACTACTTAATGCAAACATGCCAATGACACTCATCATATCAAAAGTTCAAACATGCTTGCCTGGTTCAGAGTAGTCGGAGCCTAGCTCGGTGAAGTTCGCGGTTCCGTCACCTCCTTCGGTATCTACGGTGTAAAGAAACATACGCGCTAACGTAAATACCGTGAGGTGCACAAAAAATATTCCAAATATTTTTCAAATAAATCTTATAAAAAACTAGACAAAAATTTAAAGAGGTTAGAAAAAGAATCAATCAAAGATCATTTTCTGTTTAAAAGTTATAAAGGTTTTAGTCCAAGGACTCATCTGTGATGAAACAGAAAGTTTCCAGGGGCTAACTTATAAAAATAGAAAACGCTTCGTTTGAGAATACGCCGGCCCAGAGGGGAGACGTACTTTGGCAGAAGGCGCCTTCAGAAAACGTTTCGTTTAAAAGAAAAGAGAGACTGACGAGGGGGTCCCACCCGTCAGGTTTGAAATTTCAAACGGGGGGAGGAACAGAGCGCGTCGGCGCCCGAGAGCTGCGGTGGTCGCCGGCGGTGATCCACGGCGAGTTAGGAGGATCGGAGGGTACCTACGTGCTCAGTGTGTTCTTCTGCGTCGATGGGTGGTGATGGTGGTCGTCAGCAAGCACCACATCGACGGCGGTCCTTGCTCCGGCGGACGGCGGCTCGGGTGGAGTTGGATCTCGTCGAGGAGGGCTGCGAAGGCCAAATTGACGCTGGGGTTAGTTCACTGGGTGCTAGAGGAGGCTACTGACGAGGTTTGGGCGTCGGGGATGGCCTCACCGGAGTGGATCGAGTTGGTGGCCGAGGCGGATTGGGGCGGCTGGAGTTGGGGAAGAAGGGCCCCTCGAGGCTCTTCCAGTGGCTGAGCGGGGTCTGGTGAGGTGGTGGAGATGTGCGGAGTCGAGAGCGAGCTCGGGGGTGCTATTTATAGCCGGCCTGAGGCGGTTACCGTGAACGGGATAAGTCCGGCGAGTGATTACGGCGGCGCAGGGGCTGGACGGTTGGTTTAGGGCTTGAGCAACGTCTAGACCGAGCACTTACTCCATCCCGGTGCCTAACTCCGCAAGGCAGGGGCGGTTACGGCCTGTCCCCAACGGAACGGCCGTGCGGCACGTCGGCGGCAGAGAGCGCGCCCTGTGCGTGCCAGGCCACGGCGATGGTGCAGCAGGGTGTACTGGCGTGCATGAGGCCACGCGGAGGGCAGGGGTGCGTTGGGCGGCGCCGAACGGCGTTGCGAGCTGGTGCTGTATTCTGTTGGCTGCCACGGGTGGTGCTGCCACCGCAGAAGCCGCCAACTCCGGCGATGCTCGCCGCCACCGACGCCTGGAACCAGCCAAGTGCGCGTGCGGCGCTCTGGACAGGGAGGAGGGGCCGTGCACAATGCGCCAGGCGCACAGTTGACAGGTGACCGATCACTGACGAAGAAATGACACTGAAATCTTCTGAAACTCTGATTTTTTCTGAAAGTGCATAGTAACAGTGCTGGCCAGGTGTTCGACAGAATGATTTTGGTATGTGGGAGGCTCTCCTTGAGCTGAATTTTGGTGGGGTGGCCTCTCAGTGCATCTGGGGGCTGCCTGAATTTTGGTGGAATTTTTGGAGAAGAGAAGATATGAATTTCATCAAATTTGACAAATCTGGTCCCTAGGTTCAAAATAAATGACAGAATTGATTTGGGAGATAAAATAATTGAAATAAAATTCAAAAATGGTTTGGACTTGTTGGAACAGAAAGTTTTTGATTGCCCAAAATGGAGGGAGGGGTTTTGGGAAGGTTTTACCACCTGAGGCATGGTAAAACCATGTGTGGTCTCAAAATGAAAGAGGTCCCAAAACTCATAGGATTACTTTTTAAAGAAATAAATAAATTCCATTGATTTATTTGAGAAGGAAGTTTTCATAATTTAAACACCAGAGTTGAAGAAGATACAAACAAAGTAAAATCCTTGCCAAGGAAAATAAAAAGTTTTGAGAGAGAGGTTTTAGGAAGAATTTAAATGACCTTCTTAAAATCCAACAAGGTTTTTGCTGAAAACCAAATGAAATTTTTTGGAGTGTCACAACACCTACCCCCTTAGGAAAAATCTCATCCCCGAGATTTCAGCTGATCCTCAAATAAGTGTGGATGTCCTGTCCGAAGAAAATCCTCTCTTTCCCAAGTTGCTTCACTCTCGGTGTGATTGCTCCATTAAACTCTGAAAAACTTGATGGTTTTCTGTCGGGTCCTCCTTTCAGACTCCTCTAGTATTTTTACTGGATGTTCCCGATAGGTGAGGTTTGGCTGTACGTCAATGTTCTCATGGGATACCTGCTTTTCTGGGTTGCTTACGCACTTCCTCAATTGCGAGACGTGGAACATGTCGTGGACATCGGATAATTCTTCGGGTAAGTCTAGCTGGTAGGCTACAGTGCCCCTTCGTGCCACTATACAGAATGGTCCGATGAATCTTGGTGCTAGCTTTCCCTTAATCTTGAATCATTGCAGGCCCCTCATAGGTGATACTCATAGGTATAGAAATTCACCGGGTTCAAATCTGACCTCACGATGTTTCCGATCGTAATAACTCTTCTGTCGGCTTTGAGCGGTCTTGAGTCGGTCCCTGATTAGCTTGACCTTTTCCTCGGCTTCTTTGAGCATGTCTGGGCCGAAGATACGGCTATCTCCGGTTTCTGACCAATTTAGCAGGGTACGACATCTCCGTCCGTATAAGGCTTCAAAAGGTGCCATTTGCAGGCTGGCCTGGTAACTGTTGTTGTATGCGAACTCGGCATATGGCAGGCTTTCTTCCCAACTGGTCCCATAGGTGAGGACACATGCTCTTAGCATGTCTTCTAGAATTTGGTTTACGCGTTCAGCCTGTCCATCTGTCTGGGGATGGTAGGCTGTACTGAAGACCAGTTGAGTTCCCAGAGCCTGTTGTAAATGATCCCAGAATCTCGTGTCAGGACCCCGACTCGATGTCACATCGATCTAGCCGGTAACACCTCATATCACTTTGCGGCCTCACGCACGGTATTTCCACGGGTGTCGTCTTACCTTTTCCCGGGACCGTTTGCGCCTTTTGGCTCACGTATATGATAGTGTCGCTAGCATCCATATGATAAGGAGCCCGGGCTGACATGACTAGTCGTAAACCCAAAGTGGCACAGACTTACAGGGACAGGCATCCATGACCCAGCTTCGAACGTGTCGGTCATCAGCAAGTGGGTCCGGGCTGTAGCACTGGGCTAGCAGGACTCCGGTAAACCGGGCTGTAGCGGGCTGACAGGACTCCGGTACTCAAAGCGTGACATTTCCCCGAAGGGACAGACACAGGATCGAAGAAGGACACATGCCGGCCAGCCTAAGTGTTCCGGAGCAGTAGCAAGCTACCAGGGCTCAGTGGAAGCACTAGGAGACATTTCCCGGTAAGAAAGGCTACTAAGAATAAACAACTAGATAGTCAGATCCCACGCATAGCACTACACATTACACGTACGCATAACATGCAGGTATGTGCTGTACAACATGGCATCACAGCATAACTCAACAATTATATAGATAAAGGCTCAGAAGAGCCATCATAGCATTTATTGCAAACAGGGGTCACAAGACCCGTCATACAGAGCATACAAGCAACAAGCGGAAGCATTACATGTCTGGGTACAGACATCTATAAATGGAAAAGGCTGGAAGCCTGACTATCTACAACATCCGATCAAGATCGTAGCTGAGGTACTAGCTACTAGTCGAAGTCCATGAGAACACTAGTAAGACCGAAGTCTTCGCTGCAAAAACATAAATAAAGCAACATGAGTACAAAGGTACTCAGCAAGACTTACATCAGATCCTATCATACATGCATCTGTATCAAGAGGTAATGTGGGGTTTAGTTGCAGCAAGCCAGCTTTGACTCTGTGGCTATCCTGTTCTACGACTACCAGAAACTCTAGAGGTGAAACAACGTACACGAGTCCACTAATCACCACACAATACACTACTATGGATTCATCCCCGTCTCCCTACGAGAAGGCCATCCATAGCACTCACACTTGTCTTGAGCATTTTATAGTATCCACTTCAAGTTGTCTATGTACCATGTAAGCATCCAAGAAGTCCATAACCGCGGACCCGGCTATTCGAATAGATCATGTTAACCCTGCAGGGGTGTACCTCTTCACACACGCTCTCGCCACTTACCGCCATGTACACGTCATGTATCTCGGCAACCTTCAAGCGGAAGCCTGGCGAGGGTGTCGGCCACGACCTGACTAACCACACAAGACTCTAATCCAGGTTTATCGCCTATTCGGGTTCCATTCGCAAGGAGATCCGGCCGGGGTTTCACTCACGGCCCCAAACGATGTGTGCAGGGTTCCCAAGCCCACCTCGCCGGATGGATCTACGCTTGGTACACCGTGCCACTGGTGCCTAGTCTGTCCCAAGCCCACCTGGCCGGGTGCCACTTGGTAGACTACTAACACTACCTACAAACACCAGAAACTAGTTGCGACTCCTGGACAGAGATCAAGTTGGTTAATAAGTCGAGAGGGCTTGGAGCGCCCGGAGCCCAATGTGTGGTAGTATCGAGTCATTGGACAACATACATAGAACTCAGTGCTTAAGGACGGTTCCAGTGAGACAACCCACCATGTACTCCTACATGGCCTCTCACCGCTACCTTTACCAAATCGTGTTCACACACTTAACTCTCGGCAATAGAACATATCGTGACACTCCAATTCATTCCCAATGAATCAGACCTGACACAACTCTAAGCAATAGCAGGCATAGCATGGTAGGAACACATCAGTGGCTTCAATCAACTCCTACACATGCTAGTGGGTTTCAACTATTTACTGTGGCAATGACAGGTCATGCAGAGGAATGGGTTCAACTACCGCAGCACAAAGTAGCAGATGAATCGTTGTTGTCCTAATGCAATAACTGAGAGCAGGAGCGAGAGAGTAGGGTTTTATCGAAATGAACAAGGGGGTTTGCTTGCCTGGTAAATCAACAAGGGAGGCACTGCTTCACAGACAGGTACTCTGGAACGTCTCCGGAGCAGGACCTATCGAGAAGGAATGGTGCCGGCAATCAATACACAATCATATGCAACAATATGATGCATGAACATGGCATGTAGATGTGATGCTGTTGAGCTAATGCAACTAGTGTTCAATTGGTTTGAAGTCCATTTGAACCAAAGGTTCAAATGCATTTCTAAATTAGGTCTCTTATATATGCCATAATGTGTTTTCCCATATTCAGCATGTATAAGTTGGTTTTTCATGCATGAAACTAGTACAGATGGAAAGGTTGCATTTTTCTGATAATTTTTCATATATAAATTATTTAAATCTGAGCTACGGTTGAATTGATATGAATTTTTGAAGTTTAAATCAATTTCTGGATTTTCTAAATTATTTTAATTCCAGAAAATAAATAATTGCGTCAGCATGACGTCATCACGACGTCAGCGGTCAACTGGGCTGGTCTGGGTCAAACCTGACGTGTGGGACCCACACGTCAGTGACAGGGGGTTAACAGGGGTTATTTTAATTTAATTAAATGGTTAGGGGGGGGTCGGGCCCACTGGTCAGCCTCAGGGGGGGGGTTAGCGCGGTTGACCGGTCAATCCCGCCGGCGTTTAGCCGCCGGAGAGGCCCGAGACGGCGGAGGGGCTCGGGATCGTCGCTCCGGTGACCATTCGGGCGGCGGAGACCACCCACGCGAAGCCCAGACTCGCGCGCGTCTAGGGGTTCATGCGGGAGGCTGCGGGGGCAGCGGAGCTCGCCGGAGCGGAGCTCGGGGCGGCGGCCGGAGTTCGGGATAGCGCGGGCGTGTGGCTGCAGCTCGCGTTCGAGCGAACGGAGGGCACAGGCGGTAGCTACGAGGCAGCAGGAGCACATCGAGCTATCTACGCGAGGCGGAGGTGCTCGGGGGCACGGAGCTCGCCGGCCATGGCGGACGGCGGCTTCGGGCGCTCGCGGGGCAGCGGCTATAGGGCACGCGCGAGGGAGAGAGGTGAGGGGAGAAGAAGAGGGGCTCACGACGGACTCGCAGAGCAGGCCGGTGTGCTCGGGGACGTCCTGCGTCCGGCGAATCGACGGCGATGGCGGCGAGGTCGATCTCCGGCGTCGGTGGTGAAGAAGACAACGGTGTCGGCGATGGAGCGCGTCCGGGGGTGCGTGGCTTGACGAGGAGGTAGAGGGGGTCGAGGCGGAGCTGGGAAGCGTCTCAGGGAGGCGAGGGGAGGCCGGTGGCCGTGGTGGTTCTCGTCGGCGGCGGCGGTCGCGTTCGGTGGGAGTGAGGGGGAGCCAGAGGAGGAGATGAGCGAGAGGGAGGGGAAAAGGACCGGGGCGGCTGCGTGGCGACGTGCAATCCATCCAGAGCGGCGAGGGGAGGACAGGCAGACAGGGAGGGAGGAGGCGTGGCGCGGTGGCGCGCGCGCGCGCCGGCCACACTCCGTTCCCCTGTCGGGAAGGAAGACGACAGAGGAGGGGGAGCCTGGTGGGCTGGGCCACCTCCCGGCTGGGCCGGCCTGCTGCGGCTGGGCTGCACAGGGGAGGCCCCAGGTAAGCCCCTCCTTCTTTTATTTCTGTTTTTCTATTTTTTTCTGACATTTGTTTGATTTAATAAATATATTAAACCATTTAATTTTATTATGCCAATTTTTGTAGGGGCTAATGGTATTATTCCAGAGCTCCTTTAAAGATGACATAATTTTTGGGCCATATTTCATATATATAGAAATATCTTTCCAATGCAAATATTTATCGAATTAATCCAAATGGCCAAAATAAATGTCCATGAGTTCCTAAAAATATTGTTTTGATTTTTATCTCTATCCAATATTTTCAGAGGGCAACATGAGCATTTTCTTGGACCCTTTTGGAGAAATTTTTATTTGGGTCATTTTCAAAAATGATTCTGAGGGTTCCACCAATCCTCATTTCAAATTTAAATGAAATTTAAATATGATGCACAAATGGCTAGCTAGCCTAGGTCATACCAGACTAGGGATGTGACAACTCGCCCCCACTTGAAAGAATCTCGTCTCGAGATTCGGGGGTCGACGGAAAGAAAACGGGGTACTCCAGTCGAAGACGATCTTCTCGCTCCCAGGTAGCCTCTCTCTCGGAATGATGAGACCACTGAACTTTGAGAAACTTGATGTTCTGACGTCGGGTAACACGCTCTGCTTGATCAAGAATGCGAACCGGGTACTCTCGGTATGTGAGGTTATCTTGGAGATCAAGCGTTTCGTGGTCCACTCCGCGGATGGGATCCGAGAAGCAACGCCTGAGTTGAGAGACGTGGAAGACATCATGAACTCGAGAAAGATGTGGAGGTAGTTCCAATTGGTAGGCAACCTCTCCTCGTTTAGCGAGAATACGAAAAGGACCAATGTAGCGAGGAGCCAACTTGCCCTTGATACCGAAACGATGGGTACCCTTTAAAGGAGTAACCCGAAGGTAGGCTTGGTCGCCAATTTCATAAGTCACATCCTTATGATGACGATCGTACTGACTTCTCTGACGAGACTGGGCTGTTTTCAAATTCTAACGAATGATGCGAACTTGCTCTTCTGCCTCCTGGATCATATCCGGTCCAAAGAATTGTCTTTCACCGGTTTCTGACCAGTTCAAAGGTGTTCGACATCTTCGTCCATAGAGAACCTCAAAAGGAGCTTGCTTGAGGCTGGATTGGTAGCTATTGTTATAAGCAAACTCGGCGAAAGGAAGACATTTCTCCCAATCCATACCGAAGGAGATAACGCAAGCTCTGAGCATGTCTTCGAGAATTTGATTGACCCGTTCCACCTGACCACTCGACTGAGGGTGGAAAGCGGTACTGAAGGAAAGATGGGTTCCCATGGCAGTTTGGAAACTCTCCCAGAAATGAGAAGTGAAAAGACTGCCACGGTCCGAATTGATCTCTAGTGGAACACCATGAAGTGACACTATTCGAGAAATGTATAAGTCAGCAAGCTGACTAGCAGTGATACTCTCTCGAACAGGAAGGAAGTGAGCCACTTTGGAGAGACGATCAATGACTACGAAGATAGCGTTATTCCCTCTCTTGGTCCTGGGAAAGCCGGTGATGAAGTCCATACCAACTTTATCCCATTTCCATTCAGGAATAGCTAAAGGCTGAAGGGTGCCAGCAGGTCTTTGATGCTCTGCCTTAACGCGGCGACAAACGTCACAGTTAGCAATGAACTCAGCGATTTCTCTCTTCATCCTAGTCCACCAGAACCTCTGGCGTAGATCCTGATACATCTTAATACTACCGGGATGAATTGTGAGAGGGGATTCATGCGCCTCCTTAAGAATCAATTGTCACAGATGTTGATTCTTGGGAACCACCAAGCGATTCTCAAAGAAAACAACACCACGATCATCCATAGAGAAACATCCACCAACTCCCTTCTTAATGTTTCTCTTGATCCAGGAAATTCCTGTGTCTTGCTTTTGAGCTGCGATAATCTGATCCTTAAGATCAGGTTTCGCCACCAGGGTAGAAAGAAAGCCGCGAGGAGCTATGTGAAGATTAAGCTTACAGAATTCCTCATGGAGAAGTGGTTGGCCTTGCTGCAACATGAGATTATTGCAATAGGATTTACGGCTTAGAGCATCAGCCATGACATTGGCTTTGCCTGGGGTGTAGGTAATCCCTAGATCATAATCTGTAATCAACTCCAACCAACGTCTTTGCCTAAGGTTCAAATCTGGTTGGGTGAAGATATACTTGAGACTCTGGTGATCGGTGTAGATCTCGCAACGTTTACCAAGGAGGTAATGTCGCCAGGTCTTGAGTGCATAGACTACGGCTGCAAGCTCTAGATCATGTGTAGGATAATTCTCCTCATGTGGATGCAACTGTCGAGATGCATAGGCAATCACATGACGATCCTGCATAAGAATGCAACCTAGTCCCTGTCGTGAGGCGTCGCAGTAGATAATAAAGTCTTTAGTGAAATCCGGTGGCACAAGTATGGGAGCAGAAGTCAGGCGTCTTTTCAGTTCCTGAAAACTGTACTCACACTGTGGGGACCACTCGAACTTTTTATCTTTCTTGAGAAGTTCCGTGAGGGGTTTGGCTACTTTGGAGAAGTTTTCAACAAAGCGGCGACAATAGCTGGCTAGACCAAGGAAACTCCTAACTTGTTTAACGGTCTCAGGTGGAGTCCAATCGAGAACGGCTTGAACTCTCTCGGGATTGACAGCAATGCCCTTACCAGAGATTACGTGGCCTAGGTAGGTCACTTCTGGCAACCAAAATTCACACTTGGAGAACTTGGCATAAAGGCGGTGCTCTCTGAGTTTTTCTAACACAAGTCTAAGATGTTCGGCATGCTCTTCCTCGTTCTTCGAGTAAATAAGAATATCATCGAGGTAAACCACGACGAACTTATCTAAGTACTCCATGAAGATCGAGTTCATCAAGCGGGAGAATGTGGCTGGGGCGTTGGTTAGGCCAAAGGACATGACGGTGTACTCGTACTGACCATAACGAGTGACAAAAGCTGTCTTGGGAATGTCCCCGTTTCTGATCTTGATTTGATGGTAGCCTAATCTTAAATCCATCTTGGAGAAGACTGAGGATCCAGCGAGCTGATCATACAGGTCGTTGATCCTGGGGAAGCGGATACTTGTTCTTTATCGTGACCAAATTAACGGGACGATAATCTACAACCATCCGGTCCGTACCGTCTTTCTTCTTGACAAAGAGGACGGGGCAAGCCCAAGGAGAAGAACTAGGACGGATGAAACCCTTTTGCAAGGACTCATCGAGTTGTTTCTTAAGCTCGGCTAGTTCTAAGGGTGCCATCTTGTAGGGTCTCCGGGAGATTGGAGCAGTTCCTGGGATAAGATCTATGACGAACTCTACATCTCTGTCAGGCGGAACACCTGGCAGTTCCTCTGGAAAGACATCCGGAAAGTCACGGACTACCGGGATATCTTCAAGGTCTGGAAGAGGGCTGGCATTAAGGAATAGAGCTGACGCTTTGCAACTCTAGTGGAGACAATGGCTATCTTGCCAGATGGGTGTGTGAGCTGAACGGACCTGGTGAAACAATCAATCTTGGCATGATGAGCTGTCATCCAGTCCATACCCAAGATGATGTTAATATCCGAAGACTTGAGAGATATCAAGGAGGCAAGGAATGCAAGTCTGTCTACAAGGATTTCATTGCCATAACTTATCCTAGAAGTTTGCCATTTGGATCCAGGAGTTTGAATAAGTAATGGAGAGGGCATATCACAAAATGACATGTCGTGCAAGCGGGCATAGCTTTCGGAAATGAAAGAATGAGACGCTCCAGTATCGACAAAACCGATGCTGGATGACAGTTGACAAGGAGTGTTCCAAGAACGACATCTGGATCATCATGAGCGGCTTTAGCTGAGACATGATGCACACGTCCATGTTCAGTGGGAGCTGACTTGGCACTGACCATCTTGCATGATGGCTTACCATGGACAAAAGACTTCTCGGGCTGGGGTGGAGCAACTCTGGTCTGAGTGCAAATACGGGCAATGTGGCCTGGCTCTCCGCACTTGTAACAAATCTTGGAGGTAGGATGTGGACCTGCATTGGAAAGCGGTCCACCAATAGGCCTGGGTGGAGCATACTGCTGAACTGGACGAGGTGCCACATAAGATGGCCTCGATACATATTTGGGTGGAAGAGCGGAGTTTGGAACCCAAATCCGGCGCTTCTGAGAACTAGAACCGGAGGAAGATCCCAAGGCACGAGTGTGCTTACGAGACTCCTCGTAAGTGAGTTGAGCTGTCTCTGCATTAATGGCCTTGTTCACAAGGGCTTGGAATGTACCACAATGATGCAGATGGAGATCACGACGCAACTTGGGGTTGAGACCCTTCCGGAACCTAGCTTGCTTCTTGGCGTCCGTGGACACCTCTTCTGTAGCATAGCGGGCGAGGTTCTCAAACTCTCGGCTGTAAGCATCAACAGCCATTTTATCCTGGGTGAAACTACAGAACTCTTCTCTCTTGCGATCAAGGAGGGCCTGGGGAATGTGATGCTCGCGAAAAGCCTCAACGAAATCCCTCCAGGTGGAAGTCTGGCCAGCGGGAAGCATAGCCTCATAGTTCTGCCACCAAAGACTAGCAGGACCTTCCAGGTGGTGTGCAGCATAGGTGACCTTGTCACTTTCGGCTATGCTCGCGGAATGCAGCTTATGAGTGATGCTACGGAGCCAGTCATCTGCATCGAGTGGCTCGATGGAATGATGGAAGGTAGGTGGGTGCAAGCGAATGAAGTCATGAATGGTCACAGGCTTATTGGACTGATGTGCGGTGTTCTCCTCGATACGTGCCAACAAGCGGTTGGACTCACGCTTGTTCCTCTCCATCTCTAGCATGAACTCTGTCAACGAAGGCTGATCAGGAGGATCCTCATCCCTACCATCTCCGTGGTTCTGGCTACGAGCAACGGAACTTCGCTTAGCTGATGACATCCTGAGAAACGAAACCAAGGACGAAATCAACATCAACTATCGACTGTAGAACGTAGGGCAAGGAATTAGTATCTCTCAAACTCCTAGGGAAATTTCGGCAGCATAACGGCAGTAAAATGCTCAGAATGAGACATCCTACTAAAAATGGGGTGGTAACATACTCAAGGTTCTGAGATCATACTAAACAGACTACACCGGAAAATACTCAGAACTGGGGTATGACTCTGATCAACCAGTCCTATGGAACTACGGAGTAGTAACACGTGATCCTGATAGACGGAAGAGAAAGCCTAGTTCCTTAACCCCGTAGGAAAGATAGGATGACTCCGATCAGAAGGCCATGAGGTAAAGGAGTAAAAAGAGCCTTACGTTCCTTCCCACAATCAATTCCCTTACATAACTAAAGATTTTCTAGACTCAACTTCGACCAGTTTGGCTTGGTAAACCTACAGGCAGTCAGGCTCTGATACCAACGCTGTCAGGACCCCGACTCGATGTCACATCGATCTAGCCGGTAACACCTCATATCACTTTGCGGCCTCACGCACGGTATTTCCACGGGTGTCGTCTTACCTTTTCCCGGGACCGTTTGCGCCTTTTGGCTCACGTATATGATAGTGTCGCTAGCATCCATATGATAAGGAGCCCGGGCTGACATGACTAGTCGTAAACCCAAAGTGGCACAGACTTACAGGGACAGGCATCCATGACCCAGCTTCGAACGTGTCGGTCATCAGCAAGTGGGTCCGGGCTGTAGCACTGGGCTAGCAGGACTCCGGTAAACCGGGCTGTAGCGGGCTGACAGGACTCCGGTACTCAAAGCGTGACATTTCCCCGAAGGGACAGACACAGGATCGAAGAAGGACACATGCCGGCCAGCCTAAGTGTTCCGGAGCAGTAGCAAGCTACCAGGGCTCAGTGGAAGCACTAGGAGACATTTCCCGGTTAGAAAGGCTACTAAGAATAAACAACTAGATAGTCAGATCCCACGCATAGCACTACACATTACACGTACGCATAACATGCAGGTATGTGCTGTACAACATGGCATCACAGCATAACTCAACAATTATATAGATAAAGGCTCAGAAGAGCCATCATAGCATTTATTGCAAACAGGGGTCACAAGACCCGTCATACAGAGCATACAAGCAACAAGCGGAAGCATTACATGTCTGGGTACAGACATCTATAAATGGAAAAGGCTGGAAGCCTGACTATCTACAACATCCGATCAAGATCGTAGCTGAGGTACTAGCTACTAGTCGAAGTCCACGAGAACACTAGTAAGACCGAAGTCTTCGCTGCAAAAACATAAATAAAGCAACATGAGTACAAAGGTACTCAGCAAGACTTACATCAGATCCTATCATACATGCATCTGTATCAAGAGGTAATGTGGGGTTTAGTTGCAGCAAGCCAGCTTTGACTCTGTGGCTATCCTGTTCTACGACTACCAGAAACTCTGGAGGTGAAACAACGTACACGAGTCCACTAATCACCACACAATACACTACTATGGATTCATCCCCGTCTCCCTACGAGAAGGCCATCCATAGCACTCACACTTGTCTTGAGCATTTTATAGTATCCACTTCAAGTTGTCTATGTACCATGTAAGCATCCAAGAAGTCCATAACCACGGACCCGGCTATTCGAATAGATCATGTTAACCCTGCAGGGGTGTACCTCTTCACACACGCTCTCGCCACTTACCGCCATGTACACGTCATGTATCTCGGCAACCTTCAAGCGGAAGCCTGGCGAGGGTGTCGGCCACGACCTGACTAACCACACAAGACTCTAATCCAGGTTTATCGCCTATTCGGGTTCCATCCGCAAGGAGATCCGGCCGGGGTTTCACTCACGGCCCCAAACGATGTGTGCAGGGTTCCCAAGCCCACCTCGCCGGATGGATCTACGCTTGGTACACCGTGCCACTGGTGCCTAGTCTGTCCCAAGCCCACCTGGCCGGGTGCCACTTGGTAGACTACTAACACTACCTACAAACACCAGAAACTAGTTGCGACTCCTGGACAGAGATCAAGTTGGTTAATAAGTCGAGAGGGCTTGGAGCGCCCGGAGCCCAATGTGTGGTAGTATCGAGTCATTGGACAACATACATAGAACTCAGTGCTTAAGGACGGTTCCAGTGAGATAACCCACCATGTACTCCTACATGGCCTCTCACCGCTACCTTTACCAAATCGTGTTCACACACTTAACTCTCAGCAATAGAACATATCATGACACTCCAATTCATTCCCAATGAATCAGACCTGACACAACTCTAAGCAATAGCAGGCATAGCATGGTAGGAACACATCAGTGGCTTCAATCAACTCCTACACATGTTAGTGGGTTTCAACTATTTACTGTGGCAATGACAGGTCATGCAGAGGAATGGGTTCAACTACCGCAGCACAAAGTAGCAGATGAATCGTTGTTGTCCTAATGCAATAACTGAGAGCAGGAGCGAGAGAGTAGGGTTTTATCGAAATGAACAAGGGGGTTTGCTTGCCTGGTAAATCAACAAGGGAGGCACTGCTTCACAGACAGGTACTCTGGAACGTCTCCGGAGCAGGACCTATCGAGAAGGAACGGTGCCGGCAATCAATACACAATCATATGCAACAATATGATGCATGAACATGGCATGTAGATGTGATGCTGTTGAGCTAATGCAACTAGTGTTCAATTGGTTTGAAGTCCATTTGAACCAAAGGTTCAAATGCATTTCTAAATTAGGTCTCTTATATATGCCATAATGTGTTTTCCCATATTCAGCATGTATAAGTTGGTTTTTCATGCATGAAACTAGTACAGATGGAAAGGTTGCATTTTTCTGATAATTTTTCATATATAAATTATTTAAATCTGAGCTACGGTTGAATTGATATGAATTTTTGAAGTTTAAATCAATTTCTGGATTTTCTGAATTATTTTAATTCCAGAAAATAAATAATTGCGTCAGCATGACGTCATCACGACGTCAGTGGTCAACTGGGCTGGTCCGGGTCAAACCTGACGTGTGGGACCCACACGTCAGTGACAGGGGGTTAACAGGGGTTATTTTAATTTAATTAAATGGTTAGGGGGGGGTCGGGCCCACTGGTCAGCCTCAGGGGGGGGGGGGGTTAGCGCGGTTGACCGGTCAATCCCGCCGGCGTTTAGCCGCCGGCGAGGCCCGAGACGGCGGAGGGGCTCGGGATTGCCGCTCCGGCGACCATTCGGGCGGCGGAGACCACCCACGCGAAGCCCAGACTCGCGCGCGTCTAGGGGTTCATGCGGGAGGCTGCGGGGGCGGCGGAGCTCGCCGGAGCGGAGCTCGGGGCGGCGGCCGGAGTTCGGGATAGCGCGGGCGTGTGGCTGCAGCTCGCGTTCGAGCGAACGGAGGGCACAGGCGGTAGCTACGAGGCAGCAGGAGCACATCGAGCTATCTACGCGAGGCGGAGGTGCTCGGGGGCACGGAGCTCGCCGGCCATGGCGGACGGCGGCTTCGGGTGCTCGCGGGGCAGCGGCTACAGGGCACGCGCGAGGGAGAGAGGTGAGGGGAGAAGAAGAGGGGCTCACGGCGGACTCGCAGAGCAGGCCGGTGTGCTCGGGGACGTCCTGCGTCCGGCGAATCGACGGCGATGGCGGCGAGGTCGATCTCCGGCGTCGGTGGTGAAGAAGACAACGGTGTCGGCGATGGAGCGTGTCCGGGGGTGCGTGGCTTGACGAGGAGGTAGAGGGGGTCGAGGCGGAGCTGGGAAGCGTCTCAGGGAGGCGAGGGGAGGCCGGTGGCCGTGGTGGTTCTCGTCAGCGTCGGCGGTCGCGTTCGGTGGGAGTGAGGGGGAGCCAGAGGAGGAGATGAGCGAGAGGGAGGGGAAAAGGACCGGGGCGGCTGCGTGGCGACGTGCAATCCATCCAGAGCGGCGAGGGGAGGACAGGCAGACAGGGAGGGAGGAGGCGTGGCACGGTGGCGCGCGCGCGCGCCGGCCACACTCCATTCCCCTGTCGGGAAGGAAGACGACAGAGGAGGGGGAGCCTGGTGGGCTGGGCCACCTCCCGGCTGGGCCGGCCTGCTGCGGCTGGGCTGCACAGGGGAGGCCCCAGGTAAGCCCCTCCTTCTTTTATTTCTGTTTTTCTATTTTTTTCTGACATTTGTTTGATTTAATAAATATATTAAACCATTTAATTTTATTATGCCAATTTTTGTAGGGGCTAATGGTATTATTCCAGAGCTCCTTTAAAGATGACATAATTTTTGGGCCATATTTCATATATATAGAAATATCTTTCCAATGCAAATATTTATCGAATTAATCCAAATGGCCAAAATAAATGTCCATGAGTTCCTAAAAATATTGTTTTGATTTTTATCTCTATCCAATATTTTCAGAGGGCAACATGAGCATTTTCTTGGACCCTTTTGGAGAAATTTTTATTTGGGTCATTTTCAAAAATGATTCTGAGGGTTCCACCAATCCTCATTTCAAATTTAAATGAAATTTAAATATGATGCACAAATGGCTAGCTAGCCTAGGTCATACCAGACTAGGGATGTGACATCTCGAGACGAACTGAGTGCCTCTGTCGGATATTATAGTCTTCGGGACTCCATGCAGACAAACTTTACGGGAGAGATAAATCCTGGCAAGCCTCTGAGTGGTGTAGGTTGTCTTCACTGGAATGAAATGTGCCACCTTGGTTAATCTATCGGTGATGACCCATATGGCATCATTCCCGTGTCGTGACCGAGGTATTCCGACAATGAAATCCATCCCTATTTCATCCCATTTCCACTCAGGTATTTTGTTTGGTTGCAGTAGTCCGGCTGGTCTTTGATGCTCAGCTTTTATGCATTGACAAGAATCGCAACATGCAATGAAAGTGGCTATATCCCTCTTCATACCGTGCCACCAAAATCTTTCCTGGATATCCTTATACATTTTGGTTCCTCCAGGGTGGATCGAATATGGAGCGGTGTGGGCTTCAGCTAGAATTTGCTGCTTGAGGTCCTCTATATTTGGCACGCAGAGTCTGTCTCCGTACCATAATGTTCCCTCATCGTCTATGATGAATTCCAAGGCCTTGCCCATGCTCACCTTTCTTTTTATGCCTTCGATGCTGGGGTGCCCATGCTGAGTTTCTTTAATTCTTCCCACAAGGTTGGGTTGCACTTCCAAATTTGCTATGGTGCCTTCCGCGACCATCATTAAGTTGAGTTTGGCAAATTCTTGTTGGAATTCAGGTTTCAAGCCTTGTAGACTGTTGTCGTCCGAGCTGGGGTTCCGACTAAGAGCATCTGCCACTACATTTGCTTTTCCTAGATGATAGTGGATACCCACATCATAATCTTTTACCAATTCCAACCAGCGTCATTGCCGTAAATTGAGTTCCGGCTGTGTGAAAATATACTTGAGACTTTTATGGTCAGTATATATTTCACAATGATTGCCAAGTAAGAAGTGCCTCCATTCCTTGAGTGCATGAATGACTGCTGCCAATTCTAAGTCATGAGTGGGATAATTTTCTTCATGCTTGCGAAGTTGCCTCAACGCGTACGCGACAACTTTGCCTTCTTGCATCAATACGCATCCGAGACCCCTTCGGGATGCGTCACAATACACTTCAAAAATTTTGTGTATGTCTGGCACAATTAGTATTGGTGCTGTCGTTAATTTCCTCCTTGGTTCTTGGAAACTTTTCTCGCAAGCTTCCGTCCATTCAAACTTCTTGTCTTTCTTGAGTAACTGCGTCATTGGCTTGGCTATGGTGGAGAATCCTTCAATAAATCTCCGGTAGTATCCTGCCATTCCCAAGAAACTTCATACATCCGTTACGCTGGCTGGTGGTTTCCAGCCAAGTACGGCCTTGACTTTTTCCGGGTCTACGGCTATACCTTCTTGGGTCAGTATGTGGCCCAGAAACCCTACTTGTTTTAGCCAAAATTCACACTTGCTGAACTTGGCGTACAATTGATGTTTCCTGAGTTCTCCTAGCACAATTCTGAGATGTTCCGCATGCTCTTCTGGTGTCTTGGAGTATATCAGAATATCATCGATGAATACCACAACAAACTTGTCCATAAACTTCATAAATACTTTGTTCATGAGGTGAACAAAATATGCGGGGGCGTTCATTAGTCCAAATGGCATTACTGTGAACTCATACAGTCCGTATCTGGAGGTGAAGGCTGTCTTGGGGATATCCTCTGTTCGTACTTTTAACTGATGGTATCCCGACCTTAAGTCAATCTTTGAGAATACCTTGGCCTGAGCGAGTTGATCAAATAAATCATTTATCCGGGGCATCGGGTATTTGTTCTTGATTGTGACCATGTTAAGTGCTCGATAGTCTATACACAATCTCAGTGTTCCATCCTTCTTTTTGGCAAATAAAATTGGTGAACCCCAAGGTGAGGAGCTGGCTCGAATATATCCTTTGTCCAGTAATTCTTTTATTTGCTTCTTCAATTCTACCAACTCGGATGGTGCCATTCTGTATGGTTTCTTGTATATGGGGGTGGTTCCGGGTGCTAGCTCAATGCTAAATTCTATCTCTCGGTCTGGTGGCATGCCTGGTAGTTCTTCGGGAAATACGTCTGGAAATTCACACACTACTGGAACCTTGCTTAATTCAGAAACATCCACCTTGTTCAATCTCGGTTGCCGGGATATTTTTCTCTCTTTGGCTGAAACTCTTTTTGTCTTCCCGTGGTAGTGGGTGAGAATTACGGTCCGGTTGAAACAGTCAATAAAACCTTTGTTGGTGGTTAACCAATCCATCCCTAGGATGACATCCAGTCCTTTATTTTCCAATACAATAAGATTGGCATGAAACTTCAATCCTTCAAACTCAATAACCACACCTTGGCAGTAACTCTGAGTAACTTGCTCAATCCCAGGGGACTTGATGATCATGGATTTTTCCAAGGGAAACATCGAAAAATTATTTTGCAAAGCAAAACTTTTCGAGATCAATGAGTGAGAAGCTCCAGAATCAAACAAAACCATGGTAGGTATTGTGTTGACAGGAAACGTACCGAGTACGATATCCGGGGCGTTCTGTGCTTCTTCTTTGGTCACGTGGTTCAGATGACCCTTCCTGTGGTTGTTATTGGGGTTGAAATTGTTTCGCTTGGGTGCTGAATTATTGCCACCGTTGTTCGGCTTTGGGGTCGAATTCCTTGGCTTGGGGCACTGCTTGGCATAGTGCCCTTCCTCTCCACAAGTGTAGCAAGTAACGCCTGGGCGATATGTGAACTCCTTGTCCCTTGCATGGAAATTCTTGGTTGGGCGTGAGACGTTTGTCGTAGGTTTGTGTGTCCCACCTTTCTGAAAATCTGTCTTGCTTCGGTGGTTGCGCGCAAGAGTAGTCTGGTCTCTTTTTCGCTTGCGGAAATCCTCCAAGCTGCATCTCTCATTTTCCAAGGTAATGGCCTTATCCACTAGCGTTTTAAAATCTGGGAAAGTGTGCACAACCAGCTGGCAGCCAGACCGTCTAGGAATTTCTCCATCTTCTTGCTTTCAGTCATACGCTCTTCGTTGGCGTAGCGAGACAATAGAGTAAACTGACCGTTGTATTCTGGCACTGTCATAGTCCTTTGTTTGAGGTCATCAAACTCTCTCTTCTTGATTTTCATAAGACTTTTAGGAATGTGTGCCCCACAAAACCTTCTTTGAACTCCTCCTAGGTTATATCATTTTCGTTAGGGTGCATGTGTAGGAAATTTTCCCACCATGATGCAGCTGCTCCTGTGAGATAGTGCGGAGCATATAGTACTTTCTCGAGGTCTGAACATTGTGCAATAATTAATTTTCTTTCCATGTCTCGGAGCCAATCCTCGGCCTCAAGAGGTTTGTCAGTATGAGAAAATGTTTGGGGACGCGTCTTCTGTAGCTCAGATAACTTGGATTGCTGCTGATACTATCCATGGTGATTTCCCATATTGATGACTTGGTTCATCATTTCCTGGTGTTGTTGCTGACTTTGCTCATAAAGGCGGCACATTTGGGAAAATGTTGTTTCACTGTCCTGTTGACTCGACTGTCCCTATGTGAAATTGTTGCCCGGTTGAGTGCCATAATTTTCCTCTGGCGGAGTTGGCATGGAGCGCGTCCAAGGACGAGACATTTTTCACTCTGGGGATATATTTTGTAAAACTCATAAGAAAGGGAAAAGAGTCGTAAAAATCAATAAATGCACAAAGATGGGAAATAATCAAACGCTCCAGGATTACTCAAGATAAAAGATCGATTGCGCACGGAGAAGGACTGCTCATTACATATCTTACATGCAGGCGGTAATTATACACTACATCACTCAGGATATGCGTACATATTCCTGACATGTTATTTAGGCTAGTGCACTTCTCCCAGTTCCTACATGATGCACAAACAAGCTACTCCTCACAACCTATGTACATATAAACATATCGTACAAAGCGGTACATCGCATGGCGGCTAAGCGTACTCAGTCAGAGATGTTGACGATCTCCTTTGCCCTGCCGAGGGTGAGGCGCGGAGAGGCTGGGGACTCGACCTCCTCCTCACTAATAGGCTCCAGACGTGAAGTGCTGCGCCGAGTAGATGGAGCGGGCGCCAGAGGTGGAGCGACACGAACATGAATGGGCGCAAAGGGTGGTGCAGTGCAGGCTGGAGATGACGCAATGACTTGGTTGAACTCTTCAGTGGTAGGCAAGCGACGAGCAGAGGCGAGTGTGGTAGATGCATAAGATGCTAAGGACGAGACAAAAGTCAGTGGCGGTGCGGTGTGCAGGAGCTCCCTCCTGTTGGCGGCACAGCCATGGACTGAGTCCATGCGGGCAGCCATGAAGTCGTCCACCAGGTTGTCGAAGGCTGCCTCTAGAGCCCGGAGGTACTCAATAAGCATCTCAAAAGCCTCGCCTCGTTCTCCTCTAGGGCAAGAGAACGCGTAGTGACAGGTGTATGGCACATGGCATGGAAGGTAGCGGTAACGACGAGTCTTCATCGCGGGAAGGACATCCCTGAGACGGGCTATCGCCTCGCGGGCTGCCATCTGCATGGCGTGCCTGTCCGTAGGCATGGCTCTTCCCAAGTACCGGAAGCGGCGTAACTCAACACGCCCTCCCTTGAATTGCACCACGGCCTGGTGCATGGTCAGACTGACATTAACCTTGTGCTGGTAGAGTGTGAAGACTAGGCGCATAGATGGCCCCATCGTGACCTGAACAATGAAGGAGAGGAGCTTGACGAACCCATCGGGCACGTTGGCGAACATCTGTGACACGCAGCTGTTGTCAGCCATCTACAAAAGTAGGCAAAAATTCTAAATGGTCAGATCATAAATTTATGCTGACTGTCAGAAAATGACTACAATTGCAAAAATATGAATTAGCTCTTATGCTAATAACCGATTAGCAATCGCACCTAGTGGCTTTCTACAGTCAGCCTGGCTCTGGTACCAAGCTTGTCACGACCGGTTTTCCAATAAAATGTTTATTGAGAAGCCGATCTTTTGAGTCCAGTATGAGGAAAAATCCTCCTTACTGGTAGACAAAATTCTTGATACAGTAAGCCAGTAGCATAAAATGTATTACAAGGTCGAGCTAAGGCTGCTCGACAAATTATTACAAGCACGCCAATAATTATACATAATGGCGGATATGACACAATGGTGTGGTGGCATACTACTGACTCGAGATAAAAGTGGTGGTGGAATATCACAGTGGAGAGTGGATAATATGACTCCTAAACTAGCAGCTCATCGAGCATCGAGGTGAGGCTCGATGAATTTATTCGGGTAGCGGAAGCGGATATAATACAGTAACCAAATCCAGGATCACTCGAGACTGACTGGGACTCCTCTAGGCGTCGGACTCGCTATCGAACTCTTCATCCATGAGATCGCCTTCGTCAACATCTGGCCAAATCAACAAGCCAGGTGAGTACTTTGAAAGTACTTGCAAGACAGTTCAGACATAACATATAACAAATGCATGCATGAATGCGTCATTAGTAATTGGTGTTGCACATTCAAATTAATAAATAATTGGAACAACATGGTAAGTGAAAAAAAAGGAGTCGGGCGGTAGTCTTCCTGAAATCCCAACAAATTAATTGAAAAGCCGATCGGGTGTCTGGAGTGACGCCTCGAAGGGTGGACAAATAAATAATCATGCCGCAGTCGGGCATCTAAGGGACACCACGAAAAGGGCTTATATTGAGAAGAAAATGACATGCGTGCCACAGTCGGACGTCGGAGCGACATCGCAGAAAGGGCTTATATCGCAGGTAAATAACAAGCGTGCCACAGTCGAACGTCTGAGCGACATCACAAAAAGGGCTTATAATGAAAAGTAAATAACAGGCGTGCCACAGCCGGACGTCTGAGCGACATCACAGAAAGGGCTTATACTGAAAAGTAAATAACAAGCGTGCCATAGTCGGACGTCTGAGCGACATCACAGAAAGGGCTTATACTGAAAAGTAAATAACAAGCGTGCCACAGTCAGACGTCTGAGCGACATCACAGAAAGGGCTTATACTGAAAAGTAAATAACAAGCGTGCCATAGTCGGATGTCTGAGCGACATCACAGAAAGGGCTTAAATTTCATTATTCATAACTGTTAAGCTCACAACGATATAATACTCATAGGAAATATTCAACACATAATAATAAACGGGTTAGTCCATCCACAGAAATAAGCATTTAACCGGACTTAACACTCATGTGGTTCACCGGAGTTTCTGTCACTGAGACTGACACTGGACAAGATAAGTTGAACACAGTACTTGGACATCGATAAGATGATTCAAGGATTTTTGACTCTGCAGAGTTTGTACTAAATTTCCCACAGCCAACGGATTTCCGTAGTCACGAAGGACTAGTTCCGTTTATGGTATTTTGGAAGAAACACATCTAACCAGTACACACCCATCCCACCTCATGATGCCAGGAATCACCCTAGACCGTGTTCAAGAAAAACTTTGAGATGGGGAGATCACAGTCTCGAATAGCATGGGATCAAATTTATATATGCGCGCTCTAAGGGGTGCCCCCCTCTCGGTCCCAACCGGAAACACCCATGCTCCCTGACCGGATGACTGGCTTTAATCCAGGGCCATGGAACCATCATCACGGCCTCTCGATTTGGTGTGTACCAGGAAAGCGGTTTGCAACTTACTAATCCATATCCCTTGCGGAAAACATGTGGTAGTACAAGAAGGGAAAACGGATGGGAACTGGACTGATTCATGTTGACACTGGAGTCAAATAGTCTGGCATAAGACTGGCATGCTACAACACTGCCATCTTACCCATTCTCATGCCAACACATGGCCATGCAAACTCACATCCAACAACTTATGGATTTTCGAAACTCACTTGCCTCAACTTTGCATGCAATATGACATTCATCGAAATGCTCATAAACATGTCATGAAACTACTTAATGCAAACATGCCAATGACACTCATCATATCAAAAGTTCAAACATGCTTGCCTGGTTCAGAGTAGTTGGATCCTAGCTCAGTGAAGTTCGCGGTTCCGTCACCTCCTTCGGTATCTACGGTGTAAAGAAACATACGCGCTAACGTAAATACCGTGAGGTGCACAAAAATTATTCCAAATATTGTTCAAATAAATCTGGTAAAAAACTAGACAAAAATTTAAAGAGGGCAGAAAAAGAATCAATCAAAGATCATTTTCTGTTTAAAAGTTATAAAGGTTTTAGTCCAGGGACTCATCTGTGATGAAACAGAAAGTTTCTAGGGGCCAACTTATAAAAACAGAAAATGCTTCGTTTGAGAATACACCGGCCCAGAGGGGAGACGTACTTTGGCAGAAGGCGCCTTCAGAAAATGTTTCGTTTAAAAGAAAAGAGAGACTGATGAGGGGGTCCCACCCGTCAGGTTTGAAATTTCAAACGGGGGGAGGAACAGAGCGCGTCGGCGCCCGAGAGCTGCGGTGGTCGCCAGCGGCGATCCACGGCGAGTTAGGAGGATCGGACGGTACCTACGTGCTCAGTGTGTTCTTCCGCGTCGATGGGTGGTGGTGGTGGTCGTCGGCGAGCACCACATCGACGGTGGTCCTTGCTCCGGCGGACGGCGGCTCGGGTGGAGTTGGATCTCGTCGGGGAGGGCTGCGAAGGCCAAATTGACGCCGGGGTTAGTTCACTGGGTGCTAGAGGAGGCTACTGACGAGGTTTGGGCGTCGGGGATGGCCTCACCGGAGTGGATCGAGTTGGTGGCCGAGGCGGATCGGGGCTGCCGGAGTTGGGGAAGAAGGGCCCCTCGAGGCTCTTCCAGTGGCTGAGCGGGCTCTGGTGAGGTGGTGGAGATGTGCGGAGTTGAGAGCGAGCTCGGGGGCGCTATTTATAGCTGGCCCGAGGCGGTTGCCGTGAACGGGATAAGTTCGGCGAGTGATTACGGCGGCGCAGTGGCTGGACGGTTGGTTTAGGGCTTGAGCAACGTCTAGACCGAGCACTTACTCCATCCTGGTGCCTAACTCCGCAAGGCAGGGGCGGTTGCGAGCTGGCGCTGTATTCTGTTGGCCGCCACGGGTGGTGCTGCCACCGCAGAAGCCGCCAACTCCGGCGATGCTCGCCGCCACCGACGCCTGGAACCAGCCAAGTGCGCGTGCGGCGCTCTGGACAGGGAGGAGGGGCCGTGCACAACGTGCCAGGCGCACAGTTGACAGGTGACCGAACACTGACGAAGAAACGACACTAAAATCTTCTGAAACTCTAAATTTTTCTGAAAGTGCATAGTAACAGTGCTGGCCAGGTGTTCGACAGAATGATTTTGGTATGTGGGAGGCTCTCCTTGAGCTGAATTTTGGTGGGGTGGCCTCTTAGTGCATCTGGGGGCTGCCTGAATTTTGGTGGAATTTTTGGAGAAGAGAAGATATGAATTTCATCAAATTTGACAAATCTGGTCCGAACTTGCAGAGGCTGAAATTAGAAAAATTCGAAAAGAAGAAGAGTGGATCTTGATGGTTCTAGGTTGTGGGTGCTAAGGACTATCCAGAGGAGTTGGTTTGAGATCAAAACTCAAAGGCAATATGGTACTTGCTTTGAAAATCACTTAGGTTCAAAATAAATGACAGAATTGATTTGGGAGATAAAATAATTGAAATAAAATTCAAAAATGGTTTGGACTTGTTGGAACAGAAAGTTTTTGATTGCCCAAAATGGAGGGAGGGGTTTTGGGAAGGTTTTACCACCTGAGGCATGGTAAAACCATGTGTGGTCTCAAAATGAAAGAGGTCCCAAAACTCATAGGATTACTTTTTAAAGAAATAAATAAATTCCGAGGATTTATTTGAGAAGGAAGTTTTCATAATTTAAACACCAGAGTTGAAGAAGATACAAAAAAGGTAAAATCCTTGCCAAGGAAAATAAAAAGTTTTGAGAGAGAGGTTTTAGGAAGAATTTAAATGACCTTCTTCAAATCCAACAAGGTTTTTGCTGAAAACCAAATGAAATTTTTTGGAGTGTCACACTTTCTGATGTCCAAATATAGTCGTCCAATATATTGATCTTTACCTCTCGACCATTTCGAGACTCCTCGTCATGTCCCCGATCTCATCCGGGACTCCGAACTCCTTTGGTACATCAAAACTCATAAACTCATAATATAACTGTCATCGAAACCTTAAGCGTGCGGACCCTACAGGTTCGAGAACAATGTAGACATGACCGAGACACGTATCCGGTCAATAACCAATAGCGGAACCTGGATGCTCATATTTGTTCCCTCATATTCTACGAAGATCTTTATCGGTCAAACCGCATGACAACATACGTTGTTCCCTTTATCATCGGTATGTTACTTTCCCGAGATTCGATCGTCGGTATCTCAATACCTAGTTCAATCTCGTTACCGGCAAGTCTCTTTACTCGTTCTATAATACATCATCTCGCAACTAACTCATTAGTTGAAATGCTTTCAAGGCTTAAGTGATGTGCATTACCGAGAGGGCGCAGAGATACCTCTCCGACAATCGGAGTGACAAATCCTAATCTCGAAATACGCCAACCCAACAAGTACCTTCGGAGAAACCTTTAGAGCACCTTTATAATCACCCAGTTACGTTGTGACGTTTGGTAGCACACAAATTGTTCCTCCGGTAAACAGGAGTTGCATAATTTCATAGTCATAGGAACATGTATAAGTCATGAAGAAAGCAATAGCAACAAACTAAACGATCAAGTGCTATGCTAACGGAATGGGTCAAGTCAATCACATCATTCTCTAATGATGTGATCCCGTTAATCAGATGACAACTCATGTCTATGGCTAGGAAACTTAACCATCTTTGATTCAACGAGCTTGTCAAGTAGAGGCATACTAGTGACATACTGTTTGTCTATATATTCACACATGTATTATGTTTCCGGTTAATACAATTCTAGCATGAATAATAAACATTTATCATGATATAAGGAAATAAATAATAACTTTATTATTGCCTCTAGGGCATATTTCCTTCACCGCACACGGCTAAGAGATCAATGATCAACTTGTGTCTACAAGGGGTGCCCCCCTCCCCATATATAAAGGAGTGGAGGAGGGGGAGAGGGCCGGCCTCCTATGGCGTGCCCCATGAGTACCCCTTCCAAGTAGGAGTAGGAGAGGAGAAGGAATGGAAAGAAGGAGAGAAGGAAAGGGGGGCGCCCCCTCCTTGTCCAATTCGGACTAGAGGGGGAGGGGGCGCGCGGTTTCCCTGGCCGCCCCTCCTCTTCTCCCACTAAGGCCCATTATGCCCAATATACTCCCCGGGGGGTTCCGGTAACCCCCCGGTACTCCGGTATATGTCCGAAACCTCCTGAAAACACTTCCGGTGTCCGAACATAGTCGTCCAATATATCGATCTTGACGTCTCGACCATTTCAAGACTCCTCATCATGTCCGTGATCATTTCCGGGACTCCGAACTGTTGGGGAACGTAGTAATTTCAAAAAATTCCTACGCACACGCAAGATCATGGTGATGCATAGCAGTTGGAGGGGAGAGTATGTCTACGTACCCTCGTAGACCAAAAGCGGAAGCGTTTATCAACGCGGTTGATGTAGTCGTACACCTTCACGATCCGTCCTGATCAAGTACTGAACGTACGGCACCTCCGCGTTCAGCACATGTTCAACTCGATGACGTCCTCGCCTTCTCGATCTAGCAAGAGGAGCAAAGTAGTAGATGAGTTCTGGCAGCACGACGGCGTGGTGATGGTGTTGGTGAAGAACAATCTCCACAGGGCTTCGCCTAAGCACTATGAAAACTATGACGGAGGATAAACTAGAGGGGACGGGGTTGTCGGCACACGGTTGGTGTTTCTTGATGTGTCTTGGGTGCTAGACCTACCCCTCTATTTATATGTTGAGCCTTGGGGTCGAAACTTGGAGGCCTCCACAAAGTCAGTTTCACCCGAAAGGCAAGAGTCCTTCTCGGACTCCTGGGCCAGATGCCAGGGTTCCCGGCGTCTGGACCCAGACGCCATGGACCCTGGCGTCTGGCCCCTGGACTCCGCAAAACTTCCTTTTGCGCTTTCCAAAAACCTTGTGGGTTTTCCCCTTTGGGCCAAATAAAGTGTTCTCGTACCCAAACATTTCGAGAAACATCCGGAACCCCTTCCGATGAATTCCGAAACCCTTCCGGAGACCAAACACTATTATCCCATATATCAAACTTTATCTCCGGACCATTCCGGAGTTCCTCGTCATGTCCGTGATCTTATCAGGAACTCCGAACAACATTCGGTTACCAACATACATAACTCATAAATACTATATCATCAATGAACATTAAGCGTGCAGACCCTACGGGTTCAAGAACTATGTAGACATGACCGAGACACTTCTCTGGTCAATAACCAATAGCGGAACCTGGATGCCCATATTGGCTCCTACATATTCTACGAAGATCTTTATCGGTCGAACCGCATAACAACATACGTTGTTCCCTTTGTCATCGGTATGTTACTTGCCCGAGATTCGATCGTGGTATCTCAATACCTAGTTCAATCTCGTTACTGGCAAGTCTCTTTACTCGTTCCATAATACATCATCCCGCAACTAACCCATTAGTTACAATGCTTGCAAGGCTTATAGTGATGTGCATTACCGAGTGGGCCCAGAGATACCTCTCCGACAATCGGAGTGACAAATCCTAATCTCGAAATACGCCAACTCAACAAGTACCTTCGGAGACACCTATAGAGCACCTTTATAATCACCCAGTTACGTTGTGATGTTTGGTAGCACATAAAGTGTTCCTCCGGTAAACGGGAGTTGCATAATCTCGTAGTCATGGGAAGATGTATAAGTCATGAAGAAAGCAATAGCAACATACTAAACGATCATGTGCTAAGCTAACGGAATGGGTCAAGTCAATCACATCATTCTCCTAATGATGTGATCCTTTTAATCAAATGACAACTCGTGTCTATGGTTAGGAAACTTAACCATCTTTGATTAACGAGCTAGTCAAGTAGAGGCATACTAGTGACACTATGTTTGTCTATGTATTCACACATGTATTATGTTTCCGGTTAATACAATTCTAGCATGAATAATAAACATTTATCATGAAATAAGGAAATAAATAATTACTTTATTATTGCCTCTAGGGCATATTTCCTTCAGTCTCCCACTTGCACTAGAGTCAATAATCTAGTTCACACCGCCATGTGATTTAACACCAATAGTTCACATCACCATGTGATTAACACCCATAGTTCACATCATCATGTGACCAACACCCAAAGGGTTTACTAGAGTCAATAATCCAGTTCACATCGCTATGTGATTAACACCCAAAGAGTACTAAGGTGTGATCATGTTTTGCTTGTGAGAGAAGTTTAGTCTACGGGTCTACCCCATTCAGATCCGTATGTATTTTGCAAATTTCTATGTCAACAATGCTCTACACGTAGCTACTCTAGATAATTGCTCCCACTTTTGAAATGTATCCAGATTGAGACTTAGAGTCATCTGGACCAGTGAAAAAATTTGTATCGAAGTAACCCTTTACGACGAACCTTTTGTCACCTCCATAATCGAGAAACATATCCTTATTCCACTAAGGATAATTTTGACCGCTGTCCAGTGATCTACTCCTAGATCACTATTGTACTCCCTTGCTAAACTCAGTGTAGGGTATACAATAGATCTGGTACACAGGATGGCATACTTTATAGAAACTATGGCTGAGGCATAGGGAATGACATTCATTCTCTTTCTATCTTCTCCCGTGGTCGGGCTTTGAGTCTTACTCAATTTCACACCTTGTAACACATGTAAGAACTCTTTCTTTGATTGTTCCATTTTTAACTACTTCAAAATCTTGTCAAGGTATGTACTCATTGAAAAAACTTATCAAGCGTCTTGATCTATCTCAATAGATCTTGATGCTCAATGTGTAAGCAGCTTCATCGAGGTCTTTCTTTGAAAAACTCTTTTCAAACACTCCTTTATGCTTTTCTAGAAAATTCTACAATATTTCTGATCAACAATATCTCATTCACATATATTTATCAGAAATGATGTAGTGCTCCCACTCACTTTCTTGTAAATATAGGCTTCACCACAAGTATGTATAAAACTATATGCTTTGATCAATTCATCAAAGCATATATTCCAACTCTGAGATGCTTGCACCTTTTGTTAGCACCTTCAGGATCGACAAAACCTTCTGGTTGCATCATATACAACTCTTCTTTAAGAAATCCATTAAGGAATACAGTTTTGACATCCATTTGCTAGATTTCATAAAATGCAGCAACTCTAACATGATTCGGACATACTTTTAAGCATCGATACGAGTGAGAAAATCTCATCGTAGTCAACACCTTGAACTTGTCGAAAACATTTTGCGACAATTCGAGCTTTGTAGATAGTAACACTACTATCAGCGTTTGTCTTCCTCTTGAAGATCCATTTATTCTTAATGACTCACCGATCATCGGGCAAGTCAATCAAAGTCCATACTTTGTTCTCATACATGGATCCCATCTTAGATTTCAGGGCCTCAAGCCATTTCGCGGAATCTGGGCTCATCATTGCTTCCTCATAGTTTGTTGGTTCGTCATGGTCTAGTAACATGACTTCCAGAAAGGATTACTGTACCACTCTGGTGCGAACCATACTCTGGTTGTCCTACGAGGTTCGGTAGCAACTTGACCTGAAGTTTCATGATCATCATCATTAGCTTCCTCACTAATTGGTGTAGGAATCACTAGAACTGACTTTTGTGATGAACTACTTTCCAATTTGGGAGAAGGTACAATTACCTTATCAAGTTCTACATTCCTCCCACTCACTTCTTTCGAGAGAAACTCCTTCTCTAGAAAGGATCCATTCTTAGCAACAAAATATCTTGCCTTCAGATCTGTGATAGAAGGTGTACCCAATAGTTTCTTTTGGGTATCCTATGAAGACACGCTACTCCGATTTGGGTTCGAGCTTAACAGTTTGAAACTTTTTCACATAAGCATCGCAACCCCAAACTTTAAGAAATGATAGCTTAGGTTTCTTGCTAAACCACAATTCATATGGTGTCATCTCAACGGATTTAGAGGGTGCCCTTTTTAATTTGAATGCAGCTGTCTGTAATGCATAACCCCAAAACGATAGTGGTAAATCGGTAAGAGACATCATAGATTGCACTATATCAAATAAAGTACAGTTATGATGTTCGGACACACCATTACGCTGTGGTGTTCCAAGTGGCATGAGTTTGTGAAACTATTCCACATTGTTTTAATTGAAGACCAAACTCGTAACTCAAAAATTCGCCTCTGCGGTCAGATCGTAGAAACTTTATTTTCTTGTTACGATGATTTTCCACTTCACTCTGAAATTCTTTGAACTTTTCAAATGTTACATACCTATGTTTCCTCAAGTAGATATACCCATATCTGCTCAAATCATCTATGAAGGTCAAAAAATAATGATACCCGCCGCAATCCTCAACACTCATCGGACCTCATACATCAGTATGTATTATATCCAATAAGTCAGTTGCTCGCTCCATTGTTCTGGAGAACGGAGTCTTAGTCATCTTTGCCCATGAGGCATGGTTCACAAGCATCAAGTGATTCCAAAAGCCCATCAGTATGGATTTTCTTCATGCGCTTTACACCAATATGACCTAAATGGCAGTGCCACAAATAAGTTGCACTATCATTATTAACTTTGCATCTTTTGGCTTCAATATTATGAACATGTGTATCACTACGATCGAGGTTCAACAAACCATTTTCATTGGGTGTATAACCATAGAAGATTTTATTCATGTAAACAGAATAACAATTATTCTCTAACTTAAATGAATAATCGTATTGCAATAAACATGATCAAATCATATTCATGCTCAACGCAAACACCAAATAACATTTATTTAGG
This sequence comes from Triticum aestivum, assembly GCF_018294505.1. Classification (NCBI taxonomy): domain Eukaryota; kingdom Viridiplantae; phylum Streptophyta; class Magnoliopsida; order Poales; family Poaceae; genus Triticum; species Triticum aestivum. The sequence continues at coordinate 133,391,451 of NC_057812.1, read as the reverse complement.
TTTAACACAAATCCCCAAAGTATAGGGAGTGTGCAATGATGATCATATCAATCTTGGAACCACTTCCAACACAAATCGTCACTTCACCCTCAATTAGTCTCTGTTTATTCTGTAACTCCCGTTTCAAGTTACTACTCTTAGCAACTGAACTAGTGTCAAATACCGAGGGGTTGCTATAAACACTAGTAAAGTACACATCAATAACATATATATCTAATATACCTTTGTTCACTTTGCCATCCTTCTTATCCGCCAAATACTTGGGGCAGTTCCGCTTCCAGTGACTAGTCCCTTTGCAGTAAAATCACTTAGTCTCAGGCTTAGGTCCAGACTTTGGCTTCTTCACTCGAGCAGCAACTTGCTTGCCGTTCTTCTTGAAGTTCCCCTTCTTCCTTTTGCCCTTTTCTTGAAACTAGTGGTCTTGTTAACCATAAACACTTGATGCTTTCCTTGATTTCTAGCTTCGTTGATTTCAGCATCACGAAGAGCTTGGGAATCATTTCCGTTATCCCTTGCATATTATAGTTCATCACGAAGTTCTAGCAACTTGGTGATAGTGACTAGAGAACTCTGTCAATCACTATCTTATCTGGAAGATTAACTCCCACTTGATTCAAGTGATTGTAGTACTCAGACAATCCGAGCACATGTTTACTGGTTGAGCTATTCTCCTCCATCTTATAGGCAAAGTAATGTCAGAGGTCTCATACGTCTTGACATGGGCATGAGTATGAAATACCAATTTCAACTGTTGGAACATCTTATATGCTCCGTGGTGTTCAAAACATTTTTGAAGTCCCGATTCTAAGCCGTAAAGCATGGTGCACTAAACTATCAAGTAGTTATCATACCGAGCTTTTGTCAAAACGTTCAAAACGTCTGCATCTGCTCCTGCAATAGTTCTGTCACCTAGCGGTGCATCAAGGATATAATACTTCTATGCAACAATGGGGATAATCCTCAGATCACGGAGCTAGTCCACATCTTTGCTACTAACATCTTTCAACTTATTTTTCTCTAGGAACATATCAAAAATAAAACAGGGGAGCTAAACGCGAGCAATTGATCTACAACATCTGTCACCTAGCAGTGCATCAAGGATATAATACTTATGTGCAACAATGAGGATAATCCTCAGATCACGGAGCTAGTCCGGATCTTTGCTACTAAGACCTTTCAACTTATTTTTCTCTAGGAACATATCAAAAATAAAACAGGGGAGCTAAAAGCGAGGAATTGATCTACAGCATAGATATGCTAATACTACCAAGACTAAGTTCATGATAAATTAAAGTTCAATTAATCATATTACTTAAGAACTCCCACTTAGATAGACATCGCTCTAGTCATCTAAATGATCACGTGATCCAAATCAACTAAACCATGTCCGATCATCACGTGAGATGGAGTAGTTTCAAATGGTGAACATCATTATGTTGCATCATTATGTTGATCATATCTACTATATGATTCACGCTCGACCTTTCGGTCTCCAGTGTTCCGAGGCCATATCTGCATATGCTAGGCTCGTCAAGTTTAACCTGAGTATTCTGCGTGTGCAAAACTGGCTTGCACCCGTTGTAGATGAATGTAGAGCTTATCACACCCGATCATCACGTGGTGTCTCGGCACGACGAACTTTGGCAACGGTGCATACTCAGGGAGAACACTTTTATCTTGAAATTTAGTGAGAGATCATCTTATAATGCTACCGTCAATCAAAGCAAAATAAGATGCATAAAAGATAAACATCACATGCAATCAATATAAGTGATATGATATGGCCATTATCATCTTGTGCTTGTGATCTCCATCTCCGAAGCACCGTCATGATCACCATCGTTACCGGCGCGACACCTTGATCTCCATCGTAGCATCATTGTCTTCTCGCCAACTATTGCTTCTACGACTATCACTACCGTTTAGTGACAAACTAAGGAAATTACAGGGCTCTTTCATTGCATACAATAAAGTGACAACCATATGGCTCTTTCCAATTGCCGATAACTCCGTTACAAAACATGATCATATCATACAATAAATATTGCATCATGTCTTGACCATATCACATCACAACATGCCCTGCAAAAACAAGTTAGACGTCCTCTACTTTATTGTTGCAAGTTTTATGTGGCTGCTACGGGCTGAGCAAGAACCGTTCTTACCTACGCATCAAAACCACAACGATAGTTCATCAAGTTAGTGTTGTTTTAACCTTCTCAAGGACCGGGCGTAGCCACAATCGGTTCAACTAAAGTTGGAGAAACTGACACCCGCCAGCCACCTATGTGCAAGGCACGTCGGTAGAACCAGTCTCGCGTAAGCGTACGTGTAATGTCGGTCCGGGCCGCTTCATCCAACAATACCGCCGAACCAAAGTATGACATGCTGGTAAGCAGTTGACTTGTATCGCCCACAACTCACTTGTGTTCTACTCGTGCATATAACATCTACGCATAAAACCAGGCTCGAATGCCACTGTTGGGGAACGTAGTAATTTCAAAAAAATTCCTATGCACATGCAAGATCATGGTGATGCATAGCAACGAGAGGGGAGAGTATGTCTACGTACCCTCGTAGACCGAAAGCGGAAGCGTTTATCAACACGGTTGATGTAGTCGTACACCTTCACGATCCGTCCCGATCAAGTACTGAACATACGGCACCTCCGCGTTCAGCACACGTTCAGCTTGATGACGTCCTCGCCTTCTCGATCCAGCAAGAGGAGCAAAGTAGTAGATGAGTTCCGGCAGCACTTCGGCGTGGTGACGGTGTTGGTGAAGAACAATCTCCGCAGGGCTTCGCCTAAGCACTACGTAAACTATGATGGAGGATAAACTAGAGGGGACGGGGTTGCCGACACACGACTTGGTGTTTCTTGATGTGTCTTGGGTGCTAGCCCTACCCCTCTATTTATATGGTGAGCCTTGGGGTCGAAACTTGGAGTAAAAGCCTCCACAAAGTCGGTTTCACCCGAAAGGCAAGAGTCCTTCTCGGACTCCAGGGCCAGACACCAGGGTTCCTGGTGTCTGGACCTAAATGCTAGGGACCCTGGCGTCTGGCCCTTGGACTTCGCAAAACTTCCTTTTGCACTTTCCAAAAACCTTGCGGGCTTTCCCCTTTGGCCCAAATAAAGTGTTCTCATACCCAAACATTTCGGGAAACATCTAGAACCCCTTCCGGTGAATTTCGGAACCCTTCCGGAGACCAAACACTATTATCCCATATATCAAACTTTATCTCCGGACCATTCCGGAGTTCCTCGTCATGTCCATGATCTTATCCGGAACTCCGAACAACATTCGGTTACCAACATACATAACTCATAAATACTATATCGTCAACGAACGTTAAGCGTGCGGACCCTACGGGTTCGAGAACTATGTAGACATAACCGAGACACTTCTCTGGTCAATAACCAATAGCGGAACCTGGATGCCCATATGGGCTCCTACATATTCTACGAAGATATTTATCGGTCGAACCGCATAACAACTGTCGGCGTTCTGGGAACGGGGGTCCCCAGACTTGTCTGCCTGCGGCCCATGGTGTGGCTATGCTGGCAGGTCTGTACGACCCATCATCATCAACAAGGCATCCAAGACCCTCGCGAGGGGCCAAGCCTCGTGAGGCAGACAACACAAGACCTCCTCAGGAGCGGCCTCACTAGGCTGCCTCGCGAGGAGCGGAGATATCAAGGCGGGGCGAACCTCGCGAGGCTCTCGTGACGTGAGCCATGACGATCGACACCAGGCGGGCGCTAGCGTGCGCAGCGGCCTTGTTTCCTCTTTGGTGCTAGGGAGGCAATTGGAGGCACGGAGTACCGATGCATCAGGCAAAGGTTTCCATATCAGTGCAACGAGACCAAGACCAGAAGGACGGCAGGACGGAGGTCACCATGGAGCCTAGGACGGCGTCACCACCAGAACCCGTGGCAGGCGAAGACCGCCTTTTGTCAGGATAGCTTGTACTAGCTATCCCCTTTCAAATTGTCCGCCGTTGTTGGCTCCCTTACTGCTCAACATTTGGGGAGAGGACCAGGGCCTATACAAGTAGGACTAGCCACCACCAAAGGGAGACCCGACCTAATAAAAAGGCCAACCCTTAGCACACCAAGCACAAGAACACCTCAACCTCAGGAGGCTGTTCTTCCCCTTTGTACTGTTCATCATCAGCCCAAGAGGCAATCCACCACCACCGCACTGGAGTAGGGTATTACACCACATCGGTGGCCCAAACCAGTATAAACCTTGTGTCTTTGTGTTGCGAGTGCGTCGAGTTCGTCCGCGAGACCTTAGCGAGCTAGGGCGTAGATCGGAAGGAGGGAAATAATTTCACGCGCACCCCAGAGTTCGAACCTCAAGGGTCTGCAGGAACCCGTGATCCGACAACAACATACGTTGTTCCCTTTGTCATCGGTATGTTACTTGCCCAAGATTCGATCGTCGGTATCTCAATACCTAGTGCAATCTCGTTACTGGCAAGTCTCTTTACTCGTTCCGTAATACATCATCCCGCAACTAACTCATTAGTTACAATGCTTGCAAGGCTTATAGTTATGTGCATTACCGAGTGGGCCTAGAGATACCTCTCCGACAATCGGAGTGACAAATCCTAATCTCGAAATACGCCAACTCAACAAGTACCTTCGGAGACACCTATAGAGCACCTTTATAATCACCCAGTTACGTTGTGACATTTGGTAGCACACAAAGTGTTCCTCCGGTAAACGGGAGTTTCATAATCTCATAGTCATAGGAACATGTATAAGTCATGAAGAAAGCAATAGAAACATACTAAATGATCAAGTGCTAAGCTAACGGAATGGGTCAAGTCAATCACATCATTCTCCTAATGATGTGATCTCGTTAATCAAATGACAACTCATGTCTATGGTTAGGAAACTTAACCATCTTTGATTAACGAGCTAGTCAAGTAGAGGCATACTATTGACACTATGTTTGTCTATGTATTCACACATGTATTATGTTTCCGGTTAATACAATTCTAGCATGAATAATAAACATTTATCATGAAATAAGGAAATAAGTAATAACTTTATTATTGCCTCTAGGGCATATTTCCTTCACGAACTACCTTCGGTACATCAAAACACAAAAACTCATAATACCGATCGTCATAGAACTTTAAGCGTGCGGACCCTACGGGTTCGAGAACTATGCAGAGATGACCGAGACACGTCTTCAGTCAATAACCAATAGAGGAACCTGGATGCTCATATTGGTTCCTACATATTCTACGAAGATCTTTATCGGTTAAACCGCATAACAACATATGTTGTTCCCTTTGTCATCGGAATGTTACTTGCCCGAGATTCGATCATCGGTATCTCAATACCTAGTTCAATCACGTTACCGGCAAGTCTCTTTACTCATTCCGTAATGCATCATCCCGTAACTAACTCATTAGTCACATTGCTTGCAAGGCTTATAGTGATGTGCATTACCGAGTGGGCCCAAAGATACCTCTCCGACAATCGGAGTGACAAATCCTATTCTCGATCTATGCCAACTCAACGAACACCATCGGAGAAACTTGCAAAGCACATTTATAATCACCTAGTTACGTGTGACGTTTGGTAGCACACAAAGTGTTCTTCCGGTAATCGGGAGTTGCATAATCTCATAGTCATAAGAACATGTATAAGTCATGAAGAAAGCAATAGCAGTAAACTAAATGATCAAGTGCTAAGCTAACGGAATGGGTCATGTCAATCACATCATTCTCCTAATGATGTGATCCCGTTAATCAAATGACAACTCATGTCTATGGCTAGGAAACTCAACCATCTTTGATCAACGAGCTAGTCAAGTAGAGGCATACTAGTGACACTATGTTTGTCTATGTATTCACACATGTATTATGTTTCCGGATAATACAATTCTAGCATGAATAATAAACATTTATCATGATATGAGGAAATAAATAATAACTTTATTATTGCCTTGATATGTCTCCAACGTATCTATAATTTTTGATTGCTCCATGCTATATTATCTACTGCTTTGGGCAATATTGGGCTTTATTTTTCCACTTTTATATTATTTTTGGGACTAACCTATTAACCGGACGCCCAGCCCAGATTTGCTATTTTATGCCTATTTCAGTGTTTCGGAGAAAAGGAATATCAAACGGAGTCGAAACGGAACGACATCAACTCGAGAAGTTATTTTTGGAAGACAACCTACCGGATAGACTTGGACCGTACGTCAGAAGATGAAGGAGGAGCTCACGAGGGTAGGGGGCGCGCCCCCCTGCCTCGTGGTCACCCCTTCGGTCCACCGACGTACTCCTTTCACCCATATATACCCACGTATCCTAAAACTTCCAGAACAGACAATAGATCGGGAGTTCCGCCGCCAGAAGCCTCCGTAGCCACTGAAAACCAATCTAGACCCGTTTCGGCACCCTGCCGGAGGGGGCAATCCCTCTCCGGTGGCCATCTTCATCATCTCGGTGCTCTCCATGATGAGGAGGGTGTAGTTCTCCCTCGGGGCTGAGGGTATGTACCAGTAGCTATGTGTTTGATCTCTCTCTCTCTCGTGTTGTTGATTTGGCATGATCTTGATGTATCACGAGCATTGCTATTATAGTTGGATCTTATGTTTCTCCTCCACCTCTTCTCTCTTGTAATGAATTGAGTTTCCCCTTTCAAGTAATCTTATCGGATTGAGTCTTTAAAGATTTGAGAACACTTGATGTATGTCTTGCCGTGCGTATCTGTGGTGACAATGGGATATCACGTGATTCACTTGATGTATGTTTTGGTGATCAACTTGAAGGTTCCGCCCATGAACCTATGCATAGGGGTTGGCACACGTTTTCGTCGTGATTCTCCGGTAGAACTTTGGGGCACTCTTTGAGGTCCTTTGTGTTGGTTGAATAGATGAATCTGAGATTGTGTGACGCATATCGTATAATCATACCCACGGATACTTGAGGTGACATTGGAGTATCTAGGTGACATTAGGGTTTTGATTGATTTGTGTCTTATGGTGTTATTCTAGTACGAACTCCAGGGCTGTTTGTGACACTTATAGGAATAGCCCAACGGATTGATTGGAAAGAATAACTTTGAGGTGGTTTCGTACCCTACCATAATCTCTTCGTTCGTTCTCCGCTATTAGTGACTTTGGAGTGACTCTTTGTTACATGTTGAGGGATAGTTATGTGATCCAATTATGTTATTATTGTTGAGGGAACTTGCACTAGCGAAAGTATGAACCCTACGCCTTATTTCCACACATTGCAATATCGTTTATGCTCCCTTTTATCATTAGTTACCTTGCTGTTTTTATATTTTCAGATTACAAAAACCTTTATCTACTATCCATATTGCACTTGTACCACCATCTCTTCGCCGAACTAGTGCACCTATACAATTTACCATTGTATTGGGTGTGTTGGGGACACAAGAGACTCTTTGTTATTTGGTTGCAGGGTTGGTTGAGAGAGACCATCTTCATCCTACGCCTCCTACGGATTGATAAACCTTAGGTCATCCACTTGAGGGAAATTTGCTACTGTCCTTCAAACCTCTGCACTTGGAGGCCCAACAACGTCTACAAGAAGAAGGTTGTGTAGTAGACATCAAGCTCTTTTCTGGCGCCGTTGCCGGGGAGGTTAGCGCTTGAAGGTATATCTTTAGATCTTGCAATCGAGTCTTTTAGTTTCTTGTTTTATCACTAGTTTAGTTTATAAAATAAAACTATAAAAAATGGAATTGAGTTTGTCTCATATGCTTCACCTTTTTAATATCTTTCGTGAGTATGATGGAAAGGATAATTGTGCCCAAGTGCTAGAAGAAGAAATATATAGAATGTTTGGCACTAAATATTTGAATGATGAGCATGATTACAATGTTGTTAGTATGAATTCCTTGAATATCCATGATGCTAATGATATGCAAAGCCACAAGGTTAGGGAAGCTATGTTTGATGAAGATTATATTTTTTGTCCCCCAAGTTTTGATGAGCAAATTTATTATGATGAAAGCATGCCTCCTATTTATGATGATTATATTGATGAAAGTGGATTTGGAGAGGTCATGACTTTATTTTGTGATGAATCCACTATTCCGGAAGAGGTTCCAATTGATTATGAGAACAAAGTTGCTATCTATGATGATTATTGTGATGACTTGTATGCTTTAAAGAATAATGATAACCATGAAACTTGTCATCTTGATCTTAATTTTCAATCACATGATAGTTATTTTGTTGAGTTTGCTCCCACTATTATTCATGAGAAGAATTTTGCTTGTGTGGAGAGTAGTAAATTTTCTATGCTTGTAGATCATGAAAAGAATGCTTTAGGTGCTGGTTATATTTTTGAATTCATTCATGATGCTACTGAAAATTATTATGAGGGAGGAATATATGCTTGTAGGAATTGCAATAATATCAAGTTTCCTCTCTACGTGCTTAAAATTTTGAAGTTATGCTTGTTTTACCTTCCTATGCAAGTTGATCCTTGTTCCCACAAGTTGTTTGATCACAAAATCCCTATGCATAGGAAGAGGGTTATAATTAAATGTTCTAGTCATATTCTTCATGATGCTCTCTTTATGTTTCAATTCTTATCTTTTATGTGAGCATCATTGAAATCATCATGCCTAGCTAGGGGCGTTAAATGATAGCGCTTGTTGGGAGGCAACCCAACTTTATTCTTGTTCTTTGATTTTTGTTCCTGTTTAGTAATGAATAATTCATCTAGCCTCTGTTTAGATGTGGTTTTATGCTTTTAATTAGTGTTTGTGCCAAGTAGAACCTTTGGGAAGACTTTGGGAAAGTCTTGTTGATCATGCTGTAAAAAACAGAAACTTTAGCGCTCACGAGAGTTGCTGCCATTTTTATTTGGAGAGTGATATTTAGTTAATTCTTTTTGAAGATGATTAATAGATAAATTACTCATGTCCAGCAATTTATTTGAGAATTTTATGAGTTCCATAAGTATACTTTTGATCCAGATTACTACAGACTGTTCTGTTTTTGACAGATTCTGTTTTTCATGTGTTGTTTACTTATTTTGATGAATCTATGGCTAGTAAAATAGTTTATAAACCATAGAGAAGTTGGAATACAGTAGGTTTAACACCAATATAAATAAAGAATGAGTTCATTACAGTACCTTGAAGTGGTGATTTACTTTCTTATACTAACGGAGCTTACGAGTTTTCTGTTAAGTTTTGTGTTGTGAAGTTTTCAAGTTTTGGGTAAGGATTCGATGGAATATGGAATAAGGAGTGGCAAGAGCCTAAGATTGGGGATGACCAAGGCACCCCAAGGTAATATTCAAGGACAACCAAGAGCCTAAGCTTGGGGATGCCCCGGAAGGCATCCCCTCTTTCGTCTTCGTTCATCGGTAACTTTACTTGGAGCTATATTTTTATTCGCCACATGATATGTGTTTTGCTTGGAGCATCAATTTATTTTGTTAGGATTTGCTTGCTGTTATTTAGAACAATGTTTTGCATCTTTTATTTCAATAAAAGTGGCATTGATAGCCTTTACTACGCCTATCTTAGAAGTCCACATGTTGCTGTTTGAAAACAGAAAGTTTACCGCTGTTGCAATAATTCCCTAGAAAAGTCAGAATGTGATAAAATGTTGAAACCTTTTGAATATTAATCTCTGATAAATTTACTACATTGGGAATTTTCTTTCATAATTTTTGGAGTTAGGGAAGTATGGATGTTGCAGCATTCTTTACAGACTATCCTGTTTAGGCAGATTGCTGTTATGTTTGCATTGTTTGCATATGTTTGCTTCTTTAATGATTCTATTTGAGGATAGAACTATTAAATATGCAGAGGCATTTATTATGCAATGTTGAATAATAATTTTAGTGATTTGCTACAGTAGAGTATGATAAGTTTTTTGCAATGGTTTGTACTAACTTATCTCAGGAGTCCTTGTTGAGTTTTGTGTGGATGAAGCTTTTGAGATTTAGGGAGACCGTGATATGAGAGGAATTAAGGAGACAAAAAAGCTCAAGCTTGGGGATTCCCAAGGCACCCCAAGATAATATTTCAAGAAGTCTAAAGCGTGTAAGCTTGGTGATGCCCCGGTTGGCATCCCACCTTTCTTCTTCAACAATTATCGGTTAGTTTCGGTTGATCCTAAGTTTTTGCTTCTTCACATGATGTTTGCCATTCTTAGAATGTCATTTTATTTTGCTTTTCTTTCTGTTTGAATAGAATACCAAGATCTGAAATTATTAAATGTTAGAGAGTCTTCACATAGTTGCATAATTATTCGACTACTCATTGATCTTCACTTATATCGTTCGGAGTAGTTTGTCATTTGCTATAGTGCTTCACTTATATTATTTTGAGAGTCTTAAATAGCATGGTAATTTTCTTAAAATCCTAATATGCTAGGTATTCAAGAATAATAAAATTCTCTTATGAGTGTGTTGAATACTGTGAGAAGTTTGATACTTGATAATTGTTTTGAGATATGGAAATGGTGATATTAGAGTCATGCTAGTTGAGTAGTTGTGAATTTGAGAGATACTTGTGTTGAAGTTTGTGATTCCCGTAGCATGCACGTATGGTGAACCGTTATGTGATGAAGTCGGAGCATGATTTATTTATTGATTGCCTTCCTTATGGGTGGCGGTCGGGGACGAGCGATGGTCTTTTCCTACCAATGTATCCCCCTAGGAGCATGCGCGTAATACTTTGCTTTGATAACTTGTAGATTTTTGCAATAAGTATATGAGTTCTTTATGACTAATGTTGAGTCCATGGATTATACAAACTCTCACCCTTCCACCCTAGCTAGACTCTCTAGTACCATGCACCTTTCGCCGGTACCATAAACCCACCATTTACCTTCCTCAAAACAGCCACCATACCTACCTATTATGGCATTTCCATAGCCATTCCGAGATATATTGCCATGCAACTTTCCACCATTCCATTTATTATGACACGCTTCATCATTGTCATATTGCTTTGCATGATCATGTAGTTGACATCATATTTGTGGCAAAGCCACCGTCCATAATTCTTTCATACATGTCACTCATGAGTCATTGCACATCCCGGTACACCGCCGGAGGCATTCATATAGAGTCATATCTTGCTCTAAGTATTGAGTTGTAATTCTTGAGTTGTAAGTAAATAAAAGTGTGATGATCATCATTATTAGAGTGTTGTCCCACTGAGGAAAGGATGATGGAGACTATGATTCCCCCATAAGTTGGGATGAGACTTCGGACGAAAATAAATAAATAAAAGAGGCCAAAGAAGCCCAGATAAAAAAAGAAAAGAGGCCATAAAAAAAGATAAGGCCCAAAAAAATAAATAAAAAATGAGAGAAAAAGAGAGAAGGGGCAATGCTACTATCCTTTTACCACACTTGTGCTTCAAAGTAGCACCATGATCTTCATGATAGAGAGTCTCCTATGTTGTCACTTTCATATACTAGTGGGAATCTTTCGTTATAGAACTTGGCTTGTATATTCCAATGATGGGCTTCCTCAAAATTCCCTAGGTCTTCATGAGCAAGCAAGTTGGATGCACACCCACTAGTTTCTTTTGTTGAGCTTTCATATACTTATAGCTCTAGTGCATCCGTTGCATGGCAATCCCTACTCACTCACATTGATATCTATTGATGGGCATCTCCATAGCCCATTAATACGCCTAGTTGATGTGAGACTATCTTCTCCTTTTTGTCTTCTCCACAACCACCATTCTGTTCCACCTATAGTGCTATGTCCATGGCTCACGCTCATATATTGCTTGAAGATTGAAAAAGTTTGAGAACATCAAAAGTATGAAACAATTGCTTGGCTTGTCATCGGGGTTGTGCATGATTTAAATACTTTGTGTGGTGAAGATAGAGCATAGCCAGACTATATGATTTTGTAGGGATAGCTTTCTTTGGCCATGATATTTTGAGAAGACATAATTGCTTTATTAGTATGCTTGAAGTATTATTATTTTTATGTCAATATGAACTTTTGTCTTGAATCTTTCGGATTTGAATATTCATATCACAAGTAAGAAGAATTACATTGAAATTATGCCAACTAGCATTCCACATCAAAAATTATCTTTTTATCATTTACCTACTCGAGGATGAGCAGGAATTAAGCTTGGGGATGCTTGATACGTCTCCAACGTATCTATAATTTTTGATTGCTCCATGCTATATTATCTACTGTTTTGGGCAATATTGGGCTTTATTTTCCACTTTTATATTATTTTTGGGACTAACCTATTAACTGGAGGCCCAGCCCAGATTTGTTGTTTTATGCCTATTTCAGTGTTTCGAAGAAAAGGAATATCAAACGGAGTCGAAACGGAACGAAATCAACTGGAGAAGTTATTTTTGGAAGGAAACCTACCGGATAGACTTGGACCCTATGTCAGAAGATGAAGGAGGAGCTCACGAGGGTAGGGGCGCTCCCACCCCCCTGGGGCGCGCCCCCCTGCCTCGTGGACACCCCTTCGGTCCACCGACATACTCCTTTCACCCATATATACCCACGTATCCTAAAACTTCCAGAACAGACAATAGATTGGGAGTTCCGCCGCCAGAAGCCTCCGTAGCCACCGAAAACCAATCTAGACCCGTTCCGGCACCCTGCCGGAGGGGGCAATCCCTCTCCGGTGGCCATCTTCATCATCCCAGTGCTCTCCATGACGAGGAGGGAGTAGTTCTCCCTCAGGGCTGTGGGTATGTACCAGTAGCTATGTGTTTGATCTCTCTCTCTCTCGTGTTCTTGATTTGGCACGATCTTGATGTATCGCGAGCTTTGCTATTATAGTTGCATCTTATGTTTCTCCTCCCCCTCTTCTCTCTTGTAATGAATCGAGTTTCCCCTTTGAAGTAATCTTATCGGATTGAGTCTTTAAAGATTTGAGAACACTTGATGTATGTCTTGTCGTGCGTATCTGTGGCGAAAATGGGATATCATGTGATTCACTTGATGTATGTTTTGGTGATCAACTTGCGGGTTCCGCCCATGAACCTATGCATAGGGGTTGGCACACGTTTTCGTTGTGATTCTCCGGTAGAACTTTGGGGCACTCTTTGAGGTCCTTTGTGTTGGTTGAATAGATGAATCTGAGATTGTGTGACACATATCGTATAATCATACCCACAGATACTTGAGGTGACATTGGAGTATCTAGGTGACATTAGGGTTTTGATTGATTTGTGTCTTAAGGTGTTATTCTAGTACGAACTCCAGGGCTGTTTGTGACACTTATAGGAATAGCCCAACGGATTGATTGGAAAGAATAACTTCTAGGTGGTTTTGTACCCTACCATAATCTCTTCGTTCGTTCTCCGCTATTAGTGACTTTGGAGTGAATCTTTGTTGCATGTTGAGGGATAGTTATGTGATCCAATTATGTTATTATTGTTGAGGGAACTTGCACTAGCGAAAGTATGAACCCTACGCCTTATTTCCACACATTGCAATACCGTTTACGCTCACTTTTATCATTAGTTACCTTGCTGTTTTTATATTTTCATATTACAAAAACCTTTATCTACTATCCATATTGCACTTGTACCACCATCTCTTCGCCGAACTAGTGCACCTATACAATTTACCATTGTATTGGGTGTGTTGGGGACACAAGAGACTCTTTGTTATTTGGTTACAGGGTTGCTTGAGAGAGACCATCTTCATCCTACGCCTCCTACAGATTGATAAACCTTAGGTCATCCACTTGAGGAAAATTTGCTACTATCCTACAAACCTTTGCATTTGGAGGCCCAACAACGTCTACAAGAAGAAGGCTGTGCAGTAGACATCATGCCTCTAGAGCATATTTCCTTCAGTCTCCCACTTGCACTAGAGTGAGTAATCTAGATTACACAGTATTGATTCTAACAACCATGGAGTCTTGCTGCTGATCATGTTTTGCTCGTGGAAGAGGCTTAGTCAACGGGTTTGCAACATTCAGATCCGTATGTATCTTGCAAATATCTATGTCTCCCACCTGGACTTGATCCCATATGGAATTGAAGCATCTCTTGATATGCTTGGATCTCTTGTGAAATCTGGATTATTGACTTAGTCCATGGACAAATGGGTGGAGAGGAAATCCCAGCCCACGGACGAAATGTGCGAGAAATACAACCCTCTCATGGGGCTCTGGGGTAGGGACGATCTGTCCTTCGACCAAGAGACGGTGAACGATCTCCCTGGCCAGGTATCCGGCCTCTCGAAGCTCCTTGATGTCTTTCTTCTTGACAGAAGAAGCCATCCACTTGCCACCAACTCCGGATCCGGACATGGTTGGAGTGTTTTCTCCGGCGGGGGAAGCTAGGGCTTGGGCGCAGGAGCTCTAGAATGGATGGGCAGAGGAAGGAGAAGGCAGGGGTGAGTGAGGACGAATCCTTATCCCCTTATAAAAGCCGTGAATATCAAACGCCTTCCTTCTCACCTTAAAACTCGCCTACTCCCGAGGGTTGTGTAAACGGCACGGTTGGGTTACCCACGCCCGTATTGATGAGAATCCTGTAATAAGGGGACACGATCTCTGCTTTGACAAGACGTGCCAATGGAAACCGCATCTCGAAACACGGGATGGCAGACAAAACGGTTCGATATAGTGACCGGGCAGACGTGATGTCATATTGTGAAAAAAACTATCAGCAGATTTGATTTGTAAAATATTATATTCTCTCTGATTGTGTGTGGTGTGAGTTACAGGTCCGGATACATCGGTACAACCGAAGACTGTCTTGGAGTTCGGAAAGAAGGGAACCCGCCTTGCAATGCCGAAGACAAATTTGCGCCGGACTCCTCGTCGTTGAAGCCAGGTTCAGGGGCTACTGAGGGAGTCCTGGACTAAGGGGTCCTCGGGCATCCGGCCTGTTAGCCATGGGCCGGACTGATAGGCTATGAAGATACGAAGACCGAAGACTGCACCCGTGTCCGGATGGGACTCTCCTTGGCGTGTAAGGCAAGCTTGGCGACCAGATATGTAGATTCCCTTCTTTGTAACCGACCTTGGGTAACCTTAGATCCTTCCGGTGTCTATATAAACTGGAGGACTTAGTTCGGATGGGAGATATTCATTATCATAGCCACACAAGCTAGACCTCTAGGGTTTAGCCATTAGGATCTCGAGGTAGATCAACTCTTGTAATACTCATATTCATCAATATCAATCAAGCAGGACGTAGGGTATTACCTCCATAGAGAGGGCCCGAACCTGGGTAAACATCGTGTCCCTTGTCTCCTGTTACCATCGACCTTAGACGCACAGTTCGGGACCCCCAACCCGAGATCCGCCGGTTTTGACACCGACAATAGGCTTCCAATATATTGATCTTTATGTCTCGACCATTTCGAGACTCCTCGTCATGTCCGTGATCATATCCGGGACTGCGAACTATCTTCGGAACATCAAAACACATAAACTCATAATACCGATCGTCACCGAACGTTAAGCGTGCGGACCCTACGGGTTCGAGAACTATGTAGACATGACCGAGACATGTCTCCGGTTAATAACCAATAGCGGAACCTGGATGCTCATATTGGCTCCTACATATTCTACGAAGATCTTTATCGGTCAAACCGCATAACGGTATACGTTGTTCCCTTTGTCATCGGTATGTTACTTGCCCGAGATTTGATCGTCGGAATCTCAATACCTAGTTCAATCTCCTTACCAGCAAGTCTCTTTACTCGTTCCGTAATGCTACATCCCATAACTAACTCATTAGCTACATTGCTTGCAAGGCTTATTGTGATGTGCATTACCGAGAGGGCCCAGAGATACCTCTCCGACAATCGGAGTGACAAATCCTAATCTCGATCTATGCCAACTCAACAAGTACCATCGGAGACACCTGTAGAGCACCTTTATAATCACTCAGTTATGTTGTGACATTTGGTAGCACACAAAGTGTTCCTCCGGTACTCGGGAGTTGCATAATCTCGTAGTCATAGGAACATGTATAAGTCATGAAGAAAGCAATAACAACAAACTAAACGATCATCGTGCTAAGCTAATGGATGGGTCAAGTCAATCACATCATTCTCTAATGACGTGATCCCATTAATCAAATGACAACTCATGTCTATGGTTAGGAAACATAACCATCATTGATTCAATGAGATAGTCAAGTAGAGGCAAACTAGTGACACTCTATTTGTCTATGTATTCACACATGTATC
The DNA here is from genome assembly GCF_018294505.1 of Triticum aestivum. Taxonomy (NCBI): domain Eukaryota; kingdom Viridiplantae; phylum Streptophyta; class Magnoliopsida; order Poales; family Poaceae; genus Triticum; species Triticum aestivum. Next base: position 133,375,269 of record NC_057812.1, on the reverse strand, counting down.
AAGTTTCCACTTAATACAATTCTAGCATGAATAATAAACATTTATGATGATATAAGGAACTATAAATAACAACTTTATTATTGCCTCTAGGGCATATTTCCTTCAGTCTCCCACTTGCACTAGAGTCAATAATCTAGATTATATTGTAATGATTCTAACACCCATGGAGTCTTGGTGCTGATCATGTTTTGTTCGTGAGAGAGGCTTAGTCAACGGGTCTGCAACATTCAAATTCGTATGTATCTTGCAAATCTCTATGTCTCCCTCCTTGACTTGATCGCAGATGGAATTGAAGTGTCTCTTGATGTGCTTGGTTCTTTTGTGAAATCTGGATTCCTTTGCCAAGGCAATTGCACCAGTATTGTCACAAAAGATTTTCATTGGACCCGATGCACTAGGTATGACACCTAGATCAGATATGAACTCCTTCATCCAGACTCCTTCATTTGCTGCTTCCGAAGCAGCTATGTACTCCGCTTCACACGTAGATACCGCCACGACGCTTTGCTTAGAACTGCACCAACTGACAGCTCCACCGTTCAATAAAAACACGTATCCGGTTTGTGACTTAGAGTCATCCGGATCAGTGTCAAAGATTGCATCGATGTAACCATTTACGACGAGCTCTTTGTCACCTCCATAAACGAGAAACATATCCTTAGTCCTTTTCAGGTATTTCAGGATGTTCTTGACCGCTGTCCAGTGATGCACTCCTGGATTACTTTGGTACCTCCCTGCTAAACTTATAGCAAGGCACACATCAGGTCTGGTACACAACATTGCATACATGATAGAGCCTATGGCTGAAGCATAGGGAACACCTTTCATTTTCTCTCTATCTTCTGCACTGGTCGGGCATTGAGTCTGACTCAACTTCACACCTTGTAACACAGGCAAGAACCCTTTCTTTGCTTGATCCATTTTGAACTTCTTCAAAACTTTATCAAGGTATGTGCTTTGTGAAAGTCCAATTAAGCATCTTGATCTATCTCTATAGATCTTGATGCCCAATATATAAGCAGCTTCACCGAGGTCTTTCATTGAAAAACTCTTATTAAAGTATCCTTTTATGCTATCCAGAAATTCTATATCATTTCCAATCAATAATCTGTCATCCACATATAATATTAGAAATGCTACAGAGCTCCCACTCACTTTCTTGTAAATACAGGCTTCTCCAAAAGTCTGTATAAAACCATATGCTTTGATCACACTATCAAAACGTTTATTCCAACTCTGAGATGCTTGCACCAGTCCATAGATGGATTGGTGGAGCTTGCACACTTTGTTAGCTCCCTTTGGATCGATAAAACCTTTAGGTTGCATCACATACAACTCTTCTTCCAGAAATCCATTCATGAATGTAGTCTTTACATCCATTTGCCAAATTTCATAATCATAAAATGCGGCAATTGCTAACATGTTTCAAACAGACTTAAGCATCGCTACAGGTGAGAACGTCTCATCGTAGTCAATTTCTTGAACTTGTCGAAAACCTTTTGCAACAACTCGAGCTTTGTAGACAGTAACATTACCGTCAGCGTCAGTCTTCTTATTGAAGATCCATTTATTCTCGATGGCTTGCCGATCATCGGGTAAGTCAACCAAAGTCCATACTTTGTTCTCATACACGGATCCCATCTCAAATTTCATGGCGTCAAGCTATTTTGCGGAATCTGGGATCATCATCGCTTCCTCATAGTTCGTAGGTTCTTCATGGTCAAGTAACATGACCTCCAGAACAGGATTACCATACCAATCTGGTGTGGATCTTACTCTGGTTGACCTACGAGGTTCGGTAGTAACTTGATCAAAAGTTTCATGATCATCATCATTAGCTTCCTCACTTACTGGTGTAGGAATCACTGGAACTGATTTTAGTGATGAACTACTTTCCAATAAGGGAGAAGGTACAATTACCTCGTCAAGTTCTACTTTCCTCCCACTCACTTCTTTCGAGAGAAACTCCTTCTCTAGAAAGGATCCATTCTTAGCAACGAATATCTTGCCTTCGGATCTGTAATAGAAGGTGTACCCAACAGTCTCCTTTTGGTATCCTATGAAGACACATTTCTTCGATTTGGGTTCGAGCTTATCAGGTTGAAGCTTTTTCACATAAGCATCGCAGCCCCAAACTTTAAGAAACGACAACTTTGGTTTCTTGCCAAACCACAGTTCATAAGGCATCGTCTCAACGGATTTAGATGGTGCCCTATTTAACGTGAATGGAGCCATCTCTAAAGCGTAACCCCAAAACGAAAGCGGTAAATCAGTTAGAGACATCATAGATCGCACCATATCTAGTAAAGTACAATTACGACGTTCGGACACACCATTACGATGTGGTGTTCCGGGTGGCGTGAGTTGCAAAACTATTCCGCATTGTTTCAAATGAAGACCAAACTCATAATTCAAATATTCTCCTCCACGATCAGATCATAGAAACTTTATTTTCTTGTTACGATGATTTTCCACTTCACTCTGAAATTCTTTGAACTTTTCAAATGTTTCAGACTTATGTTTCATCAAGCAGATATACCCATATCTGCTCAAATCATCTGTGAAGGTGAGAAAATAATGATACCTGCCGTGAGCCTCTATATTCATTGGACCACATACATTAGTATGTATGATTTCCAACAAATCTGTTGCTCGCTCCATTGTTCCGGAGAACGGTGTCATCTTGCCCATGAGGCATGGTTCGAAAGTACCAAGTGATTCATAATCAAGTGATTCCAAAAGTCCATCAAAATGGAGTTTCTTCATGCGCTTTACACCAATATGACCTAAACAGCAGTGCCACAAATAAGTTGCACTATCATTATCAACTCTGCATCTTTTGGCCTCAATACTATGAACATGTGTATCACTACTATCAAGATTTAGTAAAAATAGACCACTCATCAGGGGTACATGACCATAAAAGATATTACTCATATAAATAGAACAACCATTATTCTCTGATTTAAATGAATAACTGTCTTGCATCAAACAAGATCCAGATATAATGTTCATGCTCAATGCTGGCACCAAATAACAATTATTTAGGTCTAATACTAATCCCGAAGGTAGATGTAGAGGTAGCGTGCCGACGGCGATCACATCGACTTTGGAACCATTTCCCACGTGCATCGTCACCTCGTCCTTAGCCAATCTTCGCTTAATCCGTAGCCCCTATTTCGAGTTGCAAATGTTAGCAACTGAACCAGTATCAAATACCCAGGCACTACTGTGAGCATTAGTAAGGTACACATAAATAACATGTATATCAAATATATCTTTCACTTTGCCATCCTTCTTCTCCGCCAAATACTTGGGGCAGTTCCGCTTCCAGTGACTAGTTCCTTTGCAGTAGAAGCACTTAGTCTCAGGCTTAGGTCCAGACTTGGGTTTCTTCACTTGAGCAGCAACTGGCTTGCTGTTCTTCTTGAAGTTCCCCTTCTTCCCTTGACCCTTTTTCTTGAAACTGGTGGTCTTGTTGACCATCAACACTTGATGCTCCTTTTTGATTTCTACCTCCGCAGCCTTTAGCATTGCGAAGAGCTCGGGAATTGTCTTATCCATCCCTTGCATATTATAGTTCATCACGAAGATCTTGTAGCTTGGTGGCAGTGATTGAAGAACTCTGCCAATGACACTATCATCAGGAAGATTAACTCCCAGTTGAGTCAAGTGGTTGTGGTACCCAGACACTCTGAGTATATGTTCACTGACAGAACTATTCTCCTCCATCTTGCAGCTATAGAACTTATTGGAGACTTCATATCTCTCAATCGGGGCATTTGCTTGAAATATTAACTTCAACTCCTGGAACATCTCATATGCTCCATGATGTTCAAAATATCGTTGAAGTCCCGATTGTAAGCCGTATAGCATGGCACACTGAACTATCGAGTAGTCATCAGCTTTGCTCTGCTAGGTGTTCATAACATCTGGCGTTGCTCCTGCAGCGGGTTTGTCACCTAGCGGTGCTTCCAAGACGTAATTCTTCTGTGTAGCAATGAGGATAATCCACATGTTATGGAAATAGTCTGTGTAGTTGCTACCATCATCTTTCAACTTAGCTTTCTCTAGGAACGCATTAAAATTCAACGGAACAACAGCACGGGCCATCTACCTACAACAACATAGACATGCAAAATACTATCAGGTACTAAGTTCATGATAAATTAAAGTTCAATTAATCAAATTGCTTAAGAACTCCCACTTAGATAGACATCCCTCTAATCATCTAAGTGATCATGTGATCCACATCAACTAAACCATGTCCGGTCATCACGTGAGATGGAGTAATTTTCAATTGTGAACACCACTATGTCGATCATATCTACTATATGATTCACGCTCGACCTTTCGGTCTCCAGTGTTCCGAGGCCATATATGCATATGCTAGGTTTGTCAAGTTTAACCCGAGTATTCCGCGTGTGCAAAACTGGCTTGCACCCGTTGTATGTGAACGTAGAGCTTATCACACCCGATCATCACGTGGTGTCTCGGCACGACGAACTATCGCAACGGTGCATACTTAGGGAGAACACTTATACCTTGAAATTTAGTGAGAGATCATCTTATAATACTATCGTCGATCTAAGCAAAATAAGATGCATAAAAGATAAACATCACATGCAATCAATATAAGTGATATGATATGGCCATCATCATCTTGTGCCTGTGATCTCCATCTCCAAAGCACCGTCATGATCACCATCATCACCGGCTTGACACCTTGATCTCCATCGAAGCATCATTGTCGTTACACCAACTATTGCCTCCACAACTATCGCTACCGCTTAGTGATAAAGTAAAGCAATTACATGGCGATTGCATTTCATACAATAAAGCAACAATCATATGGCTCCTGCCAGTTGCCGATAACTGTGTTACAAAACATGACCATCTCATACAATAAAATTTAGCATCATGTATTGACCATATCACATCACAACATGCCCTGCAAAAACAAGTTAGACATCCTCTACTTTGTTGTTGCAAGTTTTACGTGGATGCTACGGGCTGAGCAAGAACCGTTCTTACCTATGCATCAGAAAACCACAACACGGTATAGTGATTGCTTTTTGATCTTCAGAAAGACACCCACTAGCCACCTGTGTGCGAAGCATGTCGGTAGAACCAGTCTTGCGTAAGCATACGCATAATGTTGGTCTGGGCCGCTTCATCCAACAATGCTGCTGAATCAAGAATCAACTAGTGATGACAAGCAATATGTATATACCCATGCCCACAACTCCTTTGTGTTCTACTCGTGCATATGACATCTACGCATAAACCTGGCTCGGATACCACTATTGGGGAATGCAATAATTTCAAAAAAATTCCTACGCACACACAAGATCATGGTGATGCATAGCAACGAGAGGGGAGAGTGTCGTCCATGTACCCTCGTAGACCGTAAGCGGAAGCATTATGACAACGCGGTTGATGTAGTCGTGCGTCTTCACGATCGACCGATCCTAGTACCGAACGTACATCACCTCCATGATCTGCACACATTCAGCTCGGTGACGTCCCACGAACTCATGGTCCAGTAGAGCTTCAAGGGAGGGTTTCGTCACCACGACGGCGTGATGACGGTGATGATGATGCTACCAGGATAGGACTTTGCCTAAGCACCGCTATGATATAACCGAGGTGGATTATGGTGGAGGGGGGCACCGCACATGGCTAAAAGATCAATGATCAACTTGTGTGTCTAGGGCTGCCCCTGGCCACGTATATAAAGGAGTGGAGGAGGGGGGAGGGCCGGCCCTCCTATGGCGCGCCCTGGAGGAGTCCTACTCTCACCGGGAGTAGGATTCCCCCCTTCCCTAGTTGGACTAGGAGAGAGGGAAGGGGGAGAGAGGGAGCAAGGAAAGGGGGGCGCCGCCCCCTCCTAGTCCAATCTGGACCAGAGGGAGAGGGGGCGCGCGGCCTGCCCTGGTCTCCTCTCTCTCTCCACTATGGTCCAATAAGGCCCATACATTTACCGCGGGGGGGGGGGGTCCGGTAACCTCCCGGTATTCCGGTAAAATCCCGATTTCACCCGAAACTATTCCGATGTCCAAATATAGGCTTCCAATATATCGATCTTTATGTCTCGACCATTTAGAGACTCCTCGTCATGTCCACGATCATATCCGGGACTCCGAACTACCTTCAGTACATCAAAACACATAAACTCATAATACCGATCGTCACTGAACGTTAATCGTGCGGACCCTACGGGTTCGAGAACTATGTAGACATGACCAAGACATGTCTCCGGTCAATAACCAATAGCGGAACCTGGATGCTCATATTGGCTCCTACATATTCTATGAAGATCTTTATTGGTCAAACCGCATAACGGTATATGTTGTTCCCTTTGTCATCGGTATGTTACTTGCCCGAGATTCGATCGTCGATATCTCAATACCTAGTTCAATCTCATTACCGGCAAGTCTCTTTACTCATTTCATAATGCTACATCCCATAACTAACTCATTAGCTACATTGCTTACAAGGCTTATTGTGATGTGCATTACCGAGAGGGCCCAGAGATACCTCTCCGACAATCGGAGTGACAAATCCTAATCTCGATCTATGCCAACTCAACAACTACCATCGGAGACACCTGTAGAGCACCTTTATAATCACCCAGTTACGTTGTGACGTTTGGTAGCACACAAAGTGTTCCTCCGATACTCGGGAGTTGCATAATCTCATAGTCATAGGAACATGTATAAGTCATGAAGAAAGCAATAGCTACAAACTAAACGATCATCGTTCTAAGCTAACGGATGAGTCAAGTCAATCACATCATTCTCTAATGATGTGATCCCGTTAATCAAATGACAACTCATGTCTATGGTTAGGAAACATAACCATCATTGATTCAACGAGCTAGTCAAGTAGAGGCAAACTAGTGACACTCTGTTTGTCTATGTATTCACACATGTAGTAAGTTTTCGGTTAATACAATTCTAGCATGATAATAAACATTTATCATGATATAAGGAAATATAAATAACAACTTTATTATTGCCTATAAGGCATATTTCCTTCACATGGGAGAAGTCTTGTTGTAAGTAATCATGTGAAGTTGGTATTCGTTCAATATTTTGATGATATGCATGTTGTTCTTCCTTTAGTGGTGTCATGTGAACGTCGACTACATGACACTTCACCATACTTGGGCCTAAGGGAAGGCACTGTGGAGTAATATGTTGTTCTTCCTTTAGTGGTGTCATGTGAACGTGTGCTAATCTCGGAGGTGCCGTCCGTTCAGCACTAGAGCAGATTGGATCACGATTGGATCGTGAAGAGTAAGATTACATCAACTGCATTACAATGCTAATGCTTTCACTCTACAAGGGTATGTAAACACTCCACCCTCTCATTGATTTGCATCTCCTATATTAGATCTTGGGCGTTCGTAGGAATTTTTTTGATTTTCATGCTTCGTTCCCCATCACTCATCCATCGAGGCTTCGTATCTTTGTTACCTAGGACTTACTTTATTGCTTGACGATCCGTGTAGAATCTGACTTTGGTGTCGGTGATGTAGGGCCTGGATTTTTCACAAGAAAAAATTACCGCATACAACTCCCTATCATTCTTAGCATAATTTGTTTGAGCTTCCGTAAGAGTGTGACTACTAGCATAATAAATAATGTTAAACTTGTTACCTTCCTGCTGGCCCAACAACACACTTACCGCATTGTCATCAGTCTCACACACTACCTCAAAAGGTTGGTCCCAATTCAAAGGTATAATAACGGGTGCATTGAGTAAGGCACTATTGAGTTTCTCAAAAGAAGCCTTGCACTCATCGTTGCACACAAATGAAACACTTTTCTACAAGATATTAGTCAAAGTTTTTGAAATACTAGAGAAATTTTTAATGAAGTGTCTATAGAAACCAACATGTCCAAGAAAACTCCTTATTCCTCTTATGTCTCGAGGGTAAGGGAGCTTCTCTATGGCATCTATTTTTTCCTTATCCACCTCAATACCTTTCTCATATATTTTATGCCTTAGTAGAATACCTTCATTAACCATGAAATGACACTTCTCCCAGTTTAAAACGAGATTGGTGTCCTCACACCTCTGCAAAAACTTTGTCAAGGTTGTAAAGGAAATCATTGAATAAGTCCCATAGACAAAAAATCATCCATGAAAACTTCCATGCTTTCTTCAATTTTTTTTGCAAATATAACATTCATACATCTCTGAAAGGTAGTAGGTGCATTACATAAGCCAAATGACATATGACGATAAGAGTACATACCGAAGGGGCAAGTGAAGGTAGTTTTCTCTTGGTCCTCAGGGTGCACTGCTATCAGTGAGAATCCTGAATATCCGTCTAGGTAGCAAAAGTGGATATGTTTCTCTAACCTTTCTAGCATTTGATCAATAAATGGTAGAGGACAATGGTCCTTGCATGTATCCTTATTAAGTTTCCTGAAATCAATTTACATTCTATACCCAACTATTGTTATAGTGGGGAATGGTTCATTATGCTTATTAGGTACTGATACGTCTCCAATGTATCTATAATTTTTGATTGTTCCATGCTATTATATTATCAACCTTGGATGTTTTATATGCATTTATATGCTATTTTATATGATTTTTGGGACTAACCTATTAACCCAGAGCCCAGTGCCAGTTTCTGTTTTTTCCTTGTTTTAGAATATCGCAGAAAAGGAAAATCAAACGGAGTTCAATTGACCTGAAACTTCGCGGAACTTATTTTTGGATCAGAAGAAGCCCAGAAGACTTGGAGTCCACGTAAGGGAAGCTTTGAGGAGGCCACGAGGTAGGGGGTGCGCCCACCCCCTGGGCGCGCCCTCCACCCTTGTGGGCCCCTCATGGCTCCCCTGACGTACTTCTTCCGCCTATATATCTCCATATACCCTAAAACGATCAGGGAGCACAATAGATCGGGAGTTCCGCCGCCAGAAGCCTCTGTATCCACCGAAAGCCAATCTAGACCCGTTCCGGCACCCTGCCGGAGGGGGAATCCCTCTCCGGTGGCCATCTTCATCATCCCGGTGCTCTCCATGACGAGGAGGGAGTAGTTTTCCCTCGGGGCTGAGGGTATGTACCAGTAGCTATGTGTTTGATATCTCTCTCTCTCTCTCTCGTGTTCTTGAGGTGATACGATCTTGATGTATCGCTAGCTTTGCTATTATAGTTGGATCCTATGATGTTTCTCCCCCTCTACTCTCTTGTAATGAATTGAGTTCCCCTTTGAAGTTATCTTATCGGATTGAGTCTTTAAAGATTTGAGACCACTTGATGTATGTCTTGCCATGTGTATCTGTGGTGACAATGGGATACCACGTGATTCATTGATGTATGTTTTGGTGATCAACTTGCGGGTTCCGCCCATGAACCTATGCATAGGGGTTGGCACACGTTTTCGTCGTGATTCTCCGATAGGAACTTTGGGGCACTCTTTGAGGTTCTATGTGTTGGTTGAATAGATGAATCTGAGATTGTGTGATGCATATTGTATAATCATACCCACAGATACTTGAGGTGACATTGGAGTATCTAGGTGACATCAGGGTTTTGGTTGATTTGTGTCTTAAGGTGTTATTCTAGTACGAACTCTAGGGCTGTTTGTGACACCTATAGGAATAGCCCAACAGATTGATTGGAAAGAATAACTTTGAGGTGGTTTCATACCCTACCATAATCTCTTCGTTTGCTCTCTGCTATTAGTGACTTTGGAGTGACTCTTTGTTGCATGTTGAGGGATAGTTATGTGATCCAATTATGTTATTATTGTTGAGAGAACTTGCACTAGTGAAAGTATGAACCCTAGGCCTTGTTTCAATGCATTGCAATATCGTTTACACTCACTTTTATCATTCGTTACCTTGTTGTGTTTATATTTTCAGATTACAAAAAGTATTATCTACCATCCATATACCACTTGTATCACCATCTCTTCACCGAACTAGTGCACCTATACAATTTACCATTGTATTGGGTGTGTTGGGGACACAAGAGACTCTTTCTTATTTGGTTGCAGGGTTGCTTGAGAGAGAACATCTTCATCCTATGCCTCCTACGGATTGATAAACCTTAGGTCATCCACTTGAGGGAAATTTGCTACTGTCCTACAAACCTCTGCACTTGGAGGCCCAACAACGTCTACAAGAAGAAGGTTGTGTAGTAGACATCAGGTACTATAGTAAACTCTCCTTTTTAGGCACACAATGAACCGGACTCGCCCACTTACTTTCAAACACTGGGTATATAATACCTGCATCGAGTAAGCAAACTATTTATTTTCTTACCACCTCTTCATTTTGGGATTCAATTTCCTTTGGTATTCGTGCACTGGTTCAACCCCTTCCTCCATATATATACAATGTGTGCATATGGAGGGGCTTATACCCTTCAAGTCATCCATTGAATACACAAGGGCTTTCTAGTGCTTCCACAGAGTTTTAATTAGCCTCTCTTTTTCTTCATCTAAAAGGTTAGCACTTATGATCACAGGATGTCTATTTGTTCATCTAAAAATATGCACCTTAATTCATTTGGTAAAGGTTTTAATTCTGGAGGTGGAAGTTCCTGATCTCCCTTCTTTTCTGGTACTTCGTATTGTTCGTTAGCAACTAGATCTTGTATTGGTGCTTCATTCAGATGTTGATCGATTTCCACTTTAGCTAGGTCTTCAGGGCTCTGTTCATAATCAATTAAACTTCTCTCCAATTCATCTTCCGGGATCCCAAAGTAAATTGTAGCCAATAACACAATAGTTTTCTCTTCATTGTCATCATGCTCTCTTGGTTGGCGGCGGTTTTTAAACCTTGAAAATGAAATTCTCTTACCTCTTCCCCGAACTTGAGAGAGACTGATGACCCACAACTATATGGGATCAATTGTAGCTCTTTTTGATAAGTAAGAGTGTCAAACCCAACGAGGAGCAGAAGGAAATGACAAGTGGTTTTCAGCAAGGGAATGTCTATAAGTGCTGAAATTCTAAGTAACATAGTAGTTTGATAGCAAGATAATTTGTAACGAGCAAGTAATGACAGTAGTAACAAAACTGCAGCAAGGTAGTCCAATCCTTTTGAGGCAAAGGATAGGCCAAAACGGTCTATTATAGTAAGCAAAGCATTCTTGAGGGTACACGGGAATTTCATCTAGTCACTTTCATGATGTTGATTCGATTCATGTTTGCTACTTTGATAATTTCATATGTGGGTGGAATGGTGCTTAGGTGTTGTTCTTACTTGAACAAACCTCCTACTTATGATTAACCCCCTCACAAGCATCCGGAACTACGAGAAAAGTATTAAGAATAAATTATAACCATAGCATTAGACTTTTGGATCCAATCGGTCCCTTACGGAATAGCGCATAAACTAGGGTTTAAGCTTTTGTCACTCTCACGACCCATCATCTAATAACTACTCCACAATGCATTCCCTTAGGCCCAAATATGGTGAAGTGTCATGTAGTCGATGTTCACATGACACCACTAAGGGAATCACAACATACATACTATCAAAATACCGAACACACATCAAGTTCACATGATTACTTGCAACATGATTTCTCCCGTGACCTCAAGAACAAAATTAACTACTCACAAACGATAATCATGCTCAATATTAGAGGGGTATGAAATAGCATATTGGATCTGAACATATAATCTTCCACCAAATAAACCATATAGTAATCAACTGCAAGATGTAATCAACACTACTAGTCACCCACAAGCACCAATCACAAGAGATGAACTAGAGTTTGAGATGAGATGGTGTTGTTGAAGATGTTGATGGAGATTGCCCTCCCCAAGATGGGAGAGTTGTTGGTGATGATGATGACGATGATTTCCCCCTTCGAGAGGGAAGTTCCCCCGGCGGAATCGCTCCACCGGAGGGCAAAAGTGCTCCTGCCCAAGTTCCGCCTCGAGACGGCGGCGCTCCGTCCCGAAAGTCCTCTCCTTATTTTTTCTAGGTCAAAATGACTTATATATATCAGAAGATGGGAACCGGAGGTGGGCCAAGGGGAGCACAACCCACCAGGGCGTGCCTGGGCTCCCTGGCGCGCCTAGGTGGGTTGTGCCCACCTTGTGGGCCCCCTCTGGTACTTATTGGCTCCAATATTCCTCATATATTCCATAAAAAATCTCTGTAAAGTTTCAGCTTGTTTGGAGTTGTGCAGAATAGGTGGCATGACGTAGCTTTTCCAGGTCCAGATTTCTAGCTGTTGGAATTCTCCCTCTTTGTGTGTACCTTGCATAATATGAGAGAAAAGGCATTAGAATTACTCCAAAAGGCATTATTATGCATAAAGACATCATAAATAATAGTAGGAAAACATGATGCAAAATGGATGTATCAACTCCCCCAAGCTTAGACCTCGCTTTTCCTCAAGCGAAAACCAAAATCGAAAAACATGTCCACATGCTTAGAGAGAGAGGTGTCGATAAAAAAAATACGGACATAGAAACATCATGTAGATTATTATAACAACAATAAATTTAAACATAAAACTTTTATCATAGACTTCTCATGAATAAGTAACACTTCATCACACTATCGAAGTATAAAGCATAAACTCTATTAGAAACCAACAAACTATGTTCTCAATCAACTTTGCAACTACAATTCATCATCTTTTCACGAAGGGTCACATATTGGAGCCTTTAGGCAAGTCCACATACTCAACCATCATATAGTCTTCTATGATTGCTAACACTCACTGCATACACATAAGCAAAACATTTCAACCGTACACATAGAAAGATAGGGGCTTATAGTTTCACCTCCCAACGTATTCACCTCAAGGGTGACGTCAACAATAATAACTCATGCTACCCATATTCAACTGGACATATGTGCCTAGATCTTTCCTCACCACATGATGCTTGCCAAAGGAGAAAAATAAAAAGGAATAGAGAGAAAAACTTTGGCTCTTGCATAAAAGTAAATACATAAAAGTAAAAGATAGGCCCTTCGTAGAGGGAAGCAGAGGTTCCCATGCGCTTATTTGTTTGTATGCTCAACCCCTTAATGTAAAAGAACGTCACGTTGTATTGCCCCTTGTGATGGCAACCTTTATTGTGCAGTATGTCACTTTTATTATTCACCATCACAAGTTCGTACAACACTCAATTTTCTCTAACACTAAATGATCTCACACTTTTAGATGCAATTTTTATTGCCTTATTGCACCGATGACAACTTACTTGAAGGATCTGACTAAATCCTTAGGTAGGTATGGTGGACTCTTGAAAATAAGATTTGGGTTTAAGGGTTTTTGGATGAATAAGTAGTATCTCTACTTGGTGCGGAATTTTTGGCTAGCAAAGATAGGGGGCAATCACCACATGTTGAAGGATCTATGACAATATAACTTCTATGTGAATATGAACAAACATAAACCATTATGTTGTCTTCCTTGTCCAACGTCAACAATTTTAGCATATAGTATTTTGATGGGGGCTCACAATCACAAAATATTTCCAGGATAGTGTATTTATATGTGAATCTTCTCTTCCCTTATTAATTCTTTCATGAATTGCATCATTGACCAATGCTATGTTTGTCAATCTCTAATAAAATTTCCTACTTATACTTTTCCTTATGTGGTGTCATCACCTACTATAAGATTAGCATATGGTATTTTTAATTTATTTCCTTTCTTTTTATTTCAACATGAAAGTAAGGAAAGCAAAAACTCAAACTAAACTTTATTATATATCTTGCACACAATTACAAGGATACATCACTAAGCTAACTTTCGAAAAGAAAGGATTGAACTAAACTTTTATTCGTCTAAAGCAAAAGATCAAACTAAAAATAAGTAAAGGCAAAAGATAGTGGGGGTGATACGATACCGGGGCACCTCCCCCAAGCTTGGCGGAAGCCAAGGGGAGTGCCCATACCCGATACTCAGTTTTATTTTGGTGATGAAGAAGAAGGTGGTGGTGATGATGAAGTAGATGAGGCCCTGTCCTTCAAGATCAAGAGATTCTCCAATCTACGGATGACGCTCCGGAGGAAGATGATGTGCTCTTGATGTAGAATATTTTCACGAGTGATATATTTATTTTGCACACGAACCGTTTCAATAATTCGAAAGGATTCAATCTCAGTCGGGGTAAGATGAGCATAATAAGGTTTAAGGATATCTTCTTCCTCTTCCTCAGCAGGCCAGGCCTGCTCAACCATCGGTGCTTGATCTCCGGTAGTCTCCTTACGCTTGTCCCGTTTGACGGCTTCTACGAGCTCTTCTCTCTTCAGCTCGATCTTCATCGACCAAGCATCCTATTCCACGTTGTTGGAGGAAGAAGAAGACATGATGCCTGGCTCAACAGATCTGACCAAAAATAGCAAGAAAAGAGAACAAAAGATTTCTCCGTGATACGGTGGTCAATAGGTTTGGGGGGTATATAAAGATTTTTTATCTTGGGAAACAAGCAAGCTGTAGAAAAACGGAGTCCGGAAGGTACCCGAGGTGGGCACAACCCACCTAGGCGCGCCTGGTGTCTTGTGCCCACCAGGGTGCGCTTCCCGGTAGTTTCTTATTTTCCTAATTTTTTTTATTTTCCAAAATAGACAGAAAATATTTTTGCGGTTTTTTCGGAGTCAGTTTACTTACCATATCATGTACCTCCTCTTTTTTACGATTCTGGAGTGTTCCGGAAGGTCTCTTTTATTTCTTCTTCCGGTGTCAAAGTTTGGATAATATTACTTTAAACATTAATAGGCGTACCTCAGGTATAATGTTTTATTCATTGACCATTAACAACCTTCGGGTTAGTACCTTCAGCATTATTTATTTTGATAGCTCCAGACAGATAAACCTCCTAGATAACATAGGGTCATTCCCATTTGGAGAGGAGTTTTCCTGCAAAGAATCTAAAATGAGAGTTGTACAAAAGAACATATTCTCCAACTTTAAACTCACACTTTTGAAATCTTTTATCACGCCATCTTTTAGCTTTTTCTTTAAATAACTTGGCATTTTCATAAGCTTGGGTTCTCCATTCATCTAATGAGCTAATATCAAATAACCTCTTTTCACCGGCAAGTTTGAAATCATAGTTGAGTCCTTTGATTGTTTTAAGTGCATCTAGTGCCCCTTAGTGATTTTGGTGTATTGAAGACTTATAAGTTAAGGGATTGATGCGTTTGTGAGTGTACACAGGTCTATAAGTCTATGAGGAGTTTGATATTTACAGAGAAAGTCGACCCCTAAAAATGAAGTTCTTCGACTGAAGACTTTGGATTTCTGAAGACTTTGAAAGTGAAGAAATTGGTGTGACCATGAAGACTTGATATTCATTCGAGGAACATGAAGCGTGAAGACTTTTGTTTTCTTAGTTTCATTTTCTCTTTCTTGAGTCATAGGAAACACCGTACTGTTAAAGGGGGTCGAGGAAATACTAAGGAAAAGTTTCCAAGTGACGCTCAACTCAAAATCCTACACCTACCAATCCCTTCGAGTGAAGCCATTGGAAATCTCACGCAGTTCAGTCAAATTTCTTCAGTGACAGAGATGAAGCTCTTCTAGTCTCTGAGGAATTTGTTCTAACTGAGGAGTTAGGAATTCGCCAGTGCGGATTGCCTACAAGTGAGGAACATGATAGCCCTGAGGAATTTGATAGTCAAATTTCCGACCGTTGTTGTGCTATGCGCCAGCTGTCCTAAAAATATCTTCCCACCTAACAGTCATATCATTGAAGGGCATTTATGTCTTATCATGTCGGGCTGCTCCCTAGACTATAAATAGCCGCCCCTACAACCACTAGCTGGTTGGCTGCTCCGAGAGAAACTGACACTTGTCATTTGAGAGCATCCCATCCTCCAAGGACTTTGAGCAAAAATCATCAAGTGAGGAAAACCCAAACCCAAACACCTACAAACCCAAAGTGATTGAGCATCACTGAAGAGATTGATCCTGCGTGGATCCGACGCTTGTTACCTTTGAAGACTGTGCATCTTCCAGACGGTTAGGCGTCATGGTCTAGAGCATCCAAGAGGAAATTGTGGATCGCCGAGTGACCGAGTCTGTGAAGGTTTGGAAGTCACCTGAAGAATTACCACGAGTGATTGGGCGAGGTCTTTGTGACCTTAGCTCAAGGGGAATACGGTAAGGACTAAGTGGCTTGAGCTGCATGTTCAGGACTTGGTGTCCGGGACCGTGTGTCCTCAGGTTTGAATACCTGGCCGCCCTAACCATACGTACAACTGTCACAGCAGTTGGGACTGGTCTACCAAATCATTGTCTTCACCAAGCCTACTGGTTCTATTTCCTCAACCCTTCCATTTCCTCATTACCGTGTTGTGTACTTGTTCATATCTGTTTGAAGACTTTGACTAAAGACGTTCTCAATTTCCTCAGTTCAATTTCCTTAGTTTGTTTGTCTTAATCCTGTTTATCATGTGCTTACGCTTTCTATACTCTGTGCTTGTTTTCATTTCATCATGATGACCATGCCTGTGTTCTGTTATGTTTGCATCTGAGTACTTATTTCGCTGCAAGTAGTTCTCCGCTTAGTAATTTCCTCACCCTAAAATACCTCAGTGAAGAATTCATAAAAATCGCCTATTCACCCCCCCCTCTAGTCGACTTAACGCACTTTCAATTGCCCAATATGCTTTATGTTCTAACTGAAGAGGCAAATGACAAGCTTTTCCATAAACTATTTTATAAGGAGACATGCCCATAGGATTTTTCTATGCTATTCTATAAGCCCAAAGTGCATCATCTAATTTCTTAGACCAAATCTTCCGGGACCTATTGACAGTCTTTTGCAAAATGAATTTTATTTCTCTATTGCTCAGTTCAACTTGACCACTAGACTGAGGATGATAAGGTGATGCAATTCTATGGTTAACATCATACTTGGCAAGCATTTTACAGAAAGCACCATGAATAAAGTGTGAACCACCATCAGTCATTAAATATCTAGGGACTCCAAACCTTGGGAAAAGAACTTCCTTAAGCATTTCAATAGAGGTGTTGTGATCAACACTACTAGTTGGAATAGCTTCTACGCATTTAGTAACATAATCAACAACAACCAAAATATATGTATACCCATTAGAGGAAGGAAAAGGTCCCATGTAATCAAATCCCCAAACATCAAATGGTTCAACAGCAAGTGAAGAATTCATAGGCATTTCTTTACGCTTATCGATATTACCTATTCTTTGACGTTCATCATAGGATAAGACGAACTTACGGGCATCCTTGAAGAGAGTAGGCCAATAAAATCCAGATTGCAATACCTTGTGAGCAGTTCTGTCTCCCGCATGATGCCCTCCATAAATTCTAGCCATAGCATTAAACTTTTGGATCCAATCGGTCCCTTACGGAATAGCGCATAAACGAGGGTTCAAGCTTCTATCACTCTCGCAACTCATCATCTAATACTACTCCACAATGCATTCCCTTAGGCCCAAATATGGTGAAGTGTCATGTATTCAACGTTAACATGAAACCACTAAGGGAATCGCAACATACATACTATCAAAATATCGAACACATATCAAGTTCACCTGATTACTTGCAACATGATTTCTCCCGTGAGATCAAGAACAAAAGTAACCACTCACAAATGATAACCATGCTCAAGATCAGAGGGGTATTAAATAGCATATTGGATTTGAACATATAATCTTCCACCAAATAAACCATATAGTAATCAACTACAAGATGTAATCAACACTACTAGTCACCCACAAGCACCAATCTATAGTTCCGATACAAAATTGAACACAATAGATGAACTAGGCTTTGAGATGAGATGGTGTTGTTGAAGATGTTGATGCAGATTGCCCTCCCCAAGATGGGAGAGTTATTTTGATAGCTCCAGACAGATAAAACTCCTAGATAACATAGGGTCATTCCCATTTGGAGAGGAGTTTTCCTGCAAAGAATCTAAAATGAGAGTTGTACAAAAGAACATATTCTCCAACTTTAAACTCACGCTTTTGAATTCTTTTATCACGCCATCTTTTAGCTTTTTCTTTAAATAACTTGGCATTTTCATAAGCTTGGGTTCTCCATTCATCTAATGAGCTAATATCAAATAACCTCTTTTCACCGGCAAGTTTGAAATCATAGTTGAGTCCTTTGATTGCTGTAAGTGCATCTAGTGCCCCTTAGTGATTTTGGTGTATTGAAGACTTATCAGTTAAGGGATTGATGCGTTTGTGAGTGTACACAGGTCTATAAGTCTATGAGGAGTTTGATATTTACAGAGAAAGTCGACCCCTAAAAATGAAGTTCTTCGACTGAAGACTTTGGATTTCTGAAGACTTTGAAAGTGAAGAAATTGGTGTGACCATGAAGACTTGATATTCATTCGAGGAACATGAAGCGTGAAGACTTTTGTTTTCTTAGTTTCATTTTCTCTTTCTTGAGTCATAGGAAACACCGTGCTGTTAAAGGGGGTCGAGGAAATACTAAGGAAAAGTTTCCAAGTGACGCTCAACTCAAAATCCTACACCTACCAATCCCTTCGAGTGAAGCCATTGGAAATCTCACGCAGTTCAGTCAAATTTCTTCAGTGACAGAGATGAAGCTCTTCTAGTCTCTGAGGAATTTGTTCTAACTGAGGAGTTAGGAATTCGCCAGTGCGGATTGCCTACAAGTGAGGAACATGATAGCCCTGAGGAATTTGATAGTCAAATTTCCGACCGTTGTTGTGCTATGCGCCAGCTGTCCTAAAAATATCTTCCCACCTAACAGTCATATCATTGAAGGGCATTTATGTCTTATCATGTTGGGCTGCTCCCTAGGCTATAAATAGCCGCCCCTACAACCACTAGCTGATTGGCTGCTCCGTGAGAAACTGACACTTGTCATTTGAGAGCATCCCATCCTCCGAGGACTTTGAGCGAAAATCATCAAGTGAGGAAAACCCAAACCGAAACACCTACAAACCCAAAGTGATTGAGAATTAGTGAAGAGATTGATCCTGCATGGATCCGATGCTTGTTACCTTTGAAGACTGTGCATCTTCCAGATGGTTAGGTGTCATGGTCTAGAGTATCCAAGAGGAAATTGTGGATCGCTGAGTGACCGAGTCTGTGAAGGTTTGGAAGTCACCTGAAGACTTACCACGAGTGATTGGGCGAGGTCTTTGTGACCTTATCTCAAGGGGAATAAGGTGAGGACTAAGTTTCCTGAGCTGCGTGTTCAGGACTGGGTGTCCGGGACTGTGTGTCCTCAGGTTTGAATACCTAGCCGCCCTAACTAGACGTACAACTGTCACAGCAGTTGGAACTGGTCTACCAAATCATTGTCTTCACCAAGCCTACTGGTTCTATTTCCACAACCCTTCCATTTCCTCATTACCGTGTTGTGTACTTGTTCATATCTGTTTGAAGACTTTGACTCAAGACTTTCTCATTTTCCTCAGTCTGTTTGTTTTCATCCTGTTTATCCCGTGCTTACGCTTTCTGTACTCTATGCTTGTTTTCATTTCATCATGATGGCCATGCCTATGTTCTATTATGTTTGCATCTAAGTACTTGTTCCGCGCAAGTAGTTCTTCGCTTAGGAATTTCCTTGCCCTGAAATTCCTCGGTGAAGAATTCATAAAAATTGCCTATTCACCCCCCCTCTAGTCGACTTAACGCACTTTCAATTGGTATTAGAGCAAGGTACTCCCTTGTTTTGTGTGATTTTGGTTTAACTGCCTGTAGTTTTAGTTATGTCGACCACAAGTATGATCAAGGTTTCTACTGGGTGTCCTATCTTTGATGGGACGGACTACCCCTACTGGAAGAATAAGATGCGCATGCATCTTGAGGCAATCGGCAACGATATCTGGTACGTTGTGGAAAATGGCGTTCCCTCTGTCACTCCTACCATCAACGCTGCTGTTGTGAAGAGATTCAAGCAACTCGACTCTCAAGCGAAGAACATCATATGTGGCCATCTAAGCAAAGGGCAGTATGGCAGAGTGAGTGCTTTGGAGACAACAAAGCTTATCTGGGACAGGCTGTCCAAGGTCAATGAAGGAGTCTAAACACAGCGTGACTCTCGAGTTGACGTTCTTCGCAATCTCTTCAACCGCTTCAAAAGACTTGACAATGAAAATGTTCAGCAAACCCTCAATCGCCTCACTGACATCTCAAATGAGCTTCAAGCACTTGGTGCCACTGACATCACCGACCATGAGGTGGTGAAGAAATTGCTGAGATCGCTTGATTCCTCATTTGATACTTTGGCATTGATGATACAAGAACGTGGAGACTATAAGTCACTTGATCCCGCTGATATCCTCGAGAGAATAAACACTCGTGAGTTCCAGCTTGATGAGAAGAGAGATCTCTATGGACCAAGTTATGGAAGATCACAAGCTCTGAAGGCCAAGGCAGTGTCTGAATCTGAAGGTGAAGATTCTGGTAGTAGCCTTGGTGACCCTGAAGAACTGAGCCAGGAGCTAGCAATGCTCGTGAGGAAATCCCAGAAGTTCTCAAGACATGGTCGTTTTGGAAAATCCTCAAGCAGTGGTGACTTGAGATCAGATTCCTCATCCCATGATTACAAGAAGAGACTCTATCACAAATGCAAGAAACCCGGTCACTACATTAAAGATTATCCTCAGTGGGAAAAGGAATCAAAGAAGAAGAAGTACAAGGACTACAGTTCCGATGATTCAAAGAAGAAGAAGAAATCTTCAAAGTCCTCTTCATCAAAACCTTCAAGGTCTTCATCTCACAAGAAGAGCAGCTCCAAGAAGGCTCGGGCATTCATTGGCAAAGAAATATACTCTAAGGCCGAATCTAAGGAAAATGAGGAAGAGGAGGAGTCTGAGGAGTCAGACTCTGGTGTGGCGAGCCTAGACCTCGCTACCGCTTTCATCAGGAAGTCCATCTTCAACTCTAAGGAAAAGGACCTCCCCAACACTACTAATGATGGCGATGTTGACTACGCTCTCACCTATTGCTTCATGGCAAAAGGCTCAAAGGTACTCAAATATCCCTCCTATGAATCAAGTGAGGATGAATCTGATGAAAACCTCAAACCCAGCTATTCTAAACTTGCTAAGATTGCTGTGAAACTGCAAAAGGCTCTGGAAAAAGTTCAAAACATGCTAGATAAAAGCGATGATATGTTGGGTGAAGAAATGGATCGCACTAAAATTTTGACTGAAAATCTTCAGAGACTTCAGTCCAAGTTTGACAATCTTCAAGGTCATCATAACACTGTAACATCCCAAATTTTCAATTTGGAATGTTATACATAGTCATCCATGCATATCATATTTTCGCATTTCGTCCCGCGATCCTCAAAATCCTAAGCAACTCAAGGACCTTCAGAGAGAGTTGGGGATTTCCCGGTTTTCAAATTTGATCTTTATCAAATTTTGAAACGAGGATTTTTGGTTTTAATTATTTTCTATCCAAAAATATTTCATACAAAAATATATGAGAGGAGATAATATGACTTCTCCAAGATAATAGAAATATTGGACGAAAAATATTAAAATCAAATATTTGTTTTATTTGGATTTTATTGCAATTTTGTTTGCATTAGAAAAATTGCACGTTTTCGAAAATTGCATTTTAGGGCCAAGAAAATGTTCATCTCGTTCTAAATATTTTATTTAGACGGTGATATTTTTTGGCATTTTTAGATTTTTATTTATTTTTCTAGGATTTTATTTCGGTCGGCGAAATTATTTAAAAAAAATGGTTCCCGCGCCCGACTGGGCCTAAGGCCCAGCCGAGCCAGGCCGCCGCCGTCGCCTTCCCCGCGCGCGCCGTCGCCGCCGACTCGGACTAGGAGTCCGAGCCGGACTCCTCTCCACCGCCGCGCCTTGCCCCCTCCTCCAAGCCGCCCCGCCCCGCCCATTATATACCGCCGCCCCGCCGCCCCAACACCCCACCGCCAAGCCCCGCCGCCCACGCCGCCTAGCCCGCCGCCCGCGCCGCCTAGCTGCCGCCGCCTAGCCGCCGCCCATGCCGCCGCCGAGCGCCGCCGCCCCGCCGCTGCCTCGCCTCGCCGGACCTCTCGCCAAAGGTAGCCGCCGCGCCCCGCCGCCGGTTTTTTTAAAGACCGTTCGGTTTTTTTAGAAACCCTAGATCCATTTTTTTCGGATTCGCCGGTCTTTCTCGGTTCTTCTAGTTAGCGGACGTTCGTCCGAACGTTCGTTTAACCGAACGGTTCTTCGCTCGTTAGATACAGCTAACGAACACTCGTTCGTTAGTCTGTTCGTCAGTTTTCTTTTATCGGATTTATTCCACGATTTTCTCTGATCGCGATTTCTGATCCGATCTTAGTTTCTGTTTATCTTTTCGCTCGTTAGTCGGAATCAGGCGATTCAAGCGCCTAGAGTTTCATCTCGAAACCCTCTTTCCGTTTAACCAACTCAGACAAGTTTTCTCTACTGTAAAATTTGACCTAGTTTCAGATTAGTAAACGAAGCTTCTTTCTTTCGCCGTTTGAGTTTCGTTGCTCCGTTTGATTTGATTCTTTTTGCGAACCGGAGTTCTTAATTTTAACTTTCTGGTCAACCTCTTTTATTTGAGTTTTGCTTGCGCATATTTTCTTGTTGCTTATGTATGTTATTATTTGCTTGCGATAGAACACCCGGAGTGTGAAGCGTGCTACTACGAGTCCCTAGGTTTCTCTGATCGTCAGCAAGGCAAGTAACACTTTGATCATACCCTTTTATCACCCAGTTTTTATGCATTAGTTCCAATCCTCAAACATTGCATGATTAGGATGTCATTAACTTGTGGGTTGGGAAGTAGTTGATGAGGTAGAACCTATTGCCCTGTTACATTCAAACCCTTGGGAGTTACTCTACGTGTTGCTTATATACTATGCTATGTTATGCTCGTAGACGTGGTTTGGGTTTGAGTGAAATACATGATAGATGTGAGCTTGTTAATTAATGGTTCAACTTAAGGTGGCAACTTAATCAAACAACTGGGTGGATTGAGGCACCTGGAGTACCCAGTGTTGCCTATATTTTTGGAAATCCCGGAGTACCCGTGTGATCTTCCTATGGACCGCCACCCAGGCTCAAAGGGAACTGAGATGATTCATGCTAGAAACTTCCGTGTGCAGCCACAAGCTATTATGGGCTCTAGCATAGTTGAGTAAGTTACGTGAAGCTCTCGAAGAGGTGGATCAGCAGGTAGTGGGTTGTAGGTTTGGTATGGTCTGCCCGGAGTAGAGAGTTAATGTTTCTGAAAGACTGTGTCTTGGTCATCCATTTCTCAAACACCCTGTAGTGCGAGAAATCCAACGGAGGATATCGAGTCTTGTGGGGAAAAGTGTGCAAACCTCTGCAGAGTGTACAATCTAATCATGGTTAGCCGTGTCCCCGGTTATGGACAATTCTTGAGTATCTGGTACTTGGGTTATCAAAGGTATCTCATCATGTTTAACTAATATTGTTGGGTTGTTAATCACTTTAATTGGGATTGAGTTGGAGGAACCTTCTCAATGATGTTTCAACTACCATGATAGTTAAATTAAAATATATTCCTTTGTTGTAGGGAAAATTTGGCTTTTCGCAAAACTGTAACCATAGAGCTTTCCACCAGCCAAATATGCATGTAGTGATAGCATTATTCTGTTCTTGCTCTACTGTGTTACTTTGCCAGCATATTCCATGTGCTGACCCGTTTTCGGGCTGCAACGTATTATGTTACAGACTTTTTAGACGAGGAGTAAGGTTCGTTAGGTCGTTGCCATGCAGCTCAGCTATGCCGTTGGAGTTGATGGACTCACTTTATCTTCCAAGCCTTCCGCTGTTATCGTATTAGATGGCCTTAAGCCATATTATTGTAATAAGTTCTCTCTTGAGACGTTCGATGTAATAAGTGTGTGATTGCTACTCTGTTATAAATCCTTCGAGTACTGTGTGTGTCAGCATTATCGATCCAGGGATGACACTGAAGCACAGAGACTTGACCATCTGAGGTCGGGTCGCTACAAGATGGTATCAGAGCACACACTGAGTGTAGGACACGACCACTAAGATAAACCCTAGGTCAAACTTCTCTTCTCATTTCTGACTCCTCTCCATTTTCTACTCTTGAGGATGACGGAGATGAAGAACAAGTTTGCACAACCGGATGAAGACACACCTTTTGGACGCCACTTGAAGGAAGTCACTAGGTACTTGAACATTGCAATACCAAGCTTCACCGGGACGTACAACGCCACTTTACCCGAAGAGGAGCGCTGGAGGATTCAAGTACAAGTTCCAGGAAGGACGTTCTCGCCAACTTCTAAACCCATAGAGTTTTCTTTCGAAGCACCCACCTGGAGTCTAGGAAAGAGCATGGCAGCCCACATTACCATTGGACGCATTGGATAAGTTTACAGCAGGGAGCTTAAGGACACTATTTACCAAATATGTGGGTGCCAAGACGAGCAATGGGCAGTAATCAGCACCAGGAAGGATAGATCCATTGCAGCTTTCATCGAGGAGTTAAACCAGCACATCCGACGTTAGGAAAACCAGATGTGCGCGGACATGATGGACTTAAAGAAGGCGAAGACTAGAATCATCGAGCTGGAGGAAGAACTCAAGTTTGTACGCGATGGATATGAGGAGGAAATCAAGACACTACTGGAGAAGAATGACGACCTAGTCAAGAAGATCGGAGTATTCATGGGAGGACCAACACCAATAGAAGAAGAAGAACCCAAGGAGATACGCCCCGAGGACTACATCATCATCGACCACAGCGATTTCGATCCTAGTGATGATGACTATGAAGACGAAGCTGGAGCAGACATCATGGAGTCTTCCACCGGTCAAAATTTCTAGATGACTACCATATATCACTAGTATCCCCCCATGTACTTAGTAGTAGTTGAGCACTTGTGCGATAGTTCTAGATCGTTTGTATGCCCTTGCTTGATTGATTGAGTGAAATGATTGTGTTTGTCTCAGGTGCATATGGGTAGTGTTATCTCATTAGACCCCTTCTCTATTCTAATCTCTTCCATCTAAACCCTCAGATGCCTCCGAGACGTGACACCGATTTTGCCTTTCCACCGGAGCTCACCCAGTTGATCCAACAACAGAATACGTTGATGCAATTGCTAGTTCAGAATCAGGGCAACAACAACAATAACAACAACAACAACCCGCCGCCCATGGACAACCTAGCCCGTTTTCTAAGGTTACGGCCACCGGTGTTTTCCAGTAGCACCGAGCCCATAGTTGTGGACAATTGGCTACGCCATATTGGAAGGGAGTTGACCACCGCAGGTTGCGCAGATGCTGAGAGAGTGCGCTTTGCCGCACATCAATTGGATGGACCAGCAGCCTCATGGTGGGAGAATTACACAGCCACTTTTCCTATAGAGAATGTCACTTGGGACCAGTTTCAGCAAGCTTTCCGCACAGCCCATGTCTCCACTGGAGCTATGCAAATGAAGAAGCGGGAGTTTCGCAACCTACGCCAGGGGAACCATACTGTGGCTCAGTATGTAGATGAGTTTAGCAAGTTATCTCGCTACGCCCCTGATGATGTGGCCACAGATGCCGCGAAGCAGGAGAAGTTTATGGAAGGGCTGAATGATGAGATGAGTATGCAGTTGATGGTAGCAACCTTCAACAACTACCAGGAGTTGGTAGAGAAGGCTTTTATGATTGAAGGGAAGCAGCAGCAGATTGAGAGCCGCAAGAGGAAGTATGGACAAGGAAAGTATACCTCAGGAGCTCAGCAGAAACCTCGCCTAACCCCGAACTCGGGAGGACTTGTTCATAACCATGGAGGTCACAACCACACTGGAGGAGGATCGCATAACCACAATGGATCTAAGAATGGGAATGGGAACAGAACCAACAATAATCATAACCGCCCCAACCCAGCCACACCCACCAAAAGGGACTTAAGTCATGTTACTTGTTTCAAGTGCGGGAAGACTGGACACTACGCCACGGAGTGCCCTGAAGGAAAGAATGGAAATGGAAATGGGAGCGCTGGGAAGAAGCCAAATCCATTCAACAAAGGACAAGTGAACCACGTTAACGTGGAGGAGGTTGAAGAGCAGCCAGACGCGGTAATAGGTAAGTTTTTGGTTAAGTCACTTACCGCTCTTGTTCTTTTCGATACTGGTGCATCACATTCATACATATCAAGGGGATTCGTGGATAAGTTTAAACTACCAACCAAAACCCTTAGGACCCCTCTTTTAGTGAGTTCACCCGGAGCAGAGTATATGGCTAGTCGATGGTGTGACCAGATACCCTTAACCATTGGTACACATGTTTTTCCGTCCGACCTAACTATCTTGGAGTCACAAGGATTGGATGTGATATTGGGTATGGACTGGATGCCAAAATTTGGAGGAAGCATTGACTGTGCTAGTAAGTCGATTTATCTCACCACCTCGGAAGGGAAAATGATTAAGTATGTATCTAGGCATGTGCCTAGGAGGAGTCAAGTGAATGCCCTTACGGGAGTTGTTCAGGAGGAAGTGTCGGTAGTGAAGGATTACCCGAATATTTTTTCAGAGGAGTTACCAAGCATGCCACCGGATAGAGACATTGAGTTTTTGATAGAGCTGTTGCCAGGTACAGGACCAATATCCAAGAGACCTTATCGGATGCCCGCAAATGATATGGAAGAAATTAAGAAATAGATCAAGGAGTTATTGGAGAAAGGATACATCCGAAGAAGTTCATCACCTTGGGGAGCCCCAATACTTTTGGTTGAGAAGAAGGATAAATCCCTGAGGATGGTTGTTGATTATTGAGCATTAAACGAAGTGACGATTAAGAACAAGTACCCATTGCCGATGATCAACGATCTGTTTGATCAGTTGCAAGGATCTAAAGTGTTTTTGAAGATTGATTTGCGATCGGGGTATCATCAGTTGAAGATACGAGAGAAGGATATACCGAAGACAGCGTTCACAACATGATATGGATTATACGAGTATACGGTCATGTCATTTGGACTGACTAACGCCCCTGCCTATTTCATGAGAATGATGAACAAGGTGTTCATGGAGTATTTGGACAAGTTTGTTGTGGTGTTTATTGATGATATTATGGTATACTCGAAGAACAAGGAGGAGCACAAGGAGCATTTGCGCTTAGTTCTCGAGAAACTCGGGGAACATCAGTTGTATGCTAAGTTTAGCAAATGTGAATTTTGGTTGAAGGAAGTTGGGTTCCTTGGACATGTTATATCAGGAGAAGGTATAGCAGTAGACCCTAGCAAAATTCAGTCAGTCACTGAATGGTTGGCACCCACTTCAGTTAGCGAGATCCGCAGTTTTCTTGGACTCGCGGGATACTACTGGAGGTTCATCGAGAATTTCTCCAAGATTGCAAAGCCAATGACTGAACTGTTGAAGAAGGATACTAAGTTTAAATGGACAGAAGATTGTGAGGCAAGTTTCCAGGAATTGAAGAAATGTTTGACTACAGCGCCAGTGCTAACACTGCCGGATATACATAAGGAGTTCCAAGTGTACTGCGATGCCTCACGCTTAGGACTTGGATGTGTGCTTATGCAGGATGGGAGAGTTGTTTCGTATGCCTCACGACAACTAAAACCTCATGAGTTAAACTATGCCACGCATGATTTGGAGTTAGCAGCCATAGTGCATGCATTGAAGACCTGGAGGCATTACCTTATTGGAAACCGTTGTGATGTGTACACGGACCGTAAGAGTTTGAAGTACATTTTCATCCAGAAGGAGCTGAACCTTAGACAGAGGAGATGATTGGAACTTATAAAGGATTATGACATGAAGCTACACTATCATCCAGGAAAGGCCAATGTCGTAGCAGATGCTTTGAGCTGGAAGAGTTACGCTAATATGCTTGAAAGCAAGGAACTGCCGAAGGAATTAGCAGAGGACATCATGGAACTTTGATTGGAGATTGTTCCTAGAGGATTTATTGCAACAATGGAGGTCCAGTCGACATTGCTGGACAAAATTTTGGAAGCTCAGAAGGATGACAAAGAGATTGCCTAGATAAAGGAGAAGATGGGCAAAGGAAAGGCCAAAGGTTTTCGTGAGGATGAGCACGATACCTATGGTTTGAAGACCGAGTTTATGTGCCCAATAACCAGGAGATCAGGAAGTTAATACTTCAAGAGGCCCATGACTCACCATACTCGATACACCCCGGAAACACCAAGATGTATTTGGATTTGAAGGAACATTTCTGGTGGACCGGTATGAAGAAGGATATTGCCGAGTATGTAGCCGTATGTGATGTATGTCAGCACGTGAAGGCAGAGCATCAGAAGCCAGCAGGACTGTTACAGCCTATGCCGATACCCGAATGGAAGTGGGATAAACTGGGCATGGACTTTATCACCGGGTTGCCCAGGACCAAAGCAGGATATGATTCCATATGGGTAGTAGTTGATCGTTTGACCAAAGTAGCTCACTTCATCCCAGTGAAAACCGCCTATACAAGTGCAAAGTTGGCCAAGATATATATGTCCAGGATAGTATGTCTGCATGGAGTTCCGAGGACCATCGTATCAGATCGAGGAACACAGTTTACCTCAAAGTTTTGGCACCAGTTGCACCAGACCTTGGGAACGAGATTAGAGTTTAGTACAACATTTCACCCGCAGACGGATGGACAAACAGAGTGAGTCAACCAAATTTTGGAGGACATGTTGAGAGCATGTGCGCTATATTATGGATCTAGTTGGGATGACAATTTGCCGTACGCAGAGTTTTCATACAACAATAGCTATCAAGCTAGTTTGAAGATGGCACCGTTTGAAGCCCTGTATGGACGAAGGTGCAGAACACCGTTGATGTCGGACGAGGTAGGAGACCAACAGTTGTTTGGACCAGACTTGATCAAGGAGTCTGAGGAGAAGGTTAAATTGATTCGCAATAGACTAAAGATTGCTTAGTCCAGGCAGAAGAGTTACTCTGACTCAAAACGCAAGGAGGTAACCTATAAAATTGGAGATCGAGCATATCAGCGAGTATCACCCTTGCGAGGAGTGAAACGTTTTGGAGTTAAGGGAAAGTTAGCCCCGAGATTTGTAGGACCGTATCGTATTTTGGAACGGATGGGAGAAGTTGCCTATAAGTTGGAGTTACCCGAGGGATTGTCAGGAGTTCATGACGTGTTTCACGTTTCACAGCTGAAGAAGTGTCATGCTGAGATGGCAGATATACCGCTAAGAGATACAGTACCCCTGGAGGCGATTTAGTTGGACTGTGATTTGACCTACGAGGAAAACCAGTTAAGATTCTTGAGTTTGCCAGCAGAGTCACCCGCAGTAAGGTTATCAAGTTTTGTAAAGTTCAGTGGAGCCACCATACCGAGGATGAAGCCACATGAGAACGAGAGGATGATCTTCGCAAGGACCACCCACACCTATTTTCTAGCCAACCCGAATCTCGAGGGCGAGATTCATCTTAAGGGGGGTCGGTTTGTAACATCCCAAATTTTCAATTTGGAATGTTATACATAGTCATCCATGCATATCATATTTTATTCGCATTTCGTCCCGCGATCCTCAAAATCCTAAGCAACTCAAGGACCTTCGGAGAGAGTTGGGGATTTCCCGGTTTTCAAATTTGATCTTTATCAAATTTTGAAATGAGGATTTTTGGTTTTAATTATTTTCTCTCCAAAAATATTTCATACAAAAATATATGAGAGGAGATAATATGACTTCTCCAAGATAATTGAAATATCGGAGGAAAAATATTAAAATCAAATATCTGTTTTATTTGGATTTTATTGCAATTTTGTTTGCATTAGAAAAATTGCACGTTTTTCAAAATTGCGTTTTAGAGCCAAGAAAATGTTCATCTTGTTCTAAATATTTTATTTAGACAGTGAAAATTTATTTTGGCATTTTTAGATTTTTATTTATTTTTCTACGATTTTATTTCAGTCGGCGAAAATATTAAAAAAAAGGGTTCCCGCGCCCGACTGGGCCTAAGGCCCAGCCGAGCCAGGCCGCCGCCGTTGCCGCCCTCCCCGCGCGCGCCGCCGCCGCCGACTCGGACTAGGAGTCCGAGCCGAACTCCTCTCCGCCGTCGCGCCTTGCCCCCTCCTCCAAGCCGCCCTGCCCCGCCCTTTATATACCTCCGCCCCGCCGCCCCAACACCCCACTGCACCGCGCCGCCAAGCCCCGCCGCCCGCGCCGCCTAGCCCGACGCCCGCGCCGCCTACCCGCCGCCGCCGCCGCCTGCCACCACCACCGCCGCAGCCCACGCCGCCGCCGAGCGCCGCCGCCCCGCCGCTGCCTCGCCTCGCCGGACCTCTCGCCGGAGGTAGCCGCCGCGCCCCGCCGCCGGTTTTTTTTAAAAGACCGTTTGGTTTTATTAGAAACCCTAGATCCATTTTTTCGGATTCGCCGGTTTTTCTCGGTTCTTCTAGTTAGCGGACGTTTGTCCGAACATTCGTTTTAACGAACGGTTCTTCGCCCGTTAGATACAGCTAACGAACGCTCGTTCGTTAGTCTGTTCGTCAGTTTTCTTTTATCGGATTTATTCCGCGATTTTCTCTGATCGCGATTTCTGATCCGATCTTAGTTTCTGTTTATCTTTTCGCTTGTTAGTCGGAATCAGGCGATTCAAGCGCCTAGAGTTTCATCTCGAAACCCTCTTTCCGTTTAACCAACTCAAACAAGTTTTCTCTACTGCAAAATTTGACCTAGTTTCAGATTAGTAAACGAAGCTTCTTTCTTTCGCCGTTTGAGTTTCGTTGCTCCATTTGATTTGATTCTTTTTGCGAACCGGAGTTCTTAATTTGAACTTTCTGGTCAACCTCTTTTATTTGAGTTTTGCTTGCGCATCTTTGCTTTTTGCTTATGTATGTTATTGTTTGCTTGCGATAGAACACCCGGAGTGCGAAGCATGCTACTACGAGTCCCTAGGTTTCTCAGATCGTCAGCAAGGCAAGTAACACTTTGATCATACCCTTTTATCACCCAGTTTTTATGCATTAGTTCCAATCCTCAAACATTGCATGATTAGGATGTCATTAACTTGTGGGTTGGGAAGTAGTTGATGAGGTAGAACCTACTGCCCTGTTACATTCAAACCCTTGGGAGTTACTCTACGCGTTGCTTATATACTATGCTATGCTATGCTCGTAGACGTGGTTTGGGTTTGAGTGAAATACATGACAGATGTGAGCTTGTTAATTAATGGTTCAACTTAAGGTGGCAACTTAATCAAACAACTGGGTGGATTGAGGCACCTGGAGTACCCAGTGTTGCCTATATTTTTGGAAATCCCGGAGTACCCGTGTGATCTTCCTATGGACCGCCACCCAGGCTCAAAGGGAACTGAGATGATTCATGCTAGAAACTTCCGTGTGCAGCCACAAGCTATTATGGGCTCTAGCATAGTTGAGTAAGTTACGTGAAGCTCTTGAAGAGGTGGATCAACAGGTAGTGGGTTGTAGGTTTGGTATGGTCTGCCCGGAGTAGAGAGTTAATGTTTCTGAAAGACTGTGTCTCGGTCATCCGTTTCTCAAACACCCTGTAGTGCGAGAAATCCAACGGAGGAGATCGAGTCTTGTGCGGAAAAGTGCGCAAACCTCTGCAGAGTGTACAATCTAATCATGGTTAGCCGTGTCCTCGGTTATGGACAATTCTTGAGTATCTGGTACTTGGGTTATCAAAAGTATCTCATCATGTTTAACTAATATTGTTGGGTTGTTAATCACTTTAATTGGGATTGAGTTGGAGGAACCTTCTCAATGATGTTTCAACTACCATGATAGTTAAATTAAAATCTATTCCTTTGTTGTAGGGAAAAATTGGCTTTTCGCAAAACTGTAACCATAGAGCTTTCCACCAGCCAAATATGCATGTAGTGATAGCATTATTTTGTTCTTGCTCTACTGTGTTACTTTGCCAGCATATTCCATGTGCTGACCCATTTTCGGGCTGCAATGTATTATGTTGCAGACTTTTCAGACGAGGAGTAAGGTTCGTTAGGTCGTTGCCGTGCAGCTCAGCTATGCCGTTGGAGTTGATGGACTCACTTTATCTTCCAAGCCTTCCGCTGTTATCGTATTAGATGGCCTTAAGCCATATTATTGTAATAAGTTCTCTCTCGAGACGTTCGATGTAATAAGTGTGTGATTGCTACTCTGTTATAAATCCTTCGAGTACTATGTGTGTCAGCATTACCAATCCAGGGATGACACTGAAGCACGGAGACTTGACCATCTGAGGTCGGGTCGCTACAAACACTCTCTTGTCTGATCATGAGAAGCTTTCTTATGAATTTCTTCAATGAAAGAAAGATCTTGAGCAGTTAAGAGTGAGTTATGAAGATCTTCAGAAGGACCATGATTCATTACTTGCTCAACAAATGAATGCTACTCAGGAAGAATTTATTCCTCCATGTTTGAAGTGCATTGAACGTGAATCTGCTAATTCTTCACCTAAATGCTCAAATGCTTCCATTGCTGCAAATTCTTCAACTGCCTCTGCTATCACTAATTCCTCATCTAAGGACATTACTAGTATCACTGATGATGCAGGGCTGAAGGAATTGTATATGATAGGCATGTACAAAAGCCTCAAAGGGCATCAGGCTCTTTGTGATGTGCTTAAAAAGTAGATCCTCAACAGGAACCCTAGAAAAGAGGGTATTGCCTTTGAGAGGAAACTCAATGCTGATGGGATCTACTGGAAACTTGAGTAGTATCCCAAAACCTCATGGGTTGCTGCAAAGGGATCTTCAGTGGATCCATCTACTTTATCTGGCTTTACATGTGAATCTTCATATTCTTCTGATGAGTTATTTGACTCCAACTGTAAACTGTTCAAAAATCATAATGGTGAAGCATTTGCTAGATATGTTGGCACTAACTGCAGGAATGGTCCTCCTATGAAGAAAATTTGGGCTCCCAAAAGATGCCTTGAAAGTCTTCAGGTGAATGTCATCATGACACCACATGTGAAGACTAGGAACCCCAGATCAAATTCTTCATATGGACCAAATTCTTCATATGGATCCAAGTCCTCATACGGACCAAATTCCTCACATGGATCAAATTCCTCAAAAGGATCAAAGTCCTCATATGAACATCTTCGTGCTAACCCTTCTGTTTCGTAGGGAAAATCTAAGGATTATGTATATGTGCATCATTCTTCAAATCATTATGTTCATAAGTCCTCGAAGAATTTCTCTGCTGACTATTATGCTTACCCTAACCCTTCTTATGTGAAACAAACTGGATTGGCATCTATGCCACCTTTCTCTTATGGAGCTCGCAGAATGATGAACTCTTTGCCACACCTTTAGATGTGGGTGGTGAAGAAAAAGAACTAATCTCTTATGCAAGGTCAGGTCTCTAGACGAACTTAAACGTCTGAAGAATTTGCTAGAGACCTGAACATGTTTGAAAGGACGCAAGCTAATCATGAATAAATGAATTCTCATTTCTCTCGTCCTCATACTGCTTTATCTGTTCTATTGCTTGATGAAATTGATCTGATGAAATTGATATCATATTCTTCATTGATGAAGTATATGAGTTCGTAAGCTGCACTAATTCATCTACAGGATGATCAACCCAAAGCCACTGAGTGGGTCCTCAATAGTGGATGTACAAATCACATGACTGGTGACAAGAATCTGTTGATGGATGCTCCCTTATCTCCATCGCATCTGAAGCATATCACCTACGCTGACAAGGGCAAAAGCAAGGTATTGGGTCTAGGTAAGGTTGCAATCTCAAAGGATCGACACATGGACAAAGTCATGCTTGTCGAGTCCTTAGGAGGGTTCAACCTCATGTCTGTCTCAATGCTTTGTGATCTTTATATGGTTGTTGTCTTTGGCAAGTATCGTTGTGTTGTGATCATGGAAGCTGACAAATTCCAAAGTCTTCGAAGGCTTTAGGAGAGAAGATTTGTATATTGTTGATTTCTCTACAGGACCACAACCTGCTACATGTATACTTGCAAAAGTTTCAGAAGGCTGGCTATGGCATCGATGACTTGGTCATGCTGGGATGAGGAACTTGCACACACTCGCGAAGAAGAAGCATGCCATTGGCATCGAGGGTGTCAAATTCCTCAAGGACCATTTCTATGGAGCTTGTGAAGCCGGAAAGATGACCAAGGCCAAGCATCCCTCAAAGACCATCATGACTACCACTCGTCCATTTGAATTGCTTCACATCGATCTCTTTGGCCCTACTCACTATGCCACATTTACTAATGCTGCATCTTTATATGGCTTTGTCATTGTTGATGGTTATTCTCGATATACATGGGTGCATATCATCACTTACAAAACTGAAGTGCAGAAAGTCTTGAAACGTTTTCCTCGAGGGTTTCAACCAACTTTGGTGTGAAGATCAAGCACATCGGAAGTGACAATGGAACTGGGTTCAAGAACACTGGTCTTGATGACTATCTTGATGAACTTGGTATCACTCATGAGTTATCTGCTCCATATACTCCTCAACAGAATGGCATCATGGAGCGCAAGAACATGACTCTTGTTGAGATGGCTCGCACTATGCTCGATGAGTACAAGACGCCTACTCGCTTTTGTCCTAAGGCAATTGACATTGCGTGCCACATCATCAATGGGGTATATCTTCACAAAGTCTTCAAGAAGACCTCATATGAACTCCTCACTGACAAGAAACCCGATGTGAGTTATTTCAAAGTCTTCGGTGCTAAATGTTGGATTAGAGATCCTCATCACAGTTCTAAATTTGCACCGAAAGCACATGAAGGTTTTATGCTTGGTTATGGTAAGGACTTGCACACCTATAGAGTCTTCAACACTTATCACCACAAGGTTGTTGAAACTGTAGATGTGCGGTTCGATGGAACTAATGGCTCGCAAAGAGAGCACCTACCTCCTATGACACAAGAAATACCTCCTGAGGAATCCATCAAGTTCAAGGCTACTAAGGATGTCATTCCTACCGAGGAATCTGCTGAAGAAGTCATTCCGGAACATGAAGAACGTCATGTTGGTGCATTTGAGGAAAATGGTACTGAAGAAAATGCTAATCAAATTCCTCAACGCCAACCAGCTCATCCTCGCGTTGCAAATGAAGTGCAGATTGAGAAAATCATCAGCGACATCAACATTCCAGGTCCTCTCACATGCTCAAGAGCTTCACATTGATCTAACTTTTGTGGGCACTTTGCTTTCGTCTCTATCACAGAGCCCACTAAGATACATGAAGCATTTCTGGAGCCTGAGTAGATTCAAGCTATGCAAGAGGAATTACATCAATTTGAGTTGAACAACGTCTCAGAACTGGTCAAACGTCCAGATCCTCGCAAGCACAATATCATTAGCACAAAGTAGATCTACCGCAACAAGCAAGATGAAAATGGCCTTGTGGTGAGGAATAAGGCACGACTTGTAGCTCAAGGCTACACACATGTTGAAGGAATTCATTTCGATGAAACTTTTGCACCTGTTGCTAGACTTGAGGCTATTCACATATTACTTGCTTATGCTAACCATCATGATATCATCTTACATCAAATGGATGTGAAAAGTGCATTCCTCAATGGTAAGCTTGAGGAAGAAGTATATGTTGCTCAACCCCCAGGTTTTGAAGATCCAAAGCATCCTGACAAAGTCTTCAGACTCAATAAGGCCCTCTATGGCCTCAAGTAGGCCCCTCGGGCATGGTATGATACTTTGAAGGAATTTCTCATGAAGAAAGGCTTCAAACCCGGTTCATTTGACCCAACTCTTTTCACTAAATCTTATGATGGTGAATTGTTTGTGTGCCAAATATATGTTGATGATATCATTTTCGGCTGTACTGACCAACATTACAGTGATGAATTCACCTATATGATGAGTGAAGAATATCAAATATCTATGATGGGAGAATTGAAATTCTTCTTAGGTCTTCAGATTCATCAACAGCGCAATGGCATATTCATATCTCAGGAGAAATACCTCAGGATGTACTGAGGAAATTCGGCATGCAAGATTGCAAAGGAGTCAAAATCCCAATGCCCACAAATGGCCATCTATGCACTGATGAAAATGGTATTGACTTCGATCAAAAGGTATACCGCTCCATGATTGGTTCTTTATTGTATTTATGTGCATCTAGGCCAGATATTATGCTTAGTGTTTGCATGTGTGCCCGATTTCAAGCTACACCGAAGGAATCACACCATAAGGTTGTGAAGCATATTCTTCGATGTCTAGCTCACACACAAACACTTGGATTATGGTATCCCAAGGGCTCGGCTTTTGATCTCACTGGATATTTAGATTCTGACTATGTTGGTGATCGTGTGACTGCAAGTCAACATCAGGCACATGCCATTTCCTCGGACGATCCTTTGGTCTGTTGGTCCTCGAAGAAATAGAACTGCGTATCACTGTCTACTGCTGAAGCTGAGTACATTGCTGATGGTTCTTGCTGTGCTCAATTTCTGTGGATGAAGCAAACCCTCAAGGACTACGGCATCAACCTGAAGAATGTGCCTCTCTACTATGACAATGAGAGTGCCATCAGGATTGCTCATAACCCAGTTCAGCACTCGAAGACAAAGCACATTCAAATTCGTCATCATTTTCTTCGTGATCATGTGTTGATGGGCGACATCGCTATTGAGCATGCGAAGACTGAAGAACAGCTAGCCGATATCTTCACAAAGCCCTTGGATGAGAAGATTTTTAGCAAGTTGAGGTGTGAGCTAAATATCTTGGAATCTTCAAATGTCCTTTGAAAAGGACACACATCCTAACACTTATGCAAAATTGATGACTTAGATGTGCAACACACGAAGTAACGTTTTTCTTCAATCAATGAAGACTAACCTTCTAAGTGTGAAGAAATTAACGAAGAATTTGATTCTCAGAACCCTATGACAATTGTATGCGGTGTCTAAAATCATCATTCTTATATGATGGGTCACGCCACCACCAAAAGTTGAAAATCTTCAATTTGAGTTTTTGAAATTCCTCAGTTGTTCATTTTCTTCATATTTTCAATGCCTTCACTCTTTCCGTTGTTGTTCTTCATTCGCAATATAGATATATATGAGTTTATGTCCTCTACAACTTTCACTTATTGCTATTTCTTCAAGTTGCTTGTTCTGCTAAGTGAATGTGATTGGACCCTTCCCCCTCTATGCTAAACTCAACCAAGTCTATTCACAAATTCTTCATGTGTGTTCTATTTGAAACTCGTTCAAAATCTTCACTGTGTCCTTGTCAGCTGAAGAATTTGTGAATGGAACTTTAAACTTATCTTATCTAAATTTTTGGCTTTTGCCGCTCAAACCGTTCCACCTTTCACGATATGTTATTCTATTCGCCCACGATCACACACGATCGTCATATCTCTGTACGTGGGTGACACATGTCACGCGAATGAGAAGGGTCAGGGGCACGTTCGTCCAATTTCCTTGGGCGAGCAGTTTTTCACTTCGGCTATAAATACCCCCTCCCTTCCTCACTTCGTTTTTACTCCGCTCGACCTCACTCCCTCGCTCGAGCTCTCAAACCCTAGCGCCGCCGCTACTTCCATCATTGCCGGTGAGGAAGAGCTTCACTGCATCGACCTCGTTGTCGTCGTACTCGCGCCGGTTGCGGATTTCTTCACTCCGCCGCCGCCGTAGATGTCTTCCTCAGCCAAGTTAGGGTGTGGAAGATCCAACTGACGAGCTTCTAAATCTACTCTTCACAGCTTGTTGTGTTCTTCGTAAAGGGTAATTAAAAGTTACTTTTAGTGCCCTTGTTGATTCTGATATTTTCTTCAAATCTTCAAAAGGTGTTTATTCCTCAAATCTTCACACATTAAACACCTCACATATCATCTGTTCTTGATCTGTTTCTCTAAGCAACATTTCTCTTCAAGATTCCTCAATTGTGTGGATTTTCAAATCTATACAACTCTGGAACCTAAGTCAGAGAACGCTTAGTGAAATTCCTCAAGACTCATCCAGTCAAATTCCTCAAACTTGTTCTTTTTGCAAAAACTTCTGAGAATGCATATGGCCTCTCCAAATTCTTCGCACCTATACTCTGTTCACAGGTACACATGTCTGTTGCTGAATCTCTAGGTTCTCATCAACTTAACTCATTTGCAGCATTCCTCGAAGAAAAACTGCATACCTCTTTAGAGAATTCAACCGTTCAAAATCCCTAGCTGAAGAAAATGGCTGACGGAAAGAAACCTCAGAAGGGAGGAAAGAAACTGGAAGTCAACACCGCTTTTGAGATCCCTGATGACATTTACAAGGATTATTGCACTCCTGATGAGGCCACACATGGAAAGGAGGACAAAAATCAGCGCAAGGTGCACATACAAAGGATAGAGAGGAGATGGGCACGAGAATGGAGAGAATATAGATATGTCACTCCAAAATATATGAAGAAATTTGCTCTTCACCCTCCTTGCCCAAGACCTCCGTTGGCACCTGGCCAAGAAGCTGATCCCACTAGCCTCAAGCGCGGTGAGGACTATCCTGGTGAATGGGCAAAGCGTCAAGCTAAGTTGGCCAGAGTAGCAAAAGAGGCGGCAAGGAAATTCAATGAAGAATCTGTTGCTGCTGCTACCACTGTTGAGGCCTCTGCTAGCAAGCCGAAGAAGGTCATGCCTAAGAAGCCTGCACACAAGCCTAGTGCCCCTTCTTCTTCAATGCCCTCACGACCAAGCTCCTCTACAATGCCCTCACAGCCAACTTCTTCTAAGCCCTCACGGGCATTTCCTCAAGCCGCCCCAGTTCCTCAAGTTGCAAAATCTTCAGCTCCTCCGTCAAAGTCCTCAGGACCTGCGCATCTCCCCTCATGCCAAAGGAAAACATGCATCTCTATTGCCTCAGAAGCCTCTGCAAGTTCATCGGCTCCTATGCATTCTT
This sequence comes from Triticum aestivum, assembly GCF_018294505.1. NCBI lineage: Eukaryota > Viridiplantae > Streptophyta > Magnoliopsida > Poales > Poaceae > Triticum > Triticum aestivum. Next base: position 133,336,483 of record NC_057812.1, on the reverse strand, counting down.
CAACTAGCCCCACTTTCCTGAAGACCAAGGCCACTGCTGGAAAGTTGATCCTCGACTTCATCGACCTGTGGCACAAGGACCCCAACACACCTCTGCCTGAGATGAACCTCACTCCTGGTCAAAGTCGTGTATTGTCTGCCTTCATTGATGAAGAGAAATGGAAGTTTGAGAAGGCCAGGCAGCTGAAGAAGGCGCAATACAAGAAAGAGCACTACCTAAAGAAAAATGTTGTCAATATGATATCTGATGAACTTCTGTCTATTCAAACTGAGATCAAAGGACTCAGTGATGAATTCAACGTCTACCGCACAGACTAACTTGGAGCCAAGGTCAGATTTGTGAAGTTAGCTGAAAACTTCACTACCAATGTTGCAGCTCCAACGCAACAAGAAATTCCTCAGGCTGAAGCATCTGCTCAGCCTACTGAAGAAAATGCCAGCACCACTGATGAAAATCAGGCTGCTAAAGAAAATGCTACTACCAAGGCTGATGACTGCATTCCAGCCACTGATGAAATTGCTAGGGAAACCACTAGTGTTGCGCTTGAAGAAACTGTCAGGACAGCTGAAGCTTCAACCACTGTGCCTGAAGAAACTGATCATGCCAGGGCAACTGCATCAGTTGTGCCTGAAGAAACTGAACCAATTTCCTCTGCTCCTCCTGCACCTACACCAAGTCCAATTCTTCCTTCTGCATCAGAAGCGAAGAAGACCAAGGTTGCAGAGCGTGCAGCTATGAAGAAAAGGAAAGCATCAACTTCATCATACTCTTCAACTCCGAAGAAGATGAAGAAATTGACCAGCTCGTTTGAAAATCTGATTGATGTTGTTCCAGTCTCAAGCATGCCATCAAAGTAACTCGTTCCTTTTGATGAAGAATACATGATCCCAAGCGGATCCGATGAAGATATTCTTTCTGCTTCTTCTTCAGAGCAGTTGGATGAAGAAATTGAAGTGGATGCAATCCCTTCAACACCAGTTATCTCATCGCCGATGCCTTAGTTTACTGCTGAAGAGGCCGGCGTTGAAGAAATAAATGAAGATGAGGATGTGGACATTGGGTGCACAACGCCAATGATGAATGATGACTTTTGGGAAAGTCAGCACCCCAATTCTCCTTCGTTCACTCCTCTGCAACAAATTCCTCAGTCCCCGCTGACTACTGAAGTTCAAATGGGTTCTGAAGAACCACACCCCATTCTGTCTACCCCTGAAGATATTCCAGCCACTAGTGCTGACGAAATTGCTGGTGAAGAATTGAAGACCCAGGCTGCCACTGAAGAAGAAACTGAAATCCTCAGCCCACGAATCCTGAGATTGCGGTTCCTGAGGTTGTGATGCAACTGATTGATACTCCTCGGCCCAAGCCAAAGGATCCTTTCTCAAAGAAGCAAAAATTCAAGGCTGTCGACTTCTTCCACGAGCATGTATTCTTCATGGACTACAACCCCTATGACTCTACTCGTCTTAGAAGGAAGCGTTTTTGGACTGCCAACCAAGAAAACTTCTATTCTTCGTTGCTTTTCAACAAAGACAAAGTCTTCGACCACGAGCATATTTCTCACGTGGACATGGAATCACTGCCTTGCTTCACGCCAGTCCTCAGTGTTCTTCATGACGCTGGACTGCTCAACTAATGCACTGACATTGTTGATTGAAATGAAGAGCTAATTCTTCAGTTCTATGCCATGCTGCACTTCATCAGAGAAGCTGAAGATGTGAACTCTTGGGTATTGGAGTGGATGATAGAGAACACTCATTTAAAAGCAACAGCCTCTTAATTACTTCATGCCTTGCCTGTCAGTCCTCCCCTTGAAGGCGCTCGTTGCATATACCATGAACCTGAACTTACCGCTCACTACATGCAAGTGTTGATGGAGCCACTGAAGCCTGGTCAAGCCCCGAGGACCAAATTCCTCATGAAGGAATTGTTGTTTGTGCCTAGAACTGTCTATCGCATTCTAACGAAGACATTGAGTCCTATTAAAGGCCACGACTCAAATGACAAAGAAGTTGTTGGCAACATGAAGAATCTGCTATTCAATATCATACATGGTATTCCTATCAACTATCATGATTTCTTCATGAGGACTCTTGCAAATGTTGCACTCTCTCCATTTGAGTTGAAGCCTTATGCTCCTTGGACTATGAGATTCCTCAGAACAAGGTCTTCACTCAACTACAAGGCTGATTTTTAGAATCACGTCAGTTACCTGCCCCCAATAAAAGTCCTGAAGCAAACATTTTCCTCATCTAATGAAAAGGGCAAGGCTACTGCAATCATTGATGAAGGCATTCGTCCTTGGATGGTATGTTCCGCAAAGTTGCATCCTACTCCACCAATGATGACTCCGCCACTCATGAATCTGCTGCAAATGCTTCAAAGCAAAATCCTCAAGGCACAGCTCCAAGGGTGATGACTGATCGTGAGCTTCTCCCCAGTCTTCACCAGAAGGTCAATCGCAACCACAAATGGGTTAATCGTCAGTTTGGTTCAATTCTTCACAACATGACTGCTACACACAATGTAGTGAAGAAAAACTAGTACTACCTCCATGAAGTCTTCGGTCGCACCTGGGCTATTTTGTCACATCTGTATGGTGAAGATGATCTGAAGCAAATGGGTTTCAAGCAGGACTTTGACTGGTCTCAGCCACCAGCGAAGAAATTCAAGAAGACCAAAGTTCCTTCCTTAGTAGCCAGATCATATTCTTCAGCACGTGAAACTGATGAACATGAAGACTTGGACGACACTGCGGCAGACCCTACCTCAACAACCGACCCCAACAATGCTGGTGCTCCTTCATCGACTCCGTGATGATATTCTTCAGGGGCGTTAGTCCTCATTTTTTGTCCCTTTTGGTCATTCGATGACAAAGGGGGAGAAATTTGAGTTAGTCTTCAAGCGGGTCTACTTATAAGGGTGTTTTTTCTAAGTTACAACTCTCGTTCTTTTAAATACTTTGTTGGATCGAGTTGTAAACTTAAAACCCGATGGTGGTCTGATACTTTTGTTGTGTTCTTCTGCATGCTTATTCTTCATATATGTTAATGCACGCATGCTTCAGTCACCATATTTCATCATGCATTTCAAATTCTTCATATTATATGTTAAATGCGTGTATGAATTACAAGATATAGGGGGAGATCTCCATGATTCTACTCTTCAAGTGTGCATTGCTTCAAAAGCAAATTCCTCACTATGCACATCTTCAGGGGGAGTTCTTCTATATCTTGCAATCAAATTCCTCAATATCAGTATTTACACTTCATATGTTTATCCCCGTTGAAAACTTAACCTATATTGTCATCAATCACTAAAAAGGGGGAGATTGTAAGTGCATCTAGTGCCCCTTAGTGATTTTGGTGTATTGAAGACTTATAAGTTAAGGGACTGATGCGTTTGTGAGTGTACACAGGTCTATGAGTCTATGATGAGTTTGATATTTACAGAGAAAGTCGGCCCCTAAAAATGAAGTTCTTCGACTGAAGACTTTGGATTTCTGAAGACTTTGAAAGTGAAGAAATTGGTGAGACCATGAAGACTTGATATTCATTCGAGGAACATGAAGCATGAAGACTTTTGTTTCCGTAGTTTCATTTTCTCTTTCTTGAGTCATAGGAAACACCGTACTGCTAAAGGGGGTCGAGGAAATACTAAGGAAAAGTTTCCAAGTGATGCTCAACTCGAAATCCTACACCTACCAATCCCTTCGAGTGAAGCCATTGGAAATCTCATGTAGTTCAGTCAAATTTCTTCAGTGACAGAGATGAAGATCTTTTGGACTCTGAGGAATTTGTTCTAACTAAGGAGTTAGGAATTCGCCAGTGCGGATTGCCTACAAATGAGGAACATGATAGCCCTGAGGAATTTGATAGTCAAATTTTCAACCATTACTGTGCTACGCGCCAGCTGTCCCAAAATATCTTCCCACCTAACGGTCATATCATTGAAGGGCATTTATATCTTATCATGTCGGGCTGCTCCCTAGGCTATAAATAGCCGCCCCCTACAACCACTAGCTGATTGGCTGCTCCGAGAGAAACTGACACTTGTCATTTGAGAGCATCCCATCCTCCAAGGACTTTGAGCAAAAATCATCAAGTGAGGAAAACCCAAACCCAAACACCTACAAACCCAAAGTGATTGAGCATCACTGAAGAGATTGATCCTGCGTGGATCCGACGCTTGTTACCTTTGAAGACTGTGCATCTTCTAGACGGTTAGGCGTCATGGTCTAGAGCATCCAAGAGGAAATTGTGGATCGCCGAGTGACCGAGTCTGTGAAGGTTTGGAAGTCACCTGAAGAATTACCACGAGTGATTGGGCGAGGTCTTTGTGACCTTAGCTCAAGGGGAATACGGTAAGGACTAAGTGGCTTGAGCTGCGTGTTCAGGACTTGGTGTCCGGGACCGTGTGTCGTCAGGTTTGAATACCTAGCCGCCCTAACCATACGCACAACTTTCAGAGCAGTTGGAACTGGTCTACCAAATCATTGTCTTCACCAAGCCTACTGGTTCTATTTCCTCAACCCTTCCATTTCCTCATTACCATGTTGTGTACTTGTTCATATCTGTTTGAAGACTTTGACTAAAGACTTTCTCAATTTCCTCAGTTCAATTTCCTCAGTTTGTTTGTCTTAATCCTGTTTATCATGTGCTTACGCTTTCTATACTTTGTGCTTGTTTTCATTTCATCATGATGACCATGCCTGTGTTCTGTTATGTTTGCATCTGAGTACTTATTTCGCTGCAAGTAGTTCTTCGCTTAGGAATTTCCTCACCCTAAAATACCTCAGTGAAGAATTCATAAAAATCGCCTATTCACCCCCCCCCCTCTAGTCGACTTAACGCACTTTCAATTGCCCAATATGCTTTATGTTCTAACTGAAGAGGCAAATGACAAGCTTTTCCATAAACTATTTTATAAGGAGACATGCCCATAGGATTTTTCTATGCTGTTCTATAAGCCCAAAGTGCATCATCTAATTTCTTAGACCAAATCTTCCGGGACCTATTGACAGTCTTTTGCAAAATGAATTTTATTTCTCTATTGCTCAGTTCAACTTGACCACTAGACTGAGGATGATAAGGTGATGCAATTCTATGGTTAACATCATACTTGGCAAGCATTTTACAGAAAGCACCATGAATAAAGTGTGAACCACCATCAGTCATTAAATATCTAGGGACTCCAAACCTTGGGAAAAGAACTTCCTTAAGCATTTCAATAGAGGTGTTGTGATCAACACTACTAGTTGGAATAGCTTCTACGCATTTAGTAACATAATCAACAGCAACCAAAATATATGTATACCCATTAGAGGAAGGAAAAGGTCCCATGTAATCAAATCCCCAAACATCAAATGGTTCAACAGCAAGTGAATAATTCATAGGCATTTCTTTACGCTTATCGATATTACCTATTCTTTGACGTTCATCATAGGATAAGACGAACTTACGGGCATCCTTGAAGAGAGTAGGCCAATAAAATCCAGATTGCAATACCTTGTGAGCAGTTCTGTCTCCCGCATGATGCCCTCCATAAATTCTAGCCATAGCATTAAACTTTTGGATCCAATCGGTCCCTTACGGAATAGCGCATAAACGAGGGTTCAAGCTTCTATCACTCTCGCAACTCATCATCTAATACTACTCCACAATGCATTCCCTTAGGCCCAAATATGGTGAAGTGTCATGTATTCGACGTTAACATGAAACCACTAAGGGAATCGCAACATACATACTATCAAAATATCGAACACATATCAAGTTCACCTGATTACTTGCAACATAATTTCTCCCGTGAGATCAAGAACAAAAGTAACCACTCACAAATGATAACCATGCTCAAGATCAGAGGGGTATTAAATAGCATATTGGATTTGAACATATAATCTTCCACCAAATAAACCATATAGTAATCAACTACAAGATGTAATCAACACTACTAGTCACCCACAAGCACCAATCTATAGTTCCGATACAAAATTGAACACAACAGATGAACTAGGCTTTGAGATGAGATGGTGTTGTTGAAGATGTTGATGCAGATTGCCCTCCCCAAGATGGGAGAGTTGTTGGTGATGATTATAACGATGATTTCCCCCTCTAGGAGGGAAGTTCCCCCGACGGAATCGCTCTGTCGGAGGGCAAAAGTGCTCCTGCCCAAGTTTTGCCTCGAGACGGCGGCGCTCCGCCCCGAAAGTCCTCTCCTTATTTTTTCTAGGTCAAAATGACTTATATACCAGAAGATGGGCACCGGAGGTGGGCCGAGTGGAACACAACCCATCAGGGCGCGCCTGGGCTCCCTGGCGCGCCCAGGTAGGTTGTGCCCACTTGGTGGGCCCCCTCTAGTACTTATTGGCTCCAATATTCCTCATATATTCCGTAAAAAATCTCCGTAAAGTTTCAACTTGTTTAGAGTTGTGCAGAATAGGTGGCGTGACGTAGCTTTTCCAGGTCCAGATTTCCAACTGCTGGAATTCTCCCTCTTTGTGTGTACCTTGCATAATATGAGAGAAAAGGCATTAAAATTACTCCAAAAAGCATTATTACGCATAAAGACATCATAAATAACAGTAGGAAAACATGATGCAAAATGGACGTATCAGAGACAACTTCCCTTTTACGATCGATATTTGCACCTACAGTGTTGAGAAAAGGTCTTCCAAATATAATAGGGAAAAATGATATTTAGGACTTTCCATAACAACAAACTCTACTGGGTAAGTAAAGGTTCCTAGAATGACATAGACATCAGGTACTATGCCACAGGGTTTCCTCAAAGTTCATCTGCTAATTTCACCTCCATATCGGTGGGCTGCAAGTCACAAGAATAGATTTCATCATGTAAATTTTGCATAAAGAGTATAAGGTACTACACTAATGGAGGAGCCCATATTGAAAAGCCCAAAATAAGAAGTACTACCAAATGGGCAAGGTACCACTGGTTTACCCGTGTCAGCTGCTTTAACACGGCCTTTTACAAAAGATGTTACCTCTTTCTCCATAGTTTCTATTGGTTTTCCCTTCCTTTTCTTCTCCTCTGGTTTCACCTGGATATAACATACACTTTTTACTTTCCTCCATTTTTCTGCACCTTACTCATGTGTCCCAATTATGCCTTTCTCATTGTAAAGGGCAATGCATGCACTAGTTCATATTCATCTTCAATGGGAGTTATTGATGATTCTACCTCCAAGGTATCCACAACGACCTCTTCATCGGGATCCTCATCTATGTAACACTCTCATTTTCTTCTTTGGAAGTTCCATATGCTTTGCATAACTTTTAACAAATCGTAAAACAACATCAGGGTCAAGATAAAGTGTATCACTAACCTTGTTAACTCTCCCTGAATTAAGATAAGCTTTTATGCAATCAAAAACTATCTCAACTTTACCCTCTTCTTCCTCATCACTCCCCCAAGCTTCATGTAGCAAGTTTACCATCTAATAATTCCCAAGCTAGTAATAAAAGAACCCGCAGAAGCTAAATCTAATTCTTCTTTGGAATCATCCGAAAGTGCTCCATAAAAGAGATATAACACAAGCCAATCAGGAGTTTATGATGTGGGCAATCATTTAGTAGAGTTCGACACCTTTGACATGCGTTTACCAGACTTTCCCCATGCCTCTGCCGAAAGTTTAAAATCCAACGTCTAGCCTTATAAGACTTCATAGTATGATAAGAATGTCGCTGTCAATTTATCCCATGTATCAAAGGTACCTACGGGGTGAGACACTAACAATGTTTTGGCTGCATCAGCCACAGTGTGAGAGAATATCTTAAGTTTCATATCATCTGTGCCAAAAGCATTTAATTTGAATGTCCACATATGTCATAAAAAATTGCAAATGTTAGTAAGGATCATCACCGTCCTCACCCATCAATTGCTTACTGTGCAATAATTCAAGGGCACTTGGATTCGCCTCATAAGCTACACCGGTGGGGTTGAGACCCAATGTTGTGAACATCTCTTGCATAGGTGGTCCAGTCAGGCACATGGCTTCGATCTGGTAATGGTGCCCGAACTCATCCATGATTGGTCTAAGTCTGTAAACAACTTAGTACGTGTAATTCAAACCAAACTTAAGACGAAGATCAAAAGCGCCCAACTCCCCGACAATGGCGGCAGAAAAAGCTTGATGTCCTGCAAGTGCTCAAAGTTTACTTGTAGCCTTTTCGAAGTAAGAGTATCGATCCCACATGGAGCAGGAATCAACCTTTTGTTTCTTAAAGGATTTAAATAATGTGCCTGCAAGTTGTGAGTTATCCAAAGCGGTGGTGATATAATGGAAATGGTGTAGCGAGCATAAAAGTAAATACTGCAAGAGAAGTAAATAATAATGGTTGCACAAAAGAGTGTTGAAACCAATAGGATTAAGGTGTTTCCAGGGAGTCTAGATTCCCCACTAGCGTGCTCCTATAGCGGTGCCTAAATACAATGCTACGTCGGATTCCTAAGCCACTTTGCATATTTTTATTTATGGGCTGAGCCGGTACAGATACGTGCATACACGCGGCAGCCCCGTATGTCATATGCCACGATCATTTTTCTCCACTCCGGTTACCAAACGATGATTAAGAGGAAAGAGTCCCCGTGGACGCAGCCTATACGCGGTCTCTGTTTTACCGCTGTTGCAATGGTCCGGGACGAAGAGATATAGGGCCTGTCACACACCTACATCCACAACCAGCCGGTTCGCCAACAGTAATACCCTTCCGTCCAAAATTGGCATCTGTTGGATGGTCAACTTTACCCAACATCAAGAAGACTATTAACATAAACATGCAAAGAGGATATTAGATCCTAGTGTCAAACGATCTACTACACGCTAGGGTTTGTCCATATCCCTGAGAACTACAAGAACTACTCACACACGAAGGCAACAAACATCATACGAGTGATAACGGTGAACATGAACGGATTACACATGTGACACACAAGTTGATCCACTAGGGTTCTTGATATGTTACGGTGAAAAGAGTGTGAATGATGATAACAATGGTGGTGGTGAAGATGGTGATCTCCTCCTTGCCGATTTCCCCCTCTGGATCACTTCGGAGGCTAGGGTTTCTCATTCGGGACGCGTTTCTGGTGTCTGTGTCCATCTGATCCACGATCCGATTCCACAAGGTGAGAATAGTCGACGAGGCGGTCCTCCTGGCACCTCATACGACCGCCCATATAAGCGGTCGCGCTCGTATGGTTGGCCGTCTTTGGCTCTGGAGGTGCTGTAAGCGCCTCTTCTTTAGTCCCTTTACTTTATTATTTTATCATAGAAGATTATCTCATTAAATAACGTGATTCCATCATAATTTCCTAGGAACCCTTTTATATGCGTTTATTTGCTCCAAAAGTGTTTCCTGGGGGAAATGACAAAAAGAAGTGCGCAAAAGCAGCAAAATTTCACAAAGCCTATTATATAGGCACATAATAACCACCAAAATTATCACGTAAATGGGACTCATCAAGCAGCATAGTGGTGGTGCAAGTTCATCGGAGAAAAAACCGGTCATCGGCGGGGCTAGAGGGATGGCCGGGGACAGCGGCAGCACGGCGGTGGGAGGAGGTTTCTGGGCGGGCGAGGCGGCGAGGCTGCGCGGGAGCGCTGCCGGCCGCGGGTGGTGGTGGCCGGCGGTTCAGCCAGTGGTACGTTGGGAGGAGATGGAGGAAGAAGAAGGGCCGCACGCCGTTGGATCTGATCCGACGTCCCAAAACGGTCGACTAACCCTAATTCAAAACTTGGTCGACTTACCTGTGGCCACGCCCATCATTTGTACATGCCCTTTCATATACGTATGACCTGCTAGAGTTGCTCTAATTTGCCTGCCCGTCGTCATCAGACCACGCACCCGTGGGCGATGACATGCGTGGCCAAGGCGCACGCTACGCTGGCCGCCACTAGATTTCTAACGCGGATACGCGTAATCAGGACTCCACAAATGCGACAGCTCTTCGTTGCTAGGTGAAGTTAGGTCGGAATCCACCAGTACGCGCTGATGTTTTTCGGTCTCTGATCGAGACGCAAGAGATATTTCCTGCACACGTTGACCACTCGTCAGTAGCCTCCCCACAGCGCACAGCGCTGTGCCTTCACGCCAGTCCAACTCCAACCTGCGCCACGAGACTCCAAAGTCCAAACCGCTCTCCTCTCCATGCAAATGTCGATTTCACCTCCTGCCTCGTCGCCACGAGCAAATCGGCAGTACAGTAAAATAAGATCGGCAGATACACCAAGTAGGACCTGTCATGGCACGGGGAACAGAGTCAGAGAGACAAGCACCGGCCGACGACGCTCACCGTGTGTACGCGGCCGACGGCGACGGCGAGTAGTAATTAAGGTTGAAACACGCCTGAAGAGGGAGACACGTGAGTGAGCAGAGCACGATGGTCGAGCAATTTTCAAGCGCCGGTGCGGCGAACCTTCTCGCTGGCCGCCCACCTGGCCACCTGGCCGGCCCAAGTTGCCGCATGCCACACACCACATGCCGCGAGGAGCAAAGCAGAGAGCAACAGCGATGTGCCGTACGCGGCGCAGGAATGCAGCTATTCCATCCTGGGTGTTCGGTGTTCCCACCTTTGGCCCCCATCCTTTGCCTTGTTTATTGGCAGCTGGCAGGCCGGCCGCGAGAGGAGCTATCACGGTCCAGGATCCAGAGCCTATATATACGCACAGCTCACCTGAGCTGAGCAAAAGCACTGCATTATTCATCGCTCCGACAGTCGACACAGAGCGAGTCCTCACCCAGAGCAAGCAAGCAAGAAGATCGGGAGGAGGGTCGGAGTTTGATCGCCATTTGATTCGATGGCGCCGGAGTTTGGGTGGTGGCCGATGTCGCCGTGGCTGAGCCCAGGCACGGCGTCGTTCATCTTCTTCAACGTCCTCGTCGGCGCCATCGCGGTCATGTCGTCGTCCCGGGGGCCGGAACCGGCCGCCCGGCGCAAGCTCGTTCGCACGGCCTCGACCGTCGTGCTGGAGAGCCTGCGCTCGATCTCCAACTTCCCCTTCCACTCACTGGGCGACTACAGCGTCGCGTGCTCTGCACCGGCGTCGTCGCAGCTCCACCACATGCAAGCGCAGTACTATAGTGCTACGATCCAAGAGCAAGAAGCGCGGGAGGTGAGCGCGGTGGAGCCCGAGCCGGCATCAGTCGCCCGAGAAGAAGCTGTAGTGGCGGCCGCAACGACCACCTCGCCGCAGAGCGCGCCTGCCGTGGCAGAGGAGGTGAACAGGATGGAGCCCGAGCCAGCGTCAGACGCCCAAGAAGAAACTGTAGCGGCGGCCACAACAACTACCTCGCCGCAGAGCGCGGCACCGGCAGCACTCGACGCGTCAGCGACGGCGACTCAGGGCGAGGTCGAAGACGGGGAGTCCATCAGCTTGGACGAGGCGTACGCACTGGCGCGCGCAGGGCGGCAGTCCGCCGCCGACACGGTGGCCACGGTGCCGAAGAAGGCCAAGGGACGAGGAGCCTACGGATGCGGGCGGGGAACGGAGGACGTCCAAGGGAAGGCGGAGGTGGACGCGCGGGCGGAGCAGTTCATCCGGCAGTTCCGGGAGGAGCTCAAGCTGGAGCGCATCAACTCCATCCTCAACCACACCCACGCGCTGCGCCGCACCGCCGGGGCACGCTAGCCGACCGGCGCCGCTCGGCCGATCCTCTCGTTTGATCGTGTAGAGAGAGCAGAATATTTCATTTGCTTGTACAGCCATTCATGGGTCATTTCCGCAGAGAATGATGCGACAGCACACAGTTTTGGATTATTTACTGTAACCATATAGTGGCAGGCAGAGAGAACTGTCAAAACATCACATATTAGCAGATGGCACATCTCTCAACATGGTCGACGACGGACCAGTGGCGGAGGCAGAAATGCATATAATCGGACATTAGGAAGGGCCGTCTGCATATAACAGTAAAAAGATGTCATTGTTCATATGCACATTACCAAGGAAATTAGAATGTTGGGGAGGGCCCGGGCCCTGGCTGGCCCCCTGTGCCTCCGCCACTGACGACGATACAGCTATACGTAGGTGTATTGCGGTATACCTATTTGCAAACTGATTTACTATTTCACATATAGATGTGAAATAACTATTTCACATAAGCGATTCGTTAGAAAGCTGAAGAGAGACAAACGCATCGCTGTTTTCCTCTCGTCCCTGGCGCTGCAACCCTAGCCGTCGTCAGGAGAGGTCGATCTTCCAACGCCGTTCTCCGGCTGCTCCCCTCCACCGGCGATCTCGGTTGTGGTGGTGAGGGGGGGTCGCCGGATCCATGCGTGTGGATCGTTTTTACTCCCTTGTAGTCTAGGTTTTTAGGTTGTTCATCGTCTTTGCTTCGGCGACGACAATGCCAACACTGAATAAAGATTCTTCGGATCCTTCCCTGATGAGGCCATTGGTCCTATGGTTGGGGATAGATTTGGAAACCAGTCTGTTCAAGTAAGGATAACGTGGCGGCGGCATCCTCGTGGTGGACTTGTGTCCTCGGGCTCCACCGTTGCGACGACGTTTGCTCCAGCATTGGCTCGAAGCTTGGGAAGTAGTCTAGTAGCAGATGCAGATTGTGGTCTGCATCGGCGACAACTGGAAAACGGAGCATGTGCTGGGCTCGTGGTTCGTGGATGGCATGTATGGTTTCCTCCCTCGGCGTTTTAGTCATGGTGGGGGTACCAGATCTGGAGTTTGATGGCGTGTCCGGCGTGTTGCTCCGGTGATGCGGAGCATCCCAAGGTCATCCCCATGGAACTACCTACGTCTCCCATGACACCACTTGGACCAATAACAAAAGCATGAGCCAAGGCTATCGAAGATAAGGTGAACTCACTCCTCTCCGAACTACCACTTTCTATGCATGAGACTTGGCTACTACCTCAAGTGGAAACCCTATGTGTGATCAGGTACTTGGGGGAAAGCCGCGGATCCGATACACACAACAGGCAAGACGGTGTGGACGCCATGCTCGATGGACAAGAAGGACTGCTCGAAACTCCCAGGCTCCGAACGACCGGCGAACTCCGGACGTCCGACGACCACCAGGCACCGGACGACCGGCCCTCTCCGAACGACTGGCGCCCCCACATCTGAGCCAAATCACCGGATTTTCGAAGGCCTCCGGAGGACAGACGCCTCGGATGTCCGACCCCGACCGGACATCTGACCGAAGCCCACCCGAGCCGAACCTACGGAAGTCCGAAGAGCACCGGACGTCCGGACCCTCGCGAGCCTCCGAACGACCGGTAACTCCCGGATGTCCGACGCCTGTGTGTTGTTTGCGTGTTGGGCCACATCCCATGTACCCCTTCGACCCCTAAGACTATATATAGACCTCCTCCTCCTCTTTTCTAGGGTTAGCAAAGTAGTAGCTCATTAGAGATAGAGCTTTGCTCATCCATTACGGATCTACTCCACGAGAGAGACTGTGCGGCCCCTCTTTGGAGAAGATCCCCTTGGATTCAAGACCCCCTTTTGGGTGGCCCCATCAAGACCTCCTTTGGAGAAAAACTGGTTACCGTGTATCGTCCTTTGCTGATCGTGGATCATGTATCTCCCTTTGTGTTCATGGATCTAGCACATGTGTGATCATACTTATTGGTTTGAGTGTTTATCTTGTGTCCCCCTTTGTGATTTTCCCTAGTGTTTCCCCTTGTGTTCTTCGCGGGATCCGCTCCTTTCGTGAAAGATCGGCCATATAGGGCTCCACCCTACATCATCTTGGTATCAGAGCCACGTTGATCACGATTTCGAAGCCTCCCCGTTGTGTTTTCTAGACTTGTTTTGTTGATTTTGTCCCTAATTCGAAAATTCCTCACAAAAATAGCCCCAATTTTTTTGTGATTTGTTGGTGTGATGAAATTTTGTGGGATTTGATCCGTGGATTTGCTTCGTCTTGAGTGGATCTAGCTTTTCCCCTTCGTCTCCACCTTTTTCATCCACAAAATCGCTCGGATTCGACGGATTTTGACCTCTCCTCCACGAACCCTAGTTGTTCTGCACGTGCCCAAAATTCGCCTAGGCACCAGACGTCCGACCGCCTCCGGATGTCCGACGACCGGACGATCGTAAACCTCCGGACGCCCGTAAAACCCTGACGAAACTGAACTCCCCCCCCCAAGAAAATTTCAGCCACCGCCGCACTTCTGCATACACAGCCCCATACCACCACCACTTTCCGCAACCACCATTGCTTAATCGTTTCGCACTCTGATACGCTTTTGCCACTTTGTGCTTTGAGAATTTGAGTTGCGGTTCCGTGTCCTATTGTGTTTCGGCTATTTAGGTACGGTTCGGCATCAACATCACCGCCGCTCATCTTCGACACGGACGCATCATCGACAACAACCACTACACCATTTTGACACCATACCGAAAGCAAGAGCGGTAAACTCATCTTGGTATCGTGATACATCATTCTTGCCATTACATTGATAGCCATCATAGCCTTACTCTTTTGCGTCGCTTACCCATCGAGACTAGCCTTTGAGTATTGCCGGCAACGTGACTTGTGCACATTAGTGATCATACTTCTCATAGCATACATACATACATATCATTGGTGCATATCATCTCTTGTGTCACAAAGTGTCATCGCATAGTCAATTGCTATCTTGGTTCGTGAAGCATTGCATGAGAAAAGAGCTCAAACACAAAGAGCCAAACAAGCTTTTAAGCAAAAGGGAAATATAAACAAAGAGCTTTTAAGCAACAACCATAGCATCATACAACATTAACATTGTCATACTAGATCATCTTGGATCATACCATCGGAATACCATACATAGAGCATACTTGGGATAGAAGTCGTTGCATTTTTGCTTAGTAGGTTGTGCACAAGTCTTCGTATCCGCCTATTGTGCAATCATGCTAGCGTCTCTCTAGTGTTGTGCAACAAGAGCATTTTCGTGGATTCCACATTTTGGCTCATCCTTGGTTGCACGACCCCACTTATCTCTTTGCGTGTGTGTTTCCGTGTACCATATTTTGCTTGGCCTACTTGTTGCATTGCAAACTTGCGAATCTTTTCCAACATTATTGAAGCTCACTAACAATTACATCAAATTTTGTGCCACCATCCTAACCGAGCTCCACCATAAGCTTTTACTTATGTAGGTGTGAGAAACCGACAAGAATTGGTACCAATTGTGCTATTTCCTTGTTCCGCATTGGAGTGATCTTTGATCCATCTTCAACATCGGTCAAGGTACATTTGGTATACGTTCTTCTCTTTCTCCCACTCACATATTTCCCTTGGAATGATGGATAGGCCAAGTACTTCTACCAACCCACTCTTCATCGGGCAAGATGACGGCATGAACTCCTACGTCACAAAGAGCCACCTCTTTGGTGCACAACGTGCTTTGCATCAAGAGCAACAAACAATGAGTGAACGCATCGACAACCTCGGCACCGACTTGCGACTCTCCACGCAATGCACAAGAGATTACTTCGACCACAAGCTCGACGACCACAAGCAAGAGAGTGACGCGAGAATGGACGAGATTCGTGCTTTGTTGCTCAACCGCTCTTCTTCCACTTCGTCCTCATCAAGACGGAGCCACTCAAGTCGACACTCCGACTACACCATCTCCGGCTCAAGTACACCAACTTCGAACACTCTTCGTCGTGCTGCACGCCAAGATCGTCACGCCAACCGCAACCCTCTACACGACAACAACTCTCAAGAACAACGACATCGTCAAAACCAAGCTACCTTTGCGCAAGCACGAGAACGGCAACGACAGTGCCAACACGAAGAGGAAGAGCGAGCGCGTATACACCAAGAAGCACAAGATGCCGAGGCACAACGTCAAGAACAACAAATGTGAGAAGCTCAAGCATTTGAGGCGCAACAAGCCCTTCGAGAATCAAGTCGGGCCATAGCCAACCGAGGCCAACAAGCTCGTGAGCATCAAGAAGCGCTCTGTGATGAAGTCCACGAATGAATATATCAAGCTCACGTGCATCGTAAAGCTCGACAAGTTCCTCCACAAGCTCGCCAAGAACATCAAGTTCAACAAGAGCAAGAAGACATTGGAAATTCTCCACGATAAGAGCAAGTTGTGAGAGACGATCCTCCTCGTCTAGGACGCCATCATCCCCGTCCCGAACACAATGAAGAGCAACGCTACGGCAAGCTAAACTTCAGCATGCCCAAGTTCAATGGAAGCAATGATCGCGAAGAGTACCTTTCATGGGCATTGAAGGTCGACAAAATCTTCCGCTTGCACAACTATGAAGAAGAGAAGAAGATCGCGATGGCATCCCTTGAGTTTCAAGACTATGTCCTCATTTGGTGGGAACAAGTCATTGAGCACCGAGAGGCAAAAGGTGAACCATCATCACTACTTGGGCGCAAATGAAGGATGTCATGAGATCACGCTTCATGCCTACCTACTACAACCACGACCTCTTCAAGAAACTCCAACTACTCAAGCAAGGAACCAACAATAGATGATGATGAGAAAACTATGGCAAGTTTCTTGAATGGACTCAATCACCCTATCAAGAAGATCGCCGACTTCCAACCATACTCGAACCTCATCGAGCTAGTGCATCAAGCTACCAAAGCGGAACGTCAAGTGCAAGATGACTTCAAGTATGCCAAGTTCTCATCCAAGTCATGTGGTTTCTCCAACACCCAAGCTTCAACGACTCCAACACCGTCTACCTCAACCAAGCCTTCTACAAGCAACATCGACAAGTCGAGTTACAAGAAAGCTTCGATAACCTCAAGTCATCCTCCTACAATGAGCAACTTCAAGCCGAGAGCTTCATCATCATCTACCCCAATCGATGAGACCGTCAAGACAAGTTCCTTCAAATGCTTCACATGCGGAGGCCGAGGCCACAAGTCCTTTGAGTGTACCAACAAGCAGACCATGATCCTCAACGACGATGGTACAACTCCATTAGTGAAGGAGAAACGGAAGCACTTGAGCAAGTCTCCATGCACCGGCAAGTGAACGATGAAGAGGAACAAGTCTTTTGTGATGAATATTCAAGTTCCGCTCTCGTTGTCTCCAAGGTCTTGACCCTTCAACATCACCAAAAAGAAGACCAAAGATGCCACATATTCCATACCAAGGCCGGCATCAATGGAAGGTCCGTCAAGGTCATCATCAATGGAGGGAGTTGTCATAACTTAGCAAGTGAAGAACTTTGCTCCAAGCTCCAATTGCCCAAGACGGAGCACCCACATCCTTACAAAGTTCAATTGCTAAGTGACTCCGGCACTATCCAAGTCGAGCATAGAGTGCAAGTCTCCTTCAAAATCGGAGCTTACAAAGACACTTTGGAGTGTGATGTCATTCCAATGACCGTTTGCCACCTTCTTCTCGGGCGACCATGGCAATTTGATAGAGGTGTCATCCACAACGACCGAACGAACCACTACATCTTCAAGATGCAAGGAAGGGAGTACGTACTTCTCCCTATGTCTCCAAGCCAAGTGATCGTCGACAAGCAAGCCACCCATCGTGGAGAGAATAGTGAGAGAGAGAACCACCAAAAAGAGAGTGAGCGCCACAAGCCCAAATTGAGTGCCTCCACGATGAGTGAAAAGAAGAACCTAGTTCTATTTGCCACCAAACGTGAGATAAAAGAAGTGTGTGAGAACCCAAATAGCGTGATACACTATATCCTTTTGTGCAAGGACGAGACACCAAAAGCTAACACCTCTCACACTCTACCTTTAGTGTTGTCTTCTCTTTTGCATGAATTCCAAGATGTTTTCCCTGACGAGCTACCTCCGGGACTACCTCCACTACGAGGCATCGAGCACCCATCGACCTCATCCCCGGAGCACCACTTCCAAACAAAGCTCCCTACCACGTCAACCAAGAAGAAACCAAAGAAATACAAAGGCAAGTAAAACATCTCATAGACCATGGACATGTGCGCGAAAGTTTGAGTCCTTGTGCCGTTCCTGTCATTCTTGTGCCAAAAAGAGACGGTAGCTTTCGCATGTGTTCCGATTGTAGACCTATCAATGCTATCACCGTTCGCTATAGGTATCCCATTCCATGCCTTGATGATATGCTAGATGAACTTAGTGGTGCCACTACTTTTTCCAAAATTGATCTTAAAAGTGGTTACTATCAAATCCGCATACAAGAGGGTGATGAATGGAAAACCGCTTTCAAAACAAAGTTTGGTTTGTATGAGTGGTTAGTCATGCCTATGGGTTTATCGGAAGCACAGTGTACTTTCATGCGTCTTATGCATCATGTGTTTCACCCTTACATTGGTGAGTTTGTTGTGGTCTACTTTGACAATATCCTTGTTTTTAGCAAATCCATCAAAGATCATGTCAGCCATATTCAAACCGTTTTGCAAACTCTTCGAAAAGAGTGTCTCTATGCTAAAATGGAAAAATGCCTTTTTGGCATTGATAAGCTCGTTTTCTTGGGTTTTGTTGTATACTCTAAGGGTGTTCATGTTGATGACTCTGAGATCAATGCTATTAAAACTTGGCCCCAACCAACCAACTTGCAACAAGTGCGTAGCTTCCTTGGTTTAGCCGGTTTTTACCGTAGGTTTGTGAAGGACTTTAGCACCATTGCTTCACCTTTGCATGCTTTGAGCAAGAAGAATGCACCCTTTGTTTGGGGACCATCGCAAGGTACTGCTTTCAATGAGCTTAAGAATTTGCTTACTCATGCTCCCGTGCTTGCATTACCCAACTTTGACAAACCCTTTGAGATTCATTGCGATGCTAGTGGTAATGGCATAGGAGGTGTGTTAATGCAAGAGAAGCGCCCCATAGCTTACTTTAGTGAAAAACTTTTTGGAGCGCAACTCAATTACCCCATCTATGACAAAAGAGCTTTATGCTTTAGAGCAAGTTTTGCGTGAATGGGAACATTATCTTCGTCCTCATGAATTTGTCATTCATACCAATCATGAAACGCTTAAATACCTTAAGGGTCAAACTAAGTTGAACAAGCGTCATGCTAAGTGGAATGAATTCATTGAGTCATTTCCTTATATCATCAAGTACATCAAAGGTAAGGAAAATATTGTGGCGGACGCTCTTTCCGCATATGCATGCTTGTCACTCAACTTGAATTGGATGTCATTGGCTTTGAGCACATAAAAGACTTGTATGAGCATGATCCTACTTTTGTTATTCCTTATGCCAAGTGTTCGACGCATACCTCTTGGGATCGTTATTACATCAAAGATGGATATCTTATGAGAGCTAACAAACTTTGCATCCCCGAGTCTTCTCTTCGTTTGTTGCTTTTGCAGGAATCTCATGGAGGAGGACTAATGGGACATTTTGGACGCGCCAAGACATTTGCTACACTCTTCAAGAACTATTATTGGCCCAAGATGTTCCGCGACGTCAACTGCTTCACCAACCGATGCTCTACATGTCGCAAAGCTAAGTCTAAAGCTCAATCCCATGGCCTTTACATGCCTCTCCTAATTCCATATCAACCATGGGAAGATATTAGCATGGATTTTGTACTTGGATTTCCTAGAACTAGAAATGGAAAGGATTCGGTATTTGTTGTTGTGGACCGATTCTCTAAGATGGCACATTTCATACCATGCAACAAGATAGATGATGATTCACATGTTGTGAATCTCTTTTGTAGGGAAATATTGTGTCTACATGGAGTGCCAAAGACGGTTGTCTCGGACCGCAACGTCAAGTTCCTAAGCTACTTTTGGAAGACCTATGCGTCAAGCTCGGAATCAAGCTACTCTTCTCCACGTCGTACCATCCACAAACCGATGGCCAAACGAAGGTGACCAACCGCACACTCTCCGCTCTACTTCGCGTGCTAATCAAGAAGAACATAAAGGAGTGGGAGGAGTGTCTACCAGTCGGTGTCAAAACCGGCGGATCTCGGGTAAGGGGTCCCGAACTGTGCGTCAAGGCCGGATGGTAACAGGAGACAAGGGACAAGATGTTTTTTACCCAGGTTCGGGCCCTCTCGATGGAGGTAATACCCTACTCCTGCTTGATTAATATTGATGATATGGGTAGTACAAGAGTAGATCTACCACGAGATCAAGGAGGCTAAACCCTAGAAGCTAGCCTATGGTATGATTGTTGTGTATGGAGTTGATTGCCTACGGACTACAACCCTCCGGTTTATATAGACACCGGATAGGGTTAGGGTTACATAGAGTCAGTTACAATGGTAGGAGATCTTGAATATCCACATCGCCAAGCTTGCCTTCCACGCCAAGGAAAGTCCCATCCGGACACGGGACGAAGTCTTCAATCTTGTATCTTCATAGTCCAGGAGTCCGGCTGAAGGTATAGTCCGGCTACCCGAACACCCCCTAATCCAGGACTCCCTCAGTAGCCCCCGAACCAGGCTTCAATGACGATGAGTCCGGCGCGCAGATTGTTCGGCATTGCAAGGCGGGTTCCTCTCCAAATCTTGTGTACCTGTAGGAATAATGTCCGATTTTTGTAATGTAGTGCTCCTCGGCTTCCACGCCCAATAATGGCCGTCTTCCACGTGTTCAAACGAATGCGAAAAGCCGGGGTGTTTTTACATCCACACCCCTAGCCGTATAAATGAGCCGCCTATTTAACGGGATGGGGATTTAGGTCCAAACCACATCTTCTCCTTTCCGCGAGTTATCATCAGAGCGCTTCCAGCAAAGGTCCATTCCAACATGACCAGCCGTCGCAGCTCCTCCCCTCGCCCCTCCGGTCCCAAACCCGGGGACTGGGAGAGTTGCACCATCCCGCATAGCGAGTTAGCGTCACTTCAGGCCAAGGGATTTCTCCCTCAGGCATACATGGTCCCGGTCCGAGCCGGTCTCGCCACCTATAATGGCGGAAAACAAGCGGAGAGCACCCCCAATCCTTCTAAAGGAGAGCGGGTGTGCCTCGTCCCCTATCTAATAAGGGGACTGGGATTTCCAATTCACCCATTTCTCCGCGGGCTTCTGGAGTTCTACGGCCTCCAGCTGCACAACCTCACGCCCGCCTCCGTATTGCATATTGCGGGTTTCGTCGCCCTTTGCGAGCTATTTTTAGGCGTTGAGGCTCATTTCGCGCTGTGGAAGAGGTTATTCTACCTGGTGCCCCGTTCTAAAGAGGGGTCTATATACCAAGTGGGCGGAGCCGAAGTATGGCGCATCGCCGGGACCGGATACCTATCCGGAACCCCGAAGAAGGCGTCCGAGGACTGGCCTTCGGAATGGTTTTATATAGATGACGTCCCGCTACCGGACCCTATCCGGGTCGGTCTCCCTGAGTTCAACAGTGCTCCATTGAAGAAACGCTTGAGCTGGCGTCCGCGAAGCTCTCAGAGAGAAAGCGATAGAGACATCCTTTACCTGATGGGCCGGATAAGACTGTTGGCTCATTCCGGACTAACCATGATTGGAGTCATGGCCGCATGCATTATGCGGGGGGTGCAGCCACTTCAATATAGAGGCCACCCCATGTGGGATTTCAACGGGGAGGATGACGCCACCCGTTACGGTCCTAAGGGGCCGGCTTCAGCTGCCGCCCTAGTAAAGATCTTATCCTCTTTGTACAAGGGAGAAAAGGAGGAATTCCTCCACGTCAACCCGCAGGCCGGATTTACTATGTACGATCCTCCAATTTGGGTAAGTGAACAACTGTGATTGCCCATTTGTTTTGTACTCCCACGGTTAGATATGTAGTCTAACGACTTTAATGCAGGAACTGCGACAGGTGGTAAAGGATATAAACAGCCGCCCTCCACAACCCGAGGACCCAGAACGGTCCCTCGATCCGGACTCCGAAGAGGATCCGGACATATCGGTGGAGCTTATCGACGGGGTGTTCCATTAGCTAAGCCAGGACAATACCTTGGTAGCCATCACGGCTGATTACCCAGGGTTAATCCCGGCCTCCCAGGTGATAGAAACCGGAGTCTCATTCCCTTGAGAGAGATTCCACTCTCACGTATTCCGGTGTTTCTGACGACAACCGTGTTTTGCAGGGGAGATTTCCGAGGCAGGAGGCCGAACCTGCGGCGGCTAGCCAACGAGGGGCCGCAGGGCCCCGTGGGGAAAAAGGAATGTAGTCCGGACTGAGATGCCGGCGCAAAGGTATAGCGCACCCTCTGCTTCCCTGGTGTTATTCTGTCCGGGCATATTAACGTTCGTGCTATCTTCAGAACGAAGAGACCTCGCCGGACTATATCCGGAGAGGTTGCCAATCGCGCCTCCACCAGCCAGGCTCCAATGTCTGTCCAGGAAGCGGAGGCGAGCACAAGGCGCGCACCGGACGCTCCTCCGACAGAGGATGCGGATAGGCTGTCTGCCATAAATTCTGAAGTGGAGAGTGCCATGAACCACAGGCGTCGCCGGACAGTTCTACGCGACGCTTGTTTCTCCCAAGAGGCTTTAGATGCCTTTAATTCGGGAGATGCATACCTCCGTGCCGCTCAAAATGGTTTAGCCAGAGCCACGGAGCAGTATGTAAAAGACATACGGGTAAGAAAATTTTGGTCAAACATATATATACCCGTAGCCCCCGAGACTTGAAACAGTTAGAGCAACTGATTTAAGGATCATTTAATATTCAGGTTCTTACAGAGAAGAATACTGTACTGTCCCAGGAGCTGGAAAAGTGCAAGGCCCAACTAGAGGCTGCACTAGCCGCAGCAGGGGAGTCCAAAGAGACCCCCTCAGGTAAGATACACTTCGAAAGATTAGTATTGTGCAGTGTGGGTGCAAATCTGACAAATCATGTTGCAGATGGCACCGGACTCGATCGGAAAAGCAACAACTCTTACGCCGGCTAAAGGCCGGTGAGAGTACGTTGACAAAGGTGAGGCGAGAGAAGAATGATCTTCAGGATGCCAATACCAGGCTGGACGTCGAACTTAAAGATGTTCGTGGCTAGCTGTCGGACTCCACGAAGGAGAATCAGCGGCTTCGACGCGACATATTTAGTAAGTGCTTGAACAAACTTTGAAAAAAGAGTTCGGCGAGGAAGTCGTCTAATAGAGTAATGTTTGTAGGTATGCTCACAGGTCGTCCTGCAGAGGAGATGCCCGGTTCTACGGGTGACCTTCTTCCCGAACTCATGCAACTGCACGAGCGAATTCGGCAGGCAATGCAAGGTGTTGCCCAAGCCTTATGGCCTGCCCACTTCATGCCCGAGGGCCTTGGAGAGCTTGCGGAGAAGCTGAAGGGAGCTCGGCGGCGCTTCCGGTTGTGGAAGATATCAGCCTGCCGACAAGGCGCTAGGGAAGCCTGGGCCATGGTGAAGACCCGTTTTACGAAGTCTGACCCAAACCACATGGCCGAGGTCGGACCAGTGGGGCCTGACGGGAAGGAGATCCCTGTGAGCTTAGTATACGGCCAAGTAGAGTTGGCCGTGAAGTATTCCCAGCAGGACTGTAAATTAGACAGCCTGTTAGATGGTATAGAAGAGGAATACAATCAGTCAGAATGACTATGTAATTTTGAATTGACATGTGTAATGCCTTCTAGCCGGATTGTAGATCGTTTGTCGTTGCCGACCTTTTCGCTTCAACCTCGGGACCTGACGGTCCGGAGTGTGTCCGAATACCATAGCGGTTATATAAGAACCGTGGTATGCGTGGAGACCAGGCGTAGGGGTCATTAGTGCTTTATCAGACAAGTGCCCAACTAGTTATGTTATATTACATGGTTAGTAAGAAACATCTTCCAGAGAGAATAGTTCCGTTAGGGGTTCCTTTCGCTGGGAGGCATGCCCTAAAGTGCATGTCCGGACTGCGTAAAAAGACGCAGAAAAAAGCATCTGGGGGCGCATAGAATGAGTAAAAAGATCATCTTTTATCTCACCGACCGAATATTCCCTTAAGAACGCTAGCTTTCGGCTTCACCCAGTCTGAGGTACACATCCGGCTGACCCGGCAGTAACAATCGCAGAGGTGCTCCCTTTACCGCCTAGCCGAACAATCGGGAACGTAGGGGTAAGCACAGGAGCCAGGCAACCCAGCTTGGCCAAAACTTAAGTCATATCGATGCATATAATGGTGAAAAAAGGGTACATGCGGAAGTTTGACGCATGTGTTGGGCGTGAAGCCCGTATAAATAAGCTTCTGTTAAAGAAGCCCCCAGGTTTAATGAGCGCGAGTGGCGCGTCACTAGATGAGCCTTTAAGGGCTATAAAAGAAAAGAGGGGAAGGAGAGAAATGTAAGACAGAAAAAATGCAAAAAATGGACAGAGGAAGGAGACGAACACAGAGTCCGGCGCTAGGCATAGAATCTTCGGAGACGGGTGGTGTTCCACAGGTTCGGCTCGAGTCGGTTATCCGACGCATCTCGCAGGCGGTACGCCCCGCCAGTCAGGACTTGGTCGATTATGAATGGACCTTCCCACTTGGGCTTGAGTTTGTCCTTTTTCTTATCCGGCAGGCGTAGAACTAGTTCGCCAACATTGTAATTTTTGGCCCGTACTTCTCTGCTTTGATATCTTCGGGCCTGCTGTCGATAAAATGCGGAACGGGCTTTTGCCACGTCACGCTCCTCCTCCAGGGCATCCAAGTTGTCCTGCCGATCGAGCTCGGTTTCTCTTTCTTCATACATGCGCACTCTAGGTGAGTCATGAATTATGTCGCAGGGCAGAACTGCCTCTGCGTCGTACACCATAAAAAATGGTGTGTATCCGATGGTGCGATTTGGCGTGGTCCGCAGCCCCCATAGCACGGAGTCGAGCTCCTCTACCCAGTGCGTGTTAGATTCCTTGAGGGACCGCACTAGTCTGGGTTTAATGCCGCTCATGATAAGACCATTTGCATGTTCGACCTGGCCGTTGGTTTGTGGGTGATAGACGGAAGCATAATCGAGCTTGATGCCCATGTTTTTGCACCAGAGTTTTACCTCGTCAGCGGTAAAGTTTGTACCGTTATCGGTTATGATGCTGTGGGGGATGCCATAACGGTGTACAACCCCGGATATGAAGTCTATCACAGGTCCGGATTCGGCCTTTTAACAGGCTTGGCTTCTATCCATTTGGTGAATTTATCCACCATGACCAGTAAGTATTTTTTCCTATCGGTCCCACCTTTAAGGGGTCCGACCATGTCAAGCCCCCAGACCGCAAAAGGCCAGGTGATGGGTATAGTTTGGAGTGCGGTGGGTGGCATATGGCTTTGGTTGGCAAAAAGTTGGCAACCAGTGCATCGTTGGACTAGGTCTTGAGCGTCTGCCCGGGCCGTCGGCCAATAAAAGCCTGTACGGAAAGCCTTGCTAACAAGGGACCGAGCAGTGGCGTGGTGACCACCGAGTCCGGCATGAATTTCAGCCAGAAGGTTCCGCCCTTCCTCTTCGGAGATGCACCTTTGAAGGACTCCGGTAGTGCTTTTCTTATAAAGCTCTCCCTCATGGACTCTATAGGCTTTAGATCGTCGCACTATGCAGCGGGCCTCGTTTTGGTCCTCCGGGAGTTCCTGCCTAGTAAGGTAGGCTAGGAATGGTTCTGTCCACGGGGCGATGCCCCCAGTCTGGCCAACATTTTGGAGCCGTCGAAATGCATAATCCAGTTTGAACATGTGCCGTACTCTTTAGGGAGCTCGGCCTCCGTCCATTCTGCGACGAAGTCGGCCAAAACTTGCGATTTAATAGCTCGCCGTGGCTTATAGGTTATATCGAACGGGAGAAGCTCGATGGCCCATTTTGCAATCCGGCCCGTTGCGTCGCGGTTGTTGATAATATCGTTGAGTGGTACTTCCGAGGCTACTGTTATGGAACACTCTTGAAAGTAGTGTCGTAGCTTCCGGGATGCCATGAATACCGCGTATGCAATCTTTTGATAATGCGGGTACCGTGATTTGCATGGAGTGAGGATGGTGGATACGTAGTAGACCGGCCTTTGAAGGGGGAATTTGTGTCCATCCGTTTCCCGCTCGACAACGAGTACTGCACTGACAACTTGATGTGTTGCTGCAATGTACAATAACATTGGTTCGCCGGTGTTCGGCGCGGCCAGGACTGGGTTTGTTGCCAATATGGATTTTATTTCATCAAGTCCGGCCGTGGCGGCCTCCGTCCACTCAAAGTGTTCGGTGCACCGAAGGAGGCGATAGAGGGGTAGTGCCTTTTCTCCCAAGCGGGAGATGAAGCGGCTTAAAGCCGCCACGCATCCGGTTAATTTTTGTATTTGTTTGAGGTCCTTTGGGATATCCAATTGTGACAAAGCTCGGATCTTGGCTGGATTTGCTTCAATATCTCTACCGGATACAATGAAGCCCAAGCGCTTTCTGGCTGGAACGCCGAAGACGCATTTTTCCGGTTGAGCTTGATGTCATATTTTCAGAGGTTATCGAATGTAAGCCTCAAGTTGTCTACTAGAGATTCGACATGTCTTGATTTGACGACCACATCATCCACATACGCCTCCACTGTTTTGCCGATCTGATTTGCCAGACATGTCTGGATCATGCGCTGATATGTTGCGCCGGTGTTTTTTAGCCCGAAGGGCATTGTGTTGAAGCAGAATGGGTCGTATGGTGTGATGAATGCTGTTGCAGCTTGGTCTGATTCTGCCATCTTGATTTGATGGTAACCGGAGTATGCGTCGAGGAAACACAACAAATCGTGTCCTGTGGTAGCATCAATAATTTGGTCAATGCGGGGGAGGGGGAAGGGATCCTTTGGGCAAGCCTTGTTAAGGTCTTTAAAGTCGACACACAGGCGCCAGGATTTGTCCTTCTTTGGTACCATCACCAGGTTTGCTAGCCAGTCGGGATGTTTTATGTCTCTGACGAATCTGGCCTCCAATAGCTTGGCTAGCTCCTCTCCCATAGCCTGTCTCTTGGGTTCGGAAAAACACCAAAGGGCTTGTTTGACAGGTTTAAATCCTTTTAGGATATTTAAGCTGTGTTCGGCCAGCCTGCGTGGGATCCCTGGCATGTCTGAAGGGTGCCAGGCGAAGATGTCCCAGTTCTCTCGTAGGAACTCTCATAGTGCGGCGTCTGCATCAGGGTTCAGTCGTGCCCCGATTGAAGCTGTTTTATTGGGCTCCGTTGGATGGACCTGGAATTTGACTATTTCGTCGGCTGGCTTGAAGGATGTGGATTTGGATCTCTTATCGAGTATCACATCATCCCTGTTAACCGTGGAGCGCAGCGCAGTCAGTTCCTCAGCCACTAAGGCTTCGGATAGCGCCTCAAGGGCTAATGCGGTCGTCTTGTTTTCGGTGCAGAGTGCTATGTCCGGATCACTAGCTAGAGTGATAATTCCATTCGGCCCGGGCATCTTAAGCTTCATGTACCCGTAATGGGGTATTGCTTGGAATATTGTGAATGCTTCTCGCCCTAGTAAAGCGTCATATCCTCTCTTAAATGGGGCCACCTGAAACATGACTTCTTCGGACCTGTAATTATCCGGCGTGCCGAACACCACATCTAGTGTGATTTTTCCTGTGCAGCGCGCTTCCCGACTGGGGATTATTCCTCTAAAGGTTGTGCTGCTTCGCTCGATGTGGTTCCAGTCTATTTCCATTTTTTGAAGGGTTTCCTCATAAATGAGGTTCAGTCCGCTGCCTCCATCCATGAGCACCTTGGTGAGGCGAAAGCCGTCCACTATGGAACTGAGGACCAATGTGGCTGGTGCTCGGGCTGTTCGGAATCTAGGTTCATCACTTGCGTTGAAGGTAATAGCAGTGTCGCTCCATGGATTTATTGTTGCAACTTAATAGACTTCGGCGAGGCTGCGGAGTGTTCTTTTTTGCATATTGTTTGACGCAAAAGTCTCGAAGACTGTGAGAACGGTACTGGTGTCCTCGGGCTGGCTTTCTGCGGCCTCCAGAATTAAGAGGTCCTCACCAATTTTGGCCACCTGCCAGAGTATCCAACATGCTCTAAGGCTGTGAGTTGGTGTGGCGTCCTCTGTACTGTGAATTCTACAGGGTCCATCAAGCCACCTTTCCAGTATGGTTCCATGCCCTGTAGAGGGTTTTGGTTTTTTGGTGTTTATCCCGGGTGTCCTATGATGATGCATCCTCTTAGTTCGGACGGAATTACTATTCAAGGCCGGATTATCCCAAAACTTTATTTCGGTTTTCCAGGCGCTTTCCATCGCACAGTATTTTTGTACTATGGACGCCAAGTCAGCGAAGCGTGTAATATCACGATGACTTACGGTGTTAAGGATTCCCTCGTCCGTGCAATTACTGCAGAAAATTGAGATTGCGTCTCCCTCGCGGCAATCCTTTATCCTGTTCATAACCAGGAGGAATCTGGCCCAGTAATGATGTACTGTTTCCTCGGGCCTCTGCCTGATTTGGGAGAGATCGCTTATGTTCAGGTGGGCGGGTGTCGTTGAATCTGAAACCTCGCCCAATCCAAGATTCGGAGGCCGAAGAGTTTCCGAACTCTGAAGTTCGGATTCTTGGATGTTGTCCAATGAATCTAGCCCGTTGCCTGATCTTAAGCTCAGGTCTTGAGTTACATCCTCCTCTCCGCGGGTATCCGGCTTGGAGGAGTCGGGAATTTGGACGTAGCTAGTCCTTAAAATAGATGAAGGGTCGCCGCACTGCGCCTCTATCACGACAACGTGGTGGGTGACTTGGGGAGAGTTAATTTCTCTTAGATCGGGTTTAAGCCCAACCTGGTCATAATCCGTAGCGACCCCCAGGGTGGCGATGCGATCCAAGAGCTCGTTTACGGAAGAGAGCTCCATTGGATCTAGCTGCTCGACGAGCTCCGAGCTGACGTGTAGGTTGCTTTTGATGACCCGAGAGGTCACCATCGGTGCAATAGCCGAACAGGCGGTCATGAGGAAACCACCTAGCCGGAGGGTTTGGCCGACAGCCAAGGCTCCCTTAGCAACGGCGCCGTCTTTAAAGATGGGAGGAGGCATCCTTCCTGATTGTGACGGCACAGAGGAACTCTCAATGAAAGCACCAATTTCGGTGTCAAAACCGGCGGATCTCGGGTAGGGAGTCCCGAACTGTGCGTCAAGGCCGGATGGTAACAGGAGACAAGGGACAAGATGTTTTTTACCCAGGTTCGGGCCCTCTCGATGGAGGTAATACCCTACTCCTGCTTGATTAATATTGACGATATGGGTAGTACAAGAGTAGATCTACCACGAGATCAAGGAGGCTAAACCCTAGAAGCTAGCCTATGGTATGATTCTTGTGTATGGAGTTGATTGCCTATGGACTACAACCCTCCGGTTTATATAGACACCGGATAGGGTTAGGGTTACATAGAGTCGGTTACAATGGTAGGAGATCTTGAATATCTGCATCGCCAAGCTTGCCTTCCACGCCAAGGAAAGTCCCATCCGGACACGTGACGAAGTCTTCAATCTTGTATCTTCATAGTCCAGGAGTCTGGCTGAAGGTATAGTCCGGCTACCCGAACACCCCCTAATCCAGGACTCCCTCACTACCTATCGCCGAGTTCGCCTACAACCGTGCAAGACACTCAACTACCGGCAAGTCCCCCTTCGAGGTCGTCTATGGATTCAACCCATTGTCCCCATTGGACATTCTTTCTCAACCACTACAAGAGCGCATCAATATGGACGCAAGTGCATGTGTGAACCATCTTAAGAAGGTGCATGAAGATACAAGGCACACCATCGAGCGCCAGGTACAACGACTTGTGACCAAGCTCAACATCAACAAGCACCCCATGGTATTCAACATTGGTGATCTTGTGTGGCTACACCTTCGCAAGGACCGCTTCCCCACCGAACGCAAGTCCAAACTCCTACCACAAGCGGATGTACCTTTCAAGGTGCTTGCATGCTACAACAACAACGCTTACAAGATCGACCTCCCGCGCGACAAGTAAAACGTGAGCGAAGTCTTCAATGTCAAGGATCTCTCGCCCTACCATGGTGATGAAGAATTCGATCCGAGGTCGGATCTTTCCCAAGGGGGGGGGGCGATGATGCGGAGCATCCCAAGGTCATCGCCATGGAACTACCTACGTCTCCCACGACACCACTTGGACCAATGACAAGAGCACGAGCCAAGGCTATCGAACATAAGGTGAACTCACTCCTCTCCGAAGTACCACTTTCTATGCATGAGACTTGGCTACTACCTCAAGTGGAAACCCTATGTGTGATCAGGTACTTGGAGGAAAGCCGCGGATCCGATACACACAACAGACAAGGTGTGGACGCCATGCTCGATGGACAAGAAGGACTGCTCGAAACTCCCAGGCTCCGGACGACTGGCAAACTTCGGACGTCCGACGACCACCAGGCACCGGACGACCAGCCCTCTCCGGACGACCGGCGCCCCCACACCTGAGCCAAATCACCGGATTTCCGAAGGCCTCCGGACGACCGACACCCTAGACGTCCAACCCCGAACGGACATCTGGCTGAAGCCCAGCCAAGCCAAATCTACGGAAGTCCGAAGAGCACCGGACGTCTGGACCCTCGTGAGCATCCGGACGACCGGTAACTCCCAGACGTCCGACGCCTATGTGTTGTTTGCGTGTTGGGCCGCAGCCCATGTACCCCTTCGACCCCTAAGACTATATATAGACCTCCTCCTCCTCTTTTCTAGGGTTAGCAAAGTAGTAGCTCATTAGAGATAGAGCTTTGCTCATCCATTACGGATCTACTCCACGAGAGAGACCGCGGCCTCTCTTCGGAGAAGATCCCCTTGGATTCAAGACCCTCTTTTGGGTGGCCCCATCAAGACCTCCTTTGGAGAAGAACCGGTTACCATGTATCGTCCTTTGTTGATCGTGGATCATGAATCTCCCTTTGTGTTCATGGATCTAGCACATGTGTGATCATACTTGTTGGTTTCAGTGTTTCTCTTGTGTTCCCCTTTGTGATTTTCCCTAGTGTTTTTCATGTTCTTCGCGGGATCCGCTCCTCTCGTGAGAGATCGGCCATATAGATTTCCACCCTACATCACCCGGTCTGGTTCGCTCAATGGCAAAGGCTTCATTTTTGATGAGCCACCTTGAAGGTCCGCAAAGCTGCATATCAGCGATGAAGCCGCGTTGAGCTCGGGTGAGGAGGTGATTCATCATTCTTTTCTTTGATGGCTGCTGTGGTGGTACCGGAGGCAGTGATGGGTGTTGGTATCAAGCTCAGAGATATTCTGCTATCTTTTCAGTTTTGTCATGTCGGTCTTTACGTGACTTGTACTTTGTTCTTTATTATATGAATGCGACACATATTTCCATGAAAAAATAACTATGTCACATCTAATCTCTGAGCCGTTGGATCTCGACTATGTAAGATTCGTGCAAACTCAGTTTTCTGTCTCGTGCTCGCTAGCGGGGCGTTGTCTTTTCGTTCGTCGAGACAGGCCGTTGGAGAGCGGATTATCTTCCGTGCATGCACCACTCACACATCATGCCAATGTACTATGAAAGTGTGCTTGACCATGTCAGGTGAATAGAGAATAGTCAAAACCTACTCCTATCATGTTTTGTTTTGTTTTGTGGGCCCTAGACCTGTTTTGTGCAAATTGTTGGCATTGTCGCTATGTCTCGTTGATGTAGGGTAGAACCCTAATCTCCCGATCTTTCACGAAAGGAGAGGATCCCGCGAAGAACACGAGGAACACAAGGGGAAAACGAGGGAAATCACGAGGGGAAACACGAGAGAATCACTCAACCAACAAGAAATGATCACACATGCGCTAGATCCTCGAATACATAAGAGAAGATACACGATCCACAATCAACTAGGGATGATACATAGGTAGCCGGTCTTCTCCGTGAGGAGGTCTTGAATCCACGGGGGGATCTTCCCTTAGAAAGGGGGCTTGAATCCAAAGGGATCTTCTCCGAAGAGGCCGCAGTCTCTCGCACGGAGGAGATCTGATATGGATGAGCGTAGCTCTATCTCTCAAATGAGCTAAACCAACGCTAACCCTAACTAGGAGGAGGTGGAGGAGTATATATAGTCTAGGTCCACGAAGGGGTAAGTGGGAGAGGGATCCATGGGCTTCATGCCCGATCTCTGTACGCAGACAGGTACCGGACGTCCGCTAGGGACCGGTCGTCCGGTGGCTCGTGGGCTTCCGGACATCCGGTAGTCGCCGGACTTCTGCTCACTTTGGCTCGGTTGAGGTGGCATCGGACATCCGGTGGCTGGCGGTCGTCCGGTCGCCGGTCGTCCGGTGTCGTCGGTCTTCCGCTGAATTGGCTCGGGTGTAGATGTACCGGTCGTCCGGTGGGGGCCGGACGTCCACTCGCTGGGAGCGGTCGGTCGTCTGGTGTCGTTCGGACGTCCGCTCGCTGGAGCTTCTTCGACAGCTCTTCTTCTTGCCTCTTCATTTCCACGATTCCCTCGCGGATGGTGTAGTTGTACACTTGCACTCGCACTCCTCCTCACCGTCCGTAGTGTTCCGACAATACCTATGCATGCACACGGGAGAAGTGTCAAGTAGTATACCATCCTCGAAGGGGTCAAGTGAGCACGTGTAAAGGAGATGATTCACCTTTGTGTATGTGAGGTAGATGTCACACATGTCACTTGCCAAACGGACTCTTGACATGGTGATGTCCATAGGATGCTCCGCATCATCTCCCCTCCCTTGGGAAAGATCCGACCTCGGATCGAAATCCAAATAACCATGGGAAAGAGATGGCGTCGCCGTGTAGGAGTGGTTGATCACCAAGTTCTCGTTATCTTGAAGCTCGAAATGGGCACTCTCCAATGTCGCACCATCTTGGGATTCCTTCAAAAAGAGCAAAGACAACAAACACTTGGAAAAACAAATGTGGTTAGCGTTAGTGCAAAACCAAGCATTCAAGAGGTGATTCACCAAACAAGTGTCGTCATCATGCAAAGCATATGGTTTGACAAAGGATTGTGACATGGCATATAAGCACATAAATTCAGCACAATCAAAGATATCATGGGGACAAGCATGTAAATGTGAGGTAGTGATGCAAATATGTGTAACAAGAGAATAAGCATCTACCTCAAGATCATAGCAAGCATGGGCAAATTGCTCAATGAAAGGTCTATGGTAGGCATAGGAATCATTCACAACACCAAATAAAATGAAGTGTCTAAACACATGGGTCAAGTGCAAGACAATCCAAGCATAATGTGCATTGGGTGTAGTGAATATCGTGTGGCACTCAACACAATGGAAAGAGAAATTGTTCATCATGTGTGAGGCAATCAAGGCAAGCATGTAGCAGTCAATGGGACATGGCATATGTGAAGTGATGACATTGTTGCAACCAAACATGTGATAGGAGCAAGTAATCCAAGAATTGGATGCAACACACAAGGCATATATATATCATGATGCATGGAATTGTGAAAATGACAAGTGGAAGCAAGATCTCTAACATGTGCGCATGAAAGGGGTCCAATATGACAAATAAGTCGCATGGTCCAAGCAACACAAGTAGTATGATCGACAATATGCATGCTCATGGATTGGGGGTTCTCAAAAGAGAAGGATATCACCTTGAAAGCATGTTCTTGTGCGTCCTTCACAATGCCGAAGTACAAGCAAGTGCGATGTAGAATCATCGTGGTAGAAGGTGGTTCGCTCTCAAGAGCTCGGATTGTCAACTCACGTGACGTGGAAGTTGACACGAAGTACAAGTATCCTACACATGCACACAACAAAAGAAGGAACGTATGTGCATGGTAGATAAACACATCATCCATCATGATGGTTCTCTTATCTTGCACATAACCATTAGAAGCACAAGTGTGTGAAGAATATGATGCAAAAATGGCAATATTCATGGCACTAGGTATATGGTGCAAAGAGGTAAGACAAGCATGCTTCATAAGGAATATGTCAAAATCTCCAAATATATGTGAGAATGTTATGGGGGCAAACTCATTATCAAGACTAAATGCATAATTGCACTCAATACATGGCAAATCATCTAGCATGAGAGAGGCAACATATGAAGAGATATGACAAGAAGCAATAACAATCATGTCATGCAAACTAGTGGAGCGAAGATGCAACACACTAGAGGAAATCATGGCAATGATGTCATGTGAGTAAATAATAGGCATAGGCAAAGCACATGAAATATCGCAAGCACGAACACAAAGCAAGATCATAGTATAATCATAGGCATGGGGCACAAAGCAAACATGGCAATAATAAGTGATATCTCCACCAAGCTTGCAAATACACATACAAGTATGAGAATCTATCATCACGTGTAATGCAAAGCATGAGTCACGAATGCATGGCAAAAGCATAGTAATGAGCATAGCATGCAAAGTGAACATGGAAAGATGGGCATAGAATATGTAATGGACAATAACCCATAGCCAAGTGATGGTCATGTAGAAGAAATGCGCGAAGTCTTTGCGCGAAGAGAGCGATGGGAAAGACAATCCATGGGATCCCAAGTCATCATTGCTCTCTAGAGCTCGTTTTGTCAAGTTGTGGGATTGCGAGGTTGACAAGAATTCATGGGTACCTACACAAAAGAGACACAAACGGAAGAATTGTGTGTGTGGTAAATGTACACATCATCCATCATGATGTGTATGTGCACGTGAGAGTTAGCACAAGATAAGCATCGCTCAAAGAAATTTGATGCATGGTATAAGAACATGTCATCCATCATGAAAGAATAGTTATTGTGTATGACACGATGGGGATGTAAATTGAGCATACAAGTATATGGATCATGCAATGGGTGGGAGTGATCATAATCTCCTAAAATGTATGAGGAAACTATGTGGGTCTCCTCATGTGCAATATTTGAAACATCATATGGAGAAAATGGGCAACACCCAAAACAATGCATATCCGAAGCTAGGTGGTCATGGCATGGCATATGAGATAAATGATGCAAAGGTAGCATGTCAATATCATCACAAGAGAAACAAATGCCAATAACCATAGGCTTGTCATCTATGCCATATGTGCAAATTGGGTTCATTTTAATAGCATATGCATAGTCACTATGAAGAGATTGCAAATATGACATATGATTGATCTCATGCATAGCATATGACAAGTCAAGTGGATTGGCAAACATGATGTGGCCGAGAGAATTAGCACAAGAAATCCTATGTAACATGGCATCACAACTAAAAGACTCCACATGGCAATCATCATACTCATCATAAGTGGGTAAATCATCGCATGGGGAAATCATACTAGCATGAAGCATGTCAATAGGGGGATCAACATCATGCAATCAATCAATGTCATGAATGTCCACTAGTGGGACTAGAGCATCACCTTCACCTATGTTACCTTGTTCATTACACTCAATTGATGTAGGTGAGGTGTGAAAGACCAAATGGTGGTCAATATCATCATCTTGATGGAACCATGTGGGGTGCATCATATTCCACCAAGGCCATCGTCTTGTCCAAAGGGAGGACGAAGTCGTTGTGAATTGGCGCGTCATCATAGATGGGACCTAGCACCAAATGAGAAGACACAACAGAGGTAGAGGTCAAGTTGTTAGTGTTGAAAGTGGCCTCACATGACCTATCAACTATCTCACTCTCTCTATGTGGTGGTTCACTCAGGTCATCATATGTCGCCGTGGTCGAAGGGAAAATCCCATGCTCAACCATCTCGTTGTCGTCGCCGTGGATGAAGGCCGAAGATGGCACATCATCACTCTCGCCTCCTAAGATGGAAGCATCATCCTTGCTCGCCACCTTGTCGCTCGCCTCCAAAGCATGGTCCTTGAGGGTCTCCGTAGACGTACTCGTCGTCGCACCATCTTGAAAAAGAGTCATGGAGGACTCGGCATCATCAATGCCACAAAGAGGGATGGCGGTGAAGTCGAACTTGGGAGCATCATCTTGGAGCTCGTCGGGCTTGGACATCTTGGTGGTACTAGCCTCATGCTCGTTCTCATGGAGCTTGGTCGTCGCGAAGTGAGCTTGGGGTGGAGAAGCTTAGGCCTTCATGAGTTCTTGTTCTGCCTTGAGAGCACCAATGTAGTTGTCGTCGAGGGACTTGTAGTTCTCGAGGAAGATCGTCTTGGAGATGTCGTTGTGCAATCCCATCATGAAGTGGAATTTCATCGAAATGGGATCGTCCACGCCGGCTCGTCGCAAGGCAATCTTCATCTCCTTGAAGTACTCGTCGATGGACTTGGATCCTTGGATGGTGTTCTCCAATTGGCGTTGAAGTTGTTCCGTGTAGGTTGGAGGCACGAACTCTCGCCACAAAGCTCTCTTCGTCTTGCACCAACTCATGTCATAGGTCTCCGAAGGTGCGTGAAGCCACCATGTGGACGCGTAGTCGAGGAAGTTTCTTGTGGCGCACTTCACTTGATCTTTGGGAGGGACTTGATGTAGCTTGAGGTAGTCGTCCATCAAACGCTCCCACTCGAGATACTCCTCGGGTTCTTGAGTCCCATAGAAAGGAATCGTGTGGTCGATGTCGAGGTCGTAGTAGCTCGTGGAAGTCGCGGACTTGAGCTTGGGGAGCTTCTCTTGAGCGTAGTATTGAGGTGCTTGTTGGCGAAGATGACGTATGTCCATAGGCGAAGATGCCTTGAAGTCGCTTGGCGAAGATGCCAAGGGAGATGGTGAATTCGTTGAGCGGTTGTTGGTGTTGAGCTCTTGACCTTCATGTCCTTGTTGGTGATGGTGTTGATGCCGATGTGATCTTGCCGGAGATGGTAGCTCGGAGGCATGTGCTCTTGAGCATCTTCTCGAAGATGAGGAAGACCTCTTGTAGGACTTGATAATGGCTTTGATCTCCTCCATTTGAGCTTGCATCTTGGCGTCGTTGGAGTTGTTCAGGGCATCGAACTCATCATTGTTGTTGTAGACCGAAGATGAAATGCCTTGCCTATCCATCAATCCAAGAGAAAAATATGAGTGGTAGAAAGAGAAGAACGAATACCAAATGTACCTTGACCAAAGTTGAAAGTGGATCAATGATCACTCCAATGTGGACAAGGAAATAACACAATTGGTACCAATTCTTGTCGGTTTCTCACACCTACACAAGTAAGGCTTATGGTGGAGCTCGGTGAGGATAGTGGCACAAAAATTTAATGCAAAATGTTAGCAAGAGTCAATAATGTTGAAAGAGATTCACAAATTCGCAAGTGAAACAAGTAGACCAATAGCAATATGGGTGGCACACGGAAACGCACACATGGATAGATAAATGGGGTCGTGCAACCAAGGATGAGCACAAAATGTGGAATCCACGAAAAACGCTCGTGTTGCACAACTCAAGAGAGACGCTAGCACGATTGCTCTATAGGAGGATACGACACTTGTGCACAACCTATAGGATGCAAAATGGATAACTTTCTATCCCAAGTATGCTTTATATGTATGATGTTCCGGTGGTATGATCCAAGATGATCGGATATGACAATCTTATGCAATGTGGTATGATGCTATGGCACTTGCTTACAAGATTCTTTGCTCTTTCTCTTGTGCTTAAAAGCTTATTCTTTTTTTTATATGGCCTCTTTGCGAAATGCACAAACCAAGATAGCAATTATGTATATGCGGGAACAAACTTGAGGCACACGAGATGATATGATACCGATATGGTATGGTATGTATGCAATGTATGGTGTAGATCACTAATGTGCACAAGTAACGTTGCCGGCAATACTCAAATGGCTAGTCTCCATAGGCAAGTGACGCAAAATGGGCTAGGGGTTATCAATGCAATAGCAAGGGAATATACAATGGAGGGATACCACGATACCAAGATGATATGGAATATACAAAACTTTGATGCCAAATGATTTTGGTGGTATTTTTGTGGGAAGGGGGATGTCAAGAGCTTTCCAACGAGCTAAATAACGCGAAAATCGGACTCCAGATGAATTAGTTATGGACGAAACAAAAATCAGCCGAAGTTGATATCTACAGGTAGCGGATGTCCGGAAAAAACGGTCGTCCGGTCGCCGGACGTCCGATCGGGTTAGAAATCCGATGATTCTGCTCGGGTTAGGGGGTTCTGGTCGTCCGGTAAGGTCGGACGTCCGGTGGTTCCTTCGGCTCCGGACGTCCGGTAAGGTGACGGTCGTCCGGTGTATCGGGGGCAACTCTAGATCCGAGATTCGGGACGCGATTTTGGGCAGAATTTGAGGATTTTGGGGTCAAAATTGATGAGATTTCATGGATGAAAGATGGGGGAACTTGGGGAGATGCTAGATCCACTTAAAACCAAGCAAATGTATGGATCAAAATCAACAAAACATCATCAAACCAACAAATCACAAAAAAATTTGGGGCTATTTTTGGTGGGGATTTTCGAATTTAGGACGAAATCAAGCAAAAGAAGGCTAGAAAACGATGGGGGAGGCTCCAAAATCGTGATCAACGTGGCTCATGATACCAAGATGATGTAGGGTAGAACCCTAATCGCCCGATCTTTCACGAAAGGAGCGGATCCCGCGAAGAACACGAGGAACACAAGGGGAAAACGAGGGAAATCACGAGGGGAAACACGAGAGAATCACTCAACCAACAAGAAATGATCACACATGCGCTAGATCCTCGAATACATAAGAGAAGATACACGATCCACAATCAACTAGGGACGATACATAGGTAGCCGGTCTTCTCCGTGAGGAGGTCTTGAATCCATGAGGGGGTCTTCCCTTAGAAAGGGGGCTTGAATCCAAAGTGATCTTCTCCGAAGAGGCCGCAGTCTCTCGCATGGAGGAGATCTGATATGGATGAGCGTAGCTCTATCTCTCAAATGAGCTAAACCAACTCTAACCCTAACTAGGAGGAGGTGGAGGAGTATATATAGTCTAGGTCCACGAAGGGGTAAGTGGGAGAGGGATCCATGGGCTTCATGCCCGATCTCTGTACGCAGACAGGTACCAGACGTCCGCTAGGGACCGGTCGTCCGGTGGCTCATTGGCTTCCGGACGTCCGGTAGTCGCCGGACTTCCGCTCACTTTGGCTCGGTTGAGGTGGCACCGGACGTCCGGTGGCTAGCGGTCGTCCGATCGCCGGTCGTCCGGTGTCGTCGGTCTTCCGCTGAATTGGCTCGGGTGTAGATGTACCGGTCGTCCGGTGGGGGCCAGACGTCCGCTCGCTGGGAGGGGCCGGTCGTCCGGTGTCGTCCGGACATCCGCTCGCTGGAGCTTCTTCGACAGCTCTTCTTCTTGCATCTTCGTTTCCACGCTTCCCTCGCGGATGGTGTAGTTGTACACTTGCACTCGCACTCCTCCTCGTCGTATGTAGTGTTCCGACAATACCTATGCATGCACACGGGAGAAGTGTCAAGTAGTATACCATCCTCGAAGGGGTCAAGTGAGCACGTGTAAAGAAGATGATTCACCTTTGTGTATATGAAGTAGATGTCACACATGTCACTTGCCAAACGGACTATTGACATGGTGATGTCCATAGGATGCTCCGCATCACTCGTGTAGGACATGTTCTGGTTTCTGTGTGCCTCTATTTTTTTGTCTATGTAGGTTGTATGTGTCCTAAAATCTGAAATTTGTGTTCTTGTATTTTAGACAACATTTTTCTCTCGAGTTTTCTATGCTTTTATCGTTTGCTAGTAGTTACTTAGTCTCTTTTCTTATCTCCTTCTTTTTCTTGTTTTTCTTATTTCTTATTTATTTTTTCTTCTCTTTTTCTTTTTTCCTTTCTACTTTTCTTGTTTAAATTCATGCATTAAAAAAAGATATGAATTGTCTTTGTCGTTGTGAGTTGCATATCCATCATCAAACGCGCAATTGTAAGTGTTGTCCTTATTCCACAAATGCATATTTTCAACGCGTCTGCAAATTAGGGAACAATAATAATTTGTTTGAAGGGTAGATTCATGTCTTCTACTCGACACAAAATTATAAGCCATCCAACTGCAATTGCACGTCTTAAATATGATCATAACTTTGTGCAGAATGGATAAAAGTGTTTGTGAAAGTTTAGTTGCATGTCCATCACTAGACACGCAACCACAAATGTCAACCCGCCTCGCAACTTTGTCCAGTTTTTCTTTCTTTTTTCTGTTTGTTTTCCATTTTCGTTTCTTTCTTTTTGATTTTGTATTTTTTTTCCTTTTTTCAAAATTGTGAATATGGATTTTGTGGATATTTTTGTAAATTTGGAAAAAATATATTTCCTTTTGAACACCTTACTTGCTCGTGCATTTTTTACGGTATTGTTGAATCACACCTAGATGATTTTTAATGATGTCACATCTAAGTTTGCCACTGTTTGATTTAGTTTATGTAATTTATGTCTAAGCCTCGAAACCTCGACTCGTTGGTT
Organism: Triticum aestivum; assembly: GCF_018294505.1. Taxonomy (NCBI): domain Eukaryota; kingdom Viridiplantae; phylum Streptophyta; class Magnoliopsida; order Poales; family Poaceae; genus Triticum; species Triticum aestivum. The sequence goes on along the minus strand of NC_057812.1, from coordinate 133,296,354 downwards.
GTTGTTTGGTTGTCATGCATCCTTTATTGGTTTGTTTGCCTTTGCTTTTATTAGCCCATTATCGAGGTGTGCTGACAGCCAGTTTGTGTGTGTGTGTGTGTGTGTGTGTGTGTGTGTGTGTGTGTGTTTTCTAGATCATGATGTAGTTGTCCGAGTTACAAGCCCACGACTCGACTCACAATTGGAGCCTAGGTTTTTGTTTTTCATCACAGTTGCAGGTCCACCCTTGACTTGCAACTGGGCCCATAGTTTATTTCATCCCAGTTGCAAGTCGACCCTTGACTCGTAACTGGGTTCGTAGTTTTCTAGTTGTCCCAGTTGCATGTCCATCCTTGACTCGTAAATGGGCTCGTAATTGTCCTAGTTACAAGTCCAGCCTTGACTCATAATAGGGCATGTGTTTTATTTTTCATCCTAGTTGCAAGCCCACGCTCGATTTGCAACTAGGCTTGTATTTTGTTCTTGTCCCAGTTGCAAGTCCATTCTCGACTCGCAAATGGTACCATAGTTTTGTGTTGTTGTCCGAGTTGCAAGTTCGCCCTTGACCCGCAACCAGGGTTGTTGTGTGTTTCATCCCAGTTGCAACTCCACCCTTGACTTGCAACTTGGCATGTATTTTGTTTCACCGAAGTTGCAAGTCTACTCTTGACTCGCAACTAGACTTGTACTTTTTTTCATCCTAGTTGCATGTCGACCCTTGACTTGCAATTGGGCTCATAATTTTATAGTTGTCGGAGTTGCAAGTCCATCCTCGACTTGCAACTAGTCTTGTGTTTTCTTTTTCATCCTAGTTGCAAGTCCACATTCAACTCATAATTGGCTTTGTAGTTTATTATTATCCTAGTTGAAAGTCCGCCTCGACTTACAAGTGGTATCGTCTAGGATTATAGTTTTTGTCATCTCAGTTTCATGTCCACCCTTAAATTTCAACTGGGCATGTGGTTTCGTATTTGTCCCACTTGTAGTCCCACCCTTGACTCGCAACTGGTATATATCGTAGTTTTGTGTAGTTGTCCTAGTTTCAACTCCACTCTCGATTTGCAACTAGGCTCGTATTTTCTTTTTCATTCCAATTGCAAATTCATCCTTGACTCACAACTGGGACTATAGTTTGTCTTTCATCCTAGTGGCATGTAACGCCCACGATGCGGCTATATCTCCCACGTGTCGAGGCACGACTTAGAGGCATAACCGCATTGTCGTTTTGTCGCAAGAATGGTCATCTTCACACAATCCCATGTAATGAACAAGAAAGGTATAAATAGAGTTGGCTTACAATCGCCACATCACACAATACTTAAATAATTCATTCGTCATCCAAAATACACACATAGAACGACTACGGTCAAATCCAAAGAAAAGAAGATAACCCCAAATGCTAGATCCCCGATCGTCCCAACTGGGCTCCACTACTGATCATCAGGAAACAAAACATAGTAACGACAAAGGTCCTCGCCGAACTCCCACTTGAATTCGGTAGCATCACCTGCACTGGTATCATCGGCACCTATAACTGTTTGGTAGTATCTGTGAGTCATGAGGACACAACAATCTCAAAACCCGCGAGATCAAGACTATTTAATCTTATGGGTAGGATGAGGTAATGAGGTGGAGTTGCAGCAAGCACTAAGCAATTATGTGGTGGCTAACATATGCAAATAAGAGTAAGATGAGAAGCTACGCAACGGTCGTGAAGCTAGAAGTGATCAAGAAGTGATCCTGAAACTACTTACGCACAAACATAACCCAAACCATGTTCACTTCCCGGACTCCGCCGAAAAGAGACCATCACAGCTACACACGCGGATGATTCATTTTAATTAAGGCAAGTGTCAAGTTCTCTACAACCGGATATTAACAAATTCAGATCTGCCACATAACCGCGGGCACGGCCCTCGAAAGTTTATACCCTTCAGGGGTGTCCCAACTTAGCCCATCACAAGCTCTCACGATCAACGAAGGATATTCCTTCTCCCGGAAACACCCGATCAGTTTCGGAATCCTGGTTACAAGACATTTCGACAATGGTAAAACAAGACCAGCAAGACCACCCGATGTGCCGACAAATCCCGATAGGAGTCGCACGTATCTCGTTCTCAGGGCACACCGGATGGGCAAGACGTCGGGTTAGCTGAGACCCTGGTTGCCTAGGGGGCACTGGACATCGCCCAGTTCGGACCAACACTCAGAGGAGCACTGGCCCGGGGGGGTTAAAATAAAGATGACCCTCGGGTTTGCAACTCCCAATGGAAAAGTGTAGGTTGTTAGGCAAATGTAAAACCAAGGTTGGGCCTTACTGGAGGAGTTTTATTCAAAGCGAACTGTCAAGGGGGTCCCATAACCCCAACCACGTAAGGAACGCAAAATCAAGGAACATAACAACGGTATGACGGAAACTAAGGCGGTAAGAGTGGAACAAAACACCGAGCAAAAGGTCAAGCCTTCCATCCTTTGCCAAGTTTATAGATGCATTAATTAAATAAGAGAATATTGTGATATCCCAACATATCCATGTTCCAACATGGAACAACCTGCAAGGCACCTGCAACTAGCAACGCTATAAGAGGGGCTGAGAAAAAGCGGTATCTTAGCCAAACAACGGTTTGCTAGGAATGTGGGTTAGAGGCTTGACATGGCAATATGGGAGGCATGTTAAACAAGTGGTAGGTAGCGCGACATAGCAATAGAACGATCAACTAGCAACTAAAGATAGAAGTGATATCGGAGGTAATGGTCATCTTGCCTGATATCCCGCAAGGAAGAAGACCGAGTCCATCAAGAAGACAAACGGACGTAGTTGAACGAATCCCCACAACTCCGGAACGAAACCAAAGCTAATGAGAGAAGCAAACCGGAAAGAAGCAAGCAACATGGTACACACAAGCATAAACATGTTATGATGCACAACCAAGGATGATACATATCCGGTTTACATATGCATGGCATGGCAAAGTGCACAAACAAAACTACAAGTTAAGTGGAGCTCAATATGCAACGAGATGCATATTAACAAAACACCACATTCCATTATTTAGTTTGCTCTCGTTTATGCTACTCAACAAGTTTAAATGTTCTTAACATGGCAAGAGGTGAGGCATAAGTAAACTAACTATTTAGTCAAGTTTAAATGAGGCCAGAAACATCAAACAATAATTCCGTAAAATCCCCACATGACATTAGTAATTTAAGCAAACAACAATTTCAAACATTTTAAATGTTGTTATCATGATGCGGATGACATATGCAAGTTTTATGCAATTTTATGAAAATGTTGACATGAGCATGTTATGAAGCATTTTTCACCGTGGTGGAAATAAAGGGTGTCACAGTGACGAATCCGAAAATGGTGCCACGGCAACATATCGGTTCCGGTAGCTCATGGAGATACCGATGCAAATGGAAGTGTGGCGGGAGCGTGTCATGCAAGGAAGGTGGGGTGATCCCGGTTACCGGGTTCCCACGAGACGACCCCATGGCAACGAGGAGGAACATGCAAGCGACAATCTCGGACATGGTGCAAACGAGGGCATTTCATACAACTCATCTCATTCATTCATTCATCGCATCGGCGTTCGACTCGGGGGTATACCTTCGAAGCGTGCATTTTTGGAACTGTTCGGGTTAAATGGGTTGTAGAAGTAGTTGTTCACGCGACGGTAGTGGAAGTAGTCGTTCATGTTCGGGAAGCGGTAGAGGTACAGGTCTTCGACAACGGTCGTCGTTCACGCTCCGAGGTCGTCGGTAGATGTTCTCGCGAACTCAGCAACGGTAGTGGTACACATTTTTCGTGGATGTTCGAGTCATCGGTAGCGGTACTTGGTGAATCCCGAAACGGTCTTGGCATCTTCACGCATAGGGATACTTGGTGTTTCCGTGTAGTCGGTCTTGTCGGTCCCAGTCTCGCCAACGTAGTTGTACAAGAGCGTCATCGGACTTGTCGAATCCGAACTCTTCGAGGGCCGTCGTGGTACTTGGCGCTTGCGGTCCTGACAACTCGAAGGGGTGCTTGGCGTTCTTGGTCTTGCGGGTCGTGGTACTTGGCGTGGAGATAACCATCGGGCTATCGTTCATTGGAAACGAGCTGCACTAGGGAAGATCAAAGCAGCGGCAGCAGCAACAGAGTTGGTCGAAGGGGACGGCTCAGGCAAGAGCTCCATAGCACATGGATGAGGCCTACGTAGATGCAACAGGGGATGGGCACGGAGGAGGCAGGAAGGCATGGTGGCGATGGACTTGGGGTGCAGGGGCGCGCGGGGTCAGACGCGGAGGAAGAGGAGCGCCTTGGCGCTAGTGAACAGGCAGGAGGCTGATACGTCTTCAATGTATCTATAATTTTTGATTGTTCCATGCTATTATATTATCAACCTTGGATGTTTTATATGCATTTATATGCTATTTTATATGATTTTTGGGACTAACCTATTAACCGAGAGCCCAGTGCCAGTTTCTGTTTTTCCCTAGTTTCAGTGTTTCGCAGAAAAGGAATATCAAACGGATTCCAAACGGAATGAAACCTTCGGAAAAGTTATTTTTGGAAAGAAAGCAATACAGGAGACTTGGAGTGCACGTCAGGGGATCAACGAGGAGAGCACGAGGCAGGGGGGCGCGCCCACCCCCCTGGGAGCGCCCTCCACCCTCGTGGGCCCCTCATGGCTCCCCTGATGTATTTCTTCTTCCTATATATATCCATATACCCTAAAACTATCAAGGAGCAGAATAGATCGGGAGTTCCGCTGCCAGAATCCTCTGTAGCCACCGAAAACTAATCTAGACCTGTTCCGGCACCCTGCCGGAGGGGGAATCTCTCTCCGGTGGCCATCTTCATCATCCCGGTGGTGTGCATGACGAGGAGGGAGTAGTTCTCCCTCGGGGCTGAGGGTATGTACCAGTAGCTATGTGTTTGATCTCTCTCTCTCTCTCTCGTGTTCTTGAGGTGATACGATCTTGATGTATCACGAGCTTAGCTATTATAGTTGGATCCTATGATGTTTTCCCCCTCTACTCTCTTGTAATGGATTGAGTTTTCCCTTTGAAGTTATCTTATCGGATTGAGTCTTTAAGGATTTGAGAACACTTGATGTATGTCTTGCGTGGGATACCCATGGTGACAATGGGGTATTCTATTGATTCACTTGATGTATGTTTTGGTGATCAACTTGCGGGTTCCGCCCATGAACCTATGCATAGGGGTTGGCACACGTTTTCATCTTGACTCTCCGGTAGAAACTTTGGGGCACTCTTTGAGGTTCTATGTGTTGGTTGAAGAGATGAATCTGAGATTGTGTGATGCATATCGTATAATCATACCCACGGATACTTAAGGTGACATTGGAGTATCTAGGTGACATTAGGGCTTTGGTTGATTTGTGTCTTAAGGTGTTATTCTAGTACGAACTCTATGGCTATTTGTGACACTTATAGGAATAGCCCAACGGATTGATTGGAAAGAATAACTTTGAGGTGGTTTCGTACCCTACCATAATCTCTTCGTTTGTTCTCCGCTATTAGTGACTTTGGAGTGACTCTTTGTTGCATGTTGAGGGATAGTTATGTGATCCAATTATGTTATTATTGTTGAGATAACTTGCACTAGTGAAAGTATGAACCCTAGGCCTTGTTTCAACACATTGCAATGCCATTTGTGCTCACTTTTATCATTAGTTACCTTGCTGTTTTTACATTTTCAGATTACAAAAACCTATATCTACTATCCATATACCACTTGTATCACCATCTCTTCGCCGAACTAGTGCACCTATACAATTTACCATTGTATTGGGTGTGTTGGGGACACAAGAGACTCTTTGTTATTTGGTTGCAGGGTTGCTTGAGAGAGACCATCTTCATCCTACGCCTCCTATGGATTGATAAATCTTAGGTCATCCACTTGAGGGAAATTTGCTACTCTCCTACAAACCTCTGCACTTGGAGGCCCAACAACGTCTACAAGAAGAAGGTTGTGTAGTAGACATCAAACTCTTTTCTGGCGCCATTGCCGGGGAGGTGAGTGCTTGAAGGTATATCTTTAGATCTTGCAATCGAATCTTTTTGTTTCTTGTTTTAGCACTACTTTAGTTTATTAAAGAAAACTACAAAAAAATATGGAATTGAGTTTGCCTCATACGCTTCATCTTTTTATATCTTTCGTGAGTATGATGGAAAGGAAAATTGTGCCAAAGTGTTAGAAAAAGAATGCATTAAAATGTTTGGCACTAAATATTTGAATGATGAGCATGATTGCAATGTTGTTAGTATGAATTCCTTGAATATCCATGATGCTAATGATATGCAAAGCCACAAGCTTGGGGAAGCTATGTTTGATGAAGATGATATTTTTTGTCCCCCATGTTTTGATGAGCAAATTTATGATGATGAAAGCATGCCTCCTATTTATGATGATTATATTGATGAAAGTGGATTTGGAGAGGTCATGACTTTATTTAGTAATGATTCCACTATTTCGGAAGAAGTTCCAATTGATTATGAGAACAAAGTGGCTATCTATGATGATTATTGTGATGACTTGTTTGCTATAAAGAAGTTCCAATTGATTATGAGATATTACACCAATATGAATTTAGAATGCGTTCACAACAGTACCTAAGTGGTGATTTGTTTGCTTATACTAATGGAGCTTACGAGTTTTCTGTTAAGTTTTGTGTTGTGAAGTTTTCAAGTTTTGGATGAAGATTCGATGGAATATGGAATAAGGAGTGGCAAGAGCCTAAGCTTGGGGATGCCCAAGGCACCCCAAGGTAATATTCAAGGACAACCAAACGCCTAAGCTTGGGGATGCCCTGGAAGGCATCCCCTCTTTCGTCTTCGTTCATCGATAACTTTACTTGGAGCTAGTTTTGCTTGCTATTTGAATAAAATACCAAGATCTGAAATTCTTAAATGTTAGAGAGTCTTCATATAGTTGCATAATTATTCGACTACTCATTGATCTTCACTTATATCTTTCGGAGTAGTTTGTTGTTGCTCTAGTGCTTCACTTATATCTTTTTAGAGCACGGTAGTGGTTTATTTTATATAAATTAATGAACTCTCATGCTTCACTTATATCATTTTGAGAGTCTTTAGAACAGCATGGTAGTTTGCTTTGGTTATGAAACTAGTCCTAATATGATGGGCATCCAAGAGGGATATAATAAAAACTTTCATATAAAGTGCATTAAATACTATGAGAAGTTTGATTCCTTATGATTGTTTTGAGATATGGAGATGGTGATATTAGAGTCATGCTAGTGAGTAGTTGTGAATTTGAGAGATACTTGTGTTAAAGTTTGTGATTCCCGTAGCATGCACATATGGTGAACCGTTATGTGAATGAAGTCGGAGCATGATTTATTTATTGATTGTCTTCCTTATGAGTGGCGGTCGGGGACGAGCGATGGTCTTTTCCTACCAATCTATCCCCCTAGAAGCATGCGCGTAGTACTTTGTTTCGATAACTAATAGATTTTTGCAATAAGTATGTGAGTTCTTTATGACTAATGTTGAGTCCATGGATTATACGCACTCTCACCCTTCCAGCATTGCTAGCCTCTCTAGTATCGTGCAACTTTCTCCGGTAGCTTAAACCCACCATATACCTTCCTCAAAACATCCACCATACCTACCTATTATGGCATTTCCATAGCCATTCCGAGATATATTGCCATGCAACTTTCCACCATTCCGTTTATTATGACACGCTCCATCATTGTCATGTTGCTTTGCATGATCATGTAGTTGACATAGTATTTGTGGCAAAGCCACCGTTCATAATTATTTCATACATGTCACCCATGAGTCATTGCACATCCCGGTACACCGCCAGAGGCATTCATATAGAATCATATCTTGTTCTAAGTATCGAGTTGTAATTCCTGAGCTGTAAGTAAATAAAAGTGTGATGATCATCATTATTAGAGCATTGTCCCAGTGATGAAAGGATGATGGAGACTATGATTCCCCCACAAGTCGGGATGAGACTCCGGACCAAAAAAAGAGGCCATAAAACAGGCCCAAATAAAAAATAAAAAATAAAAAAAATGAGAGAAAAAGAGAGAAGGGGCAATGCTACTATCCTTTTACCACACTTGTGCTTCAAAGTAGCACCATGATTTTCATGATAGAGAGTCTCCTATGTTGTCACTTTCATATACTAGTGGGAATCTTTCATAATAGAACTTGGCTTGTATATTCGTGCTTTGATTGTATGTTGTCCTACTTTGACGCCAAGGATCCGAAAATGGTGGCCTATCGAAACATCATCTTAAAAATGTCAGCTCGGTTCGAGGGGCTCGAATTTCACCATGTGGCTCGGGAAAACAATCAGGCGGCGGATATCCTCGCCCGCATCGGCGCAAAACATGATGCGGTCCCCCCCCAACATATTTTTGGAAAGGCTGTTCAAGCCATCCGTAGTATGGGAAGGGGACACCGGTAACAACAGTCCGGACCCGGCCAAAATACCCGATACCGAACTCTCTGACACAATCGGAGGCTCCGCCACCGAAATAACACCTTCAGCCCACAAAATAATTGCCATTATTTCCCCATGGACAGAACCATTCCTGGCCTACCTAACTAGACAGGAACTTCCGGAGGACCAAAATGAGGCACGCTGCATAGTGCGGCGATCCAAGGCCTAGAGGGTCCATGAGGGATAATTGTACAAAAAAAGGACTACCGAAATTCTTCAAAGGTGCATCTCCGAAGAGGAAGGGCGGAATCTTTTGGCAGAAATTCACGCCAAACTCGGCGGTCATCATGCTGCAGCCCGGGCTCTTGTAAGGAAGGCCTTCCGTACAGGATTCTATTGGCCAACGGCCCGGGCAAATGCACAGGACTTGGTCCAACGTTGCATCGGTTGCCAGCTCTTTGCAAATCAAAGCCACATGCCACCCACCGCCCTCCAAACAATCCCCATTACATGGCCCTTTGCGGTCTGGGGGCTTGACATGGTTGGACCCCTTAAAGGGGGAACCCATAAGAAAAAAAATACTTATTTGTCATGGTGGATAAATTCACCAAATGGATAGAGGCCAAACCTGTTAAAACAGCCGAATCCAGACCGGTGATAGACTTCATATCTGGGGTTGTACACCATTATGGTGTCCCCCACAGCATCATCACTGATAATGGCACGAACTTCACGGCCGACGAGGTAAAACTCTGGTGCAGCAAAATGGGCATCAAGCTCGATTATGCTTCAGTCTATCACCCACAAATCAACGGTCAAGTCGAGCAAGCAAACGGTCTTATAATGAGCGGCATTAAACCTAGATTAGTGCGCTCCTTAACGGAGTCTAACACACACTGGGTAGAGGAGCTCGACTCCGTACTCTGGGGGCTGCGGACCATGCCGAATCGTAGTACCGGATATACACCCTTCTTTATGGTGTACGGCGCAGAGGCAGTCTTGCCCTGTGACATAATTCATGACTCACCTTGAGTGCGCATGTACAAAGAAAGAGAAGCCAAGCTCGATCGGCGGGACAGTCTGGACACCCTGGAGGAGGAGCGCGATGTAGCCAAAGCCCGTTCCACATTTTATCAGCAACAGGCTCGCAGATACCAAAGCAGAGAAGTACAGGCCAAAACCTATAACGTTGGCGAACTAGTTCTACGCCTGCCGGATAAGAAAAACAACAAGCTCGATCCCAAATGGGAAGGTCCCTTCATTATTGACCAAGTTCTAACTGGTGGAGCGTACCGACTGCGGGATGCATCGACTAGTCGACTCGAGCCGAACCCATGGAACGCGGCCAGGCTCCGAAGATTCTACGCCTAGCACCGGACTCTGTGTTAGTCCCCTCTCTTTGTCCATTTTTGCAAATACATTATCTGTCTTGTTTTTCTTTCTTTCCTTTTTTCTTTTATTACTTCTCTAGGCCTTCAAGGGTCACCTTGTGCCTCGCTTGCACATTACAGATGCGCTAAGCCACACTCTTCAATACCTGGGGGCTTCTTTCACAGAAGCTTAAATTATTTATCTGGGCCTCATGCCCAACACATGTGTTATACTTCCGCATGTACCTTTTTTCACCATTATATGCATCGATATGACTTAAGTTTTGGCCAAGCTGGGTTGCCTGGCTCTTGTATTTATGCCCTACGTTCCCGTTAATTCGGCTAGGGCATAAGGGGAGCACCTCTGTGATTGTTACTGCCGGGTCAGCCGGATGTGTACCTCAGACTGGGTGAAGCCGAAAACTAGCGTTCTTAAGGGAACATTCGGTCGGTGAACAAAAGATGATTTTTATTTATCCATATATGCCCCCAGATGTTTTTCCTACGTTTCCTATCGCAGTCCGGACATGCACTTTAAAGCATGCTTACCCAGGGAAAGGAACCCTTAACGGAACTATTCTCCCTGGAAGATGTTTCTTACTACCCATGTAATATAACATAACTAGTTGGGCACTTGTCTGATAAAGCACTAATGACCCCTACGCCTGGTCTCCACGCATACCCTGGTTCTTATATAACTGAGCGGGTATTCAGATACACTTCGGACTATTGGGACCGGAGGTTGAAGCGAAAAGGTCCGCGACGACAAATGATCTACAATCCGGCTAGAAGGCATTATACATGTCACTTTAATTACATAGTCGTGCAGACTGACTAAGTTCCTCTTCTATACCATCCAATAGGCGGTCTAGCTTACAATCCTATTGAGAATACTTTGCGGCTAATTCTACTTGCCCATAAACTAAGCTAACGGGGATCTCTTTTCCGTTGGGCCCCACAGGTCCGACCTCGGCCATGTGATTTGGGTCTACCTTGGTATACCGCGTCTTCACCATGGCCCAGGCTTCTCTGGCACCCTATCGGCAGGCTGATATCTTCCATAATCGGAAGTGCCACCGTGCTCCCTTGAGCTTCTCCGCAAGCTCTGCAACTCCCTCTGGCAGGGAGACGGACGGCCACAAGGCCTGGGCAACATCCTGCATCACCTGTCGAACTTGTTCGTGCAGATGTGATAGCTCGGACAGAAGATCACCCACAGACCTGGGCATTTCCTCCACGGGACGACCCGTCAGCATACCTACAGACATAACGTTGTTAGTCGGCTTCTTCGCCAAACTCCTTTAAAAGGATTCGTTCAAGCACTTACTGAAAATGCCGCGCCGAAGCCGCTTATTCTCCTTCTCGGAGTCTGCAAGCTGGCCCCGAACGTCTTTTAGTTCCACCCTTAGCTTAATATTGTCATCTTGGAGATTATTTTTCTCCTGCCTAACCTCAGTCAGCACGCGTTTGCAGCCTCTAGCTGTCGCATAACATGCTGGTCCTTCGGATTCTCTCCGGATTCATCTGCAACATCTGTTGCTAGATCTGCAGCCATGCCGCACGTTATATGGTAACCATCATTCTTTAAAGTAAATGTTACCAGCAGGTGACTTTTTCGGTTCCTGCAATGCGGCCACAGCAGCCCGCAGTTGGGTCTTGCATTCCTCCAGCTCCTGTGACAGCCTAGTATTCTTCTCTGTAAGAACCTGCACACTAAAGATGATCCTTAAATCAGTTCTACTAACTGTTTCAAGTCTCAGGGGTTACTGATACATATAAATCGTCAGATTTACTCACCCGTACATCCTTTACATACTGATCTGTGGCTCTGGCTAGACCATCTTGAGCAGCATGGAGGTACGCCTCTCCAGAATTGAAGGCGTCAAATGCCTCTGGCGAGAAACACGCGTCACGGAGTACGGCCCGGCGGCGCCTATGATTCATGGCGCTTTCCACTTCTGAGTTTGTAGCGGATAATCTATCCGCATCCTCTATAGGGGGATTATCCGGCGCCTGCTCCATATCGGCTTCTGCCTCCATGTCCGGTCCTGGCGCCCGACTGGTGGAAGTGTGATTGGCAGCATCGCCGGACATATTCCGGCGAGCGTTTTTTCTGTTAAAGAAACGCGGGCGTCATTACATTTTGAGAAAGACGATAACCACGGAGCGGGGGTTTTCTTATACCTTTGCGACGGCGTCTCCGTCCTGACCGCCTTCCTTTTTGGCCTGCCCGGCCTCGGTGCCTCTTGTTGGCGAGTTGCTGCGGGTTCGGCAGGGCGTCCTGAATGCCTTCCCTATAAAAGATGCCATGTGTATATGGTGGGTGAAGTGATTAAAAGGGTATCCTAGTTTTGGAGTTGGGATTTTTGGTTTTTCTTACTTGCGATGCAGGGAGAAGTCCGGGATAGTCGGCCGTAATGGCCACCATGGCATCGTCGCAGCTTAACTGATAGAACTGCCGGTCTATCAGCTCCACGAATATAACCGAATCTTCTTCAAGTCCAGAGTTGAGGGCTCGGTCAGGGTCCTCTAGTTGTGGAGAAGGGCTGCTGACCTCCTTTATGGCTTTTCGCAGTTCCTGCCGCAAAGTGGCAAGGTGAATACTTACGACAAAGAGTGCGGGAAAAATGGGAGCAGGGAGATATAACTTACCCAACTTGGAGGATTGTACATGGAGAATCCATATCGTGGCTTGATGCGGATGAACTCCTCTTCCTCACCCTTGAACAATTCAGACAGAATTTTCATTGAAGCGGCGGCATTGTCCGGACCCTTAAGCCCGCAGCGGGTGGCGTCATCCGCCCCGTTATAACACCACAAGGGGTGCCCACGGTATTGAAGTGGTTGCACTCCCCGCATTATGCAAATCGACATGACTTCAATTATTGTCAATCCTGATTGAGCCAGTGCTTTGATCCGGTTCATCAGATAGAGGACTTCTCTGTTGTCTTCCACCTGGGGGCTCCATGGGTGCCAACTTCGGCGCTTCTTCAGAGGAGCATTGTTGAACTCAGGAAGACCCCGCCGAACAGGGTCCGGAAGGGGAACATCCTCCATATAAAACCATTCTGAAGGCCAGTCTTCGGACGACTTCTTCGGGGTACCGGACAGGTATCCGATATCAGCGATGTGCCATATTTCGGCTCCGCCCACTTGATAAAGTGATCTCCCCTGTATGCGAGGGACGAGGCAAAATAGCCTTTTCCATAGCTCGAAGTGAGCCTCGCAGCCCAGGAACAACTCACAGAGAGCAACATAGCCGGCGATATGTAGAATGGAGGCAGGGGTGAGATTGTGTAATTGGAGGCCGTAGAACTCCAGGAGCCCGCGGAGGAACGGATGAATTGGAAATCCGAGTCCCCTTAGTAAATAAGGAACAAGGCAGACCCGTTCCCCCATGGAGGGATCGGGAAAGCTCTCCGCTTGCTCCCCGCCATTGTAGGTGGCAAGCCCGGCTCAAGCGGGCACCATATACGCCGGAGGGAGAAATCCCTTAGTCTGCAGTTCGACTAATCGACTGTGCGGGACTGAACACCTCTCCCAATCACCGGGCTTAGGGCTACGGGGGCGGGAGGAGGAGCTGCGGAGATCGGCCATGCTGGAATGGATCTTTCCGAAACACGCTCTGATGGATTCTCGCTGGGGGAGGATGGTATGGATCGGATCTAAGAATCCCCATCCCTTTAATAGACAATTTATTTATCTGGCTAGGGGGGAATGTAAAAACGCCCTGGCGCCTTGTATTCATTCGACGCGTGGGAGAAAGCACTTATTGGGCACATAAGCCAAGAGGTTCAACATTTATGGAGCCGGACACTACTTACGAACACTTGGAGATTGGAGAAGAACCCGCCTTACAATGCCGAAGACAACACTGCGCGCCGGACTCATCGTCATTGAAGCCTGGTTCGGGGGCTACTGAGGGAGTCCTGGATTAGGTGGTCTCCGGACAGCCGTATTATATCCTTTAGCCGGACTGTTGGACTATGAAGATACAAGATTGAAGACTTCGTCCCATGTCCGTATGGGACTCTACTTGGCGTGGAAGTCAAGCTAGGCAATACGGATATGTATATCTCCTCCTTTGTAACCGACCTTGTGTAACCCTAGCCCCCTTCGGTGTTTATATAAACCAGAGGGTTTTAGTCTGTAGGACAACATACAATCATACCATAGGGTAGCTTCTAGGGTTTAGCCTCTTCGATCTCGTGGTAGATCAACTCTTGTAATACTCATATCATCAAGAATAAATCAAGCAGGACGTAGGGTTTTACCTCCATCAAGGGGGCCCGAACCTGGGTAAAACATCGTGTCCCCTGCCTCCTGTTACCATTTGCCTTAGACACACAGTTCAGGACCCCCTACCCGAGATCTGCCGGTTTTGACACCGACAATGGGCTTCCTCAAAATGCCCTAGGTCTTCGTGAGCAAGCAAGTTGGATGCACACCCACTTAGTTTCTTTTTGAGCTTTCATACACTTGCATCTGTTGCATGGCAATCCCTACTCACTCACATTGATATCTATTGATGGGCATCTCCATAGCCCGTTGATACGCCTAGTTGATGTGAGAATATCTTCTCCTTTTTGTCTTCTCCACAACCACCATTCTATTCCACCTATAGTGCTATGTCCATGGCTCACGCTCATGTATTGCGTGAAGATTGAAAAAGTTTGAGAACATCAAAAGTATGAAACAATTGCTTGGCTTGTCATCGGGGTTGTGCATGATTTAAATACGTTGTGTGGTGAAGATGGAGCATAGCTAGACTATATGATTTTGTAGGGATAGCTTTCTTTGGCCATGTTATTTTGAGAAGACATGATTACTTTGTTAGTATGCTGAAGTATTATTATTTTTATGTCAATATTAAACTTTTGTCTTGAATCTTATGGATCTGAATATTCTTGCCACAATAAAGATAAATACATGATGAATATGTTAGGTAGCATTCCACATCAAAAATTATGTTTTTATCATTTACCTACTCGAGGACGAGCAGGAATTAAGCTTGGGGATGCTGATACGTCTCCAACGTATCTATAATTTTTGATTGTTCCATGCTATTATATTATCAACCTTGGATGTTTTATATGCATTTATATGCTATTTTATATGATTTTTGGGACTAACCTATTAACCCAGAGCCCAGTGCCAGTTTCTGTTTTTCCCTTGTTTCAGTGTTTCGCAGAAAAGGAATATCAAACGGAGTCCAAATGGAATGAAACCTTTGGAAAAGTTATTTTTGGAAAGAAAGCAATACAGGAGACTTGGAGTGCACGTCAGGGGATCAACGAGGAGAGCACGAGGCAGGGGGGCGCGCCCACCCCCCTGGCCGCGCCCTCCACCCTCGTGGGCCCCTCATGGCTCCCCTGGTGTATTTCTTCCGCCTATATATATCCATATACCCTAAAACTATCGAGGAGCAGAATAGATCGGGAGTTCCGCCACCAGAAGCCTCCGTAGCCACCTAAAACCAATCTAGACCCGTTCCGGCACCCTGGCGCAGGGGGAATCTCTCTCCGATTGCCATATTCATCATCCCGGTGCTCTCCATGATGAGGAGGGAGTAGTTTTCCCTCGGGGCTGAGGGTATGTACCAGTAGCTATGTGCTTGATCTCTCTCTCTCTCGTGTTCTTGAAGTGATACGATCTTGATGTATCGCGAGCTTTGCTATTATAGTTGGATCCTATGATGTTTTCCCCCTCTACTCTCTTGTAATGGATTGAGTTTTCCCTTTGAAGTTATCTTATCAGATTGAGTCTTTAAGGATTTGAGAACACTTGATGTATGTCTTTCGTGGGATACCCGTGGTGACAATGGGGTATTCTATTGATTCACTTGATGTATGTTTTGGTGATCAACTTGCGGGTTCCGCCCATGAACCTATGCATAGGGGTTGGCACACGTTTTTGTCTTGACTCTCCGGTAGAAACTTTGGGGCACTCTTTGAGGTTCTATGTGTTGGTTGAATAGATGAATCTGAGATTGTGTGATGCATATCGTATAATCATACCCACGGATACTTAAGGTGACATTGGAGTATCTAGGTGACATTAGGGCTTTGGTTGATTTGTGTCTTAAGGTGTTATTCTAGTACAAACTCTATGGCTATTTGTGACACTTATAGGAATAGCCCAACGGATTGATTGGAAAGAATAACTTTGAGGTGGTTTCGTACCCTACCATAATCTCTTCGTTTGTTCTCCACTATTAGTGACTTTGGAGTGACTCTTTGTTGCATGTTGAGGGATAGTTATGTGATCCAATTATGTTATTATTGTTGAGATAACTTGCACTAGTGAAAGTATGAACCCTAGGCCTTGTTTCAACGCATTGCAATGCCATTTGTGCTCACTTTTATCATTAGTTACCTTGCTGTTTTTATATTTTCAGATTACAAAAACCTATATCTACTATCCATATACCACTTGTATCACCATCTCTTCGCCGAACTAGTGCACCTATACAATTTACCATTGTATTGGGTGTGTTGGGGACACAAGAGACTCTTTGTTATTTGGTTGCAGGGTTGCTTGAGAGAGACCATCTTCATCCTACGCCTCCTATGGATTGATAAATCTTAGGTCATCCACTTGAGGGAAATTTGCTACTCTCCTACAAACCTCTGCACTTGGAGGCCCAACGACATCTACAAGAAGAAGGTTGTGTAGTAGACATCAAACTCTTTTCTGGTGCCATTGCCGGGGAGGTGAGTGCTTGAAGGTATATCTTTAGATCTTGCAATCGAATCTTTTTATTTCTTGTTTTAGCACTAGTTTAGTTTATTAAAGAAAACTACAAAAAAATGGAATTGAGTTTGCCTCATATGCTTCATCTTTTTAATATCTTTTGTGAGTATGATGGAAAGGAAAATTGTGCCAAAGTGTTAGAAAAAGAATGCATTAAAATGTTTGGCACTAAATATTTGAATGATGAGCATGATTGCAATGTTGTTAGTATGAATTCCTTGAATATCCATGATGCTAATGATATGCAAAGCCACAAGCTTGGGGAAGCTATGTTTGATGAAGATGATATTTTTTGTACCCCAAGTTTTGATGAGCAAATTTATGATGATGAAAGCATGCCTCCTATTTATGATGATTATATTGATGAAAGTGGATTTGGAGAGGTCGTGACTTTATTTAGTAATGATTCCACCATTTCGGAAGAAGTTCCAATTGATTATGAGAAAAAAAGTTGTTATCTATGATGATTATTGTGATGACTTGTATGCCATAAAGAATAATGATATCCATGAAACTTGTCATCATGATTTTTATTTTCAATTGGATTATGCCTCACATGATAGTTATTTTCTTGAGTTTGCTCCCACTACTATTCCGAATGAGAAGAAATTTGCTTATGTGGAGAGTAATGAAATTTCTATGCTAGTAGATCATGAAAAGAATGCTTTAGGTGCAGGTTATATTGTTGAATTCATTCATGATGCTACTGAAAATTACTATGAGGGAGGAACATATGCTTGTAGGAATTGCAATAATATCAAGTTTCCTCTCTATGTGCTTAAAGTTTTAAAATTATGCTTGTTTTGCCGTCCTATGCTAGTTGATTATTGTTCCCACAAGTTGTTTGCTCACAAAATCCCTATGCATAGGAAGTGGGTTAGACTTAAATGTGCTAGTCATATTCTTCATGATGCTGTCTTTATGTTTCAATTCTTATCTTTTATGTGAGCATCATTGAAATCATCATGCCTAGCTAGGGGCGTTAAACGATAGCGCTTGTTGGGAGGCAACCCAATTTTATTTTTGTTATTTGCTTTTTGCTCCTGTTTAGTAATAAATAATTCATCTATCCTCTGTTTATATGTGGTTTTATGCTTTTAATTAGTGTTTGTGCCAAGTAGAACCGTTGGGAAGACTTGGGGAAAGTCTTTTTGATCTTGCTGTAAAAAACAGAAACCTTAGCGCTCACGAGAATTGCTGCCATTTTTTATTGGAGAGTGCTATTGAGTTAATTCTTTTTGCATATGATTAATAGAAAAATTACTCAGGTCCAACATTTTATTTGAGAATTTTATGAGTTCCATAAGTATACATTTGATACAGATTACCACAGACTGTTCTGTTTTTGACAGATTCTGTTTTCTATGTGTTGTTTGCTTATTTTGATGAATCTATGAGTAGTATCGGAGGGTATGAACCATAGAGAAGTTGGAATACAGTAGATATTACACCAATATGAATTTATAATGCGTTCACAACAGTACCTAAGTGGTGATTTATTTTCTTATACTAACGGAGCTTACGAGTTTTCTGTTAAGTTTTGTGTTGTGAAGTTTTCAAGTTTTGGGTGAAGATTCGATGGAATATGGAATAAGGAGTGGCAAGAGCCTAAGCTTGGGGATTCCCAAGGCACCCCAAGGTAATATTCAAGTACAACCAAACGCCTAAGCTTGGGGATGCCCCGGAAGGCATCCCCTCTTTCGTCTTCGTTCACCGGTAACTTTAGTTGGAGCTATATTTTTATTTACCACATGATATGTGTTTTGCTTGGAGCGTCATTTTATTTTATTTAGTTTTACTTGATATTTGAATAAAATACCAAGATCTTAAATTCTTAAATTTTAGAGAATCTTCATATAGTTGCATAATTATTCGACTACTCATTGATCTTCACTTATATCTTTCGGAGTAGTTTGTTGTTGCTCTAGTGCTTCACTTATATCTTTTTAGAGCACGGTGGTGGTTTATTTTATATAAATTAATGAACTCTCATGCTTCACTTATATCATTTTGAGAGTCTTTAGAACAACATGGTAGTTTGCTTTGGTTATGAAACTAGTCCTAATATGATGGGCATCCAAGAGGGATATAATAAAAACTTTCATATAAAGTGCATTGAATACTATGAGAAATTTGATTCCTTATGATTGTTTTGAGATATGGAGATGGTGATATTAGAGTCATGCTAGTGAGTAGTTGTGAATTTGAGAGATACTTGTGTTAAAGTTTGTGATTCCCGTAGCATGCACATATGGTGAACCGTTATGTGATGAAGTTGGAGCATGATTTATTTATTGATTGTCTTCCTTATGAGTGGCGGTCGGGGACGAGCGATGGTCTTCTCCTACCAATCTATCCCCCTAGGAGCATGCTCGTAGTACTTTGTTTCAAAAACTAATAGATTTTTGCAATAAGTATGTGATTTCTTTATGACTAATGTTGAATCCATGGATTATACACACTCTCACCCTTCCACCATTGCTAGCCTCTCTAATATCGCGCAACTTTCTCTGGTAGCTTAAACCCACCATATACCTTCCTCAAAACAGCCACCATACCTACCTATTATGGCATTTCCATAGCCATTCCGAGATATATTGCCATGCAACGTTCCACCATTCCATTTATTATGACACGCTCCATCATTGTCATATTGCTTTGCATGATCATGTAGTTGACATAGTATTTGTGGCAAAGCCACCGTTCATAATTATTTCATACATGTCACTCATGAGTCATTGCACATCCCGGTACACCGCCGGAGGCATTCATATAGAATCATATCTTGTTCTAAGTATCGAGTTATAATTCTTGAGTTGTAAGTAAATAAAAGTGTGATGATCATCATTATTAGAGCATTGTCCCAGTGATGAAAGGATGATGGAGACTATGATTCCCCCACAAGTCGGGATGAGACTCCAGACTAAAAAAAGGAGGCCATAAAAAGGGCCCAAATAAAAAAATAAAAAAATGAGAGAAAAAGAGAGAAGGGGCAATGCTACTATCCTTTTAACACACTTGTGCTTCAAAGTAGCACCATGATCTTCATGATAGAGAGTCTCCTATGTTGTCACTTTCATATACTAGTGGGAATCTTTCATTATAGAACTTGGCTTGTATATTCCAATGATGGGCTTCCTCAAAATGCCCTAGGCCTTCGTGAGCAAGCAAGTTGGATGCACACCCACTTAGTTTCTTTTTGAGCTTTCATACACTTGCATCCGTTGCATGGCAATCCCTACTCACTCACATTGATATCTATTGATGGGCATCTCCATAGCCTGTTGATACGCCTAGTTGATGTGAGACTATCTTCTCCTTTTTGTCTTCTCCACAACCACCATTCTATTCCACCTATAGTGCTATGTCCATGGCTCACGCTCATGTATTGCATGAAGATTGAAAAAGTTTGAGAGCATCAAAAGTATGAAACAATTGCTTGGCTTGTCATCGGGGTTGTGCATGATTTAAATATGTTGTGTGGTGAAGATGGAGCATAGCCAGACTATATGATTTTGTAGGGATAGCTTTCTTTGGCCATGTTATTTTGAGAAGACATGATTACTTTGTTAGTATGCTTGAAGTATTATTATTTTTATGTCAATATTAAACTTTTGTCTTGAATCTTATGGATCTGAATATTCTTGCCACAATAAAGATAAATACATGATGAATATGTTAGGTAGCATTCCACATCAAAAATTATGTTTTTATCATTTACCTACTCGAGGACGAGCAGGAATTAAGCTTGGGGATGCTGATACGTCTCCAACGTATCTATAATTTTTGATTGTTCCATGCTATTATATTATCAACCTTGGATGTTTTATATGCATTTATATGCTATTTTATATGATTGTTGGGGCTAAGGTATTAACCCAGAGCCCAGTGCCAGTTTCTGTTTTTCCGTTGTTTCAGTGTTTCACAGAAAAGGAATATCAAACGGAGTCCAAATGGAATGAAACCTTTGGAAAAGTTATTTTTGGAAAGAAATTAATACAGGAGACTTGGAGTGCACGTCAGGGGATCAATGAGGAGAGCACGAGGCAGGGGGGCGCACCCACACCCTAGGCGCGCCTTCCACCCTCGTGGGCCCCTCGTGGCTCCCCTTATGTATTTCTTCCGCCTATATATATATATCCATATACCCTAAAACTATCGAGGAGCAGAATAGATCGGGAGTTCCACCGCCAGAAGCCTCCGTAGCCACCGAAAACCAATCTAGACACGTTCCGGCACCCTGCCGGAGGGGGAATCTCTCTCCGATGGCCATCTTCATCATCCCGGTGCTCTCCATGACGAGAAAGGAGTAGTTCTCCCTCGGGGCTGAGGGTATGTACCAGTAGCTATGTGTTTGATCTCTCTCTCTCTCTCGTGTTCTTGAGGTGATAAGGAAAGAGAGGTCTTCACAGATAAATATATGATCATTGACATCTTTTATGATTGTGAGCACTCATGAACATATGACGTGCTAAAGAGTTGATATTGGACAAGGAAGGCAACGTGATGAGTTATGTTTTCTTATATCTGAGATAAAGTATGTTGTCATGGATCCTCCAACATGTTGAGCTTGCCTTTCCCCCTCTTGCTAGCCAAATTCTCAGCACCAAGTAGAAATACTACTTGTGCTTCCAAATACCCTTAAACCAGTTTTGCCATGAGAGTCCACCATATCTACCTATGGATTGAGTAAGATCCTTCAAGTAAGTTGTCATCGGTGCAAAGCAATAAAAATTGCTCTAAATATGTATGATTAGTGTGGGATAAATAAGCTTTATATGATCTTGTGATGTGGAAGTAATAAAAGCGATGGACTGCATAATAAAGGTTCATATCACAAGGGGCAATATAAAGTGATGTTCTTTCGTATTAAGATTTTCTGCATCCAACCATAAAAGGGCATGGCAACCTCTGCTTCCCTCTGTGAAGGGCCTATCTTTTATTATTATCTTCTACCTTATGCAAGAGTCATGGTGATCTTCACCTTTCCTTTTTACATTTTATCCTTTGGCAAGCACAGTGTGTTGGAAAGATCCCGATAGATATATCTAATTGGATGTAGGGGCATGAGTTATTATTGTTGACATTACCCTCGAGGTAAAAGGTTGTGGGGCGAAACTATAAGCCCCTATCTTTCTCCGTGTCCGATTAAAAATCCGTAACCACAAGTATTGCGTGAGTGTTAGCAATTATGAAGGGCTAGATGATAGTTGAGTATGTGGACTTTCTTTTTAGCTCTGACATAGACTCTTTCTGATGTTATGATAAATTGCAATTGCTTCAATGACTGAGGTTATAGTTTGTTGGTTCTCAATAAGGTTTCTGATTCATACTTTTGCATTGTGAATAGATCATCACTTGAACATAAGAAATCATATGACAATATCTATATATGTTGTGGTTATGAGAATAATCATGATGCCTTCATGTCCGTATTTTATTTTTATCGACGCCTCTACCTCTAAACATGGAGACATATTTATTGTTATCGACTTTCGCTTGAGGACAAGCGAGGTCTAAGCTTGGGGGAGTTGATACGTCCATTTTGCATCATGCTTTTATATCGATATTTATTGCATTATGGGATGTTATTACACATTATGTCACAATACTTATGCCTATTCTCTCTTATTTTACAAGGTTTACATAAAGAGGGAGAATGCCGGCAGCTGGGATTCTGGCTGGAAAAGGAGCAAATATTAGAGACCTATTCTGCACAGCTCCAAAAGTCCTAAACTTCACGGATGATGTTTTCCAAATATATAAAAAACATTGAGCGCAAGAACTTCACAGGGGCACACCCTGCCCACGAGGGTGGGGGCGCCCTACCCCCTGGCGCCCCCTACCTCGTGGGCCCCCTGGTGGCCCTCCGGTGGACCATCTTCTGCTATATGGACTCTTTCGATGGGAAAAAATCATAAGCCATCTTCTCGGACGAAACTCCGCCGCCACGAGGCGGAACCTTGGCGGAACCAATCTAGGGTTCTGGCGGGCTGTTCTGCCGGGGAAACTTCCCTCCCGGAGGGGGAAATCATCGCCATCGTCATCACCAACGCTCCTCTCATCGGGAGAGGGCGAATCTCCATCAACATCTTCATCAGCACCATCTCATCTCAAAACCCTAGTTCATCTCTTGTATCCAATTCTTGTCTCCAAGTCCGGGATTGGTGCTAGTAGGTTGCTAGTAGTGTTAATTACTCCTTGTAGTTGATGCTAGTTGGTTTAATTGGTGGAAGATCATATGTTCAGATCCTATATGCATATTAATACCCCTCTGATTATGAACATGTTTATGCTTTGTGAGTAGTTACTTTTGTTCCTGAGGACATGGGAGAAGTCTTGCTATTAGTAGTCATGTGAATTTGGTATTCGTTCGATATTTTGATGAGATGTATGTTGTCTCTCCTCTAGTGGTGTTATGTGAACATCGACTACATGACACTTCACCACTGTTTGGGCCTAGAGGAAGGCATTGGGAAGTAATAAGTAGATGATGGGTTGCTAGAGTGACAGAAGCTTAAACCCTAGTTTATGCGTTGCTTCGTAAGGGGCTGATTTGGATCCATATGTTTCATGCTATGGTTAGGTTTACCTTAATACTTTTGTTGTATTTTTGGATGCTTGCAATAGAGGTTAATCATAAGTGGGATGTTTGTCCAAGTAAGGGCAGCACCCAAGCACCGGTCCAACCACATACCAAATTATCAAAGTACCGAACGTGAATCATATGAGCGTGATGAAAACTAGCTTGACGATATTCACATGTGTCCTCGGGAGCGCTTTACATCATATAAGAGTTTGTCCAGGCTTGTCCTTTGCTACAAAAAGGATTGGGCCACCTTGCTGAACCTTATTTACTTTTGTTACTTGTTGCTCGTTACAATTATCTTATCACAAAACTATCTGTTACCACTTATTTCAGTACTTGCAGAGAATACCTTGCTGTAAACCGCTTATCATTTCCTTCTGCTCCTCGTTGGGTTCGACACTCTTACTTATCAAAAGGACTACGATAGATCCCCTATACTTGTGGGTCATCAAGAATCTTTTCTGGCACCGTTGCCGGGGAGTGAAGCGCCTTTGGTAGGTGGAATTTGGTAAGGAAAAATTTATATAGTGTGCTGAAATTTACTGTCACTTGTTACTATAGAAAGTAATCATCTGAGGGGCTTGTTCAGGGTATCTTCACCCCGACCAGTAGAGCAAAGAGTTGCTCCTCAATCTACTGAACCTACTAAAAATGAAAATACTTGCTTCGAAATTCCTTTGGGTATGGTAGAAAAATTGCTAGCTAATCCTTTTTTGGGAGATGGAACAAAACATCCTGATGAGCATCTAATATATGTGGATGAAGTTTGTGGATTATTTAAGCTTGCAGGTGTACCCGGAGATGTTGTTAAGAAGAAGGTCTTCCCTTTATCTTTGAGGGGAGATGCATCGACATGGTATAGGCTATGTGATGATATGGAGTCTTGGAACTACAAACGAATGAAATTGGAATTTCATCAAAAGTTTTATCCTATGCATCTTGTTCATCGTGATCGCAATTATGTATATAATTTTTGGCCTCGTGAAGGAGAAAGCATCGCTCAAGCTTGGGGGAGGCTTAAATCAATGTTATATTCATGCCCCAATCATGAGCTCTCAAGAGAAATGATTATTCAAAAAAATTATGCCGTGGCTTTCTGATAACAATCGCACCATGCTTGATACTTCTTGTGTTGGCTCTTTTATGATGAAGACTATTGAATTCAAATGGGATTTATTGGAAAGAATTAAACGCAACTCCGAAGATTGGGACCTCAACAATGGTAAGGAGTCAGGTATGACACCTATTTTTGATTGTGTTAAATCTTTTATGGATACCGATATTTTTCATAAATTTAGCACTAAATATGGACTTGACTCTGAGATAGTAGCTTCTTTCTGTGAATCTTTTGTTGCTTATGTTGATCTCCCCAAGGAGAAGTGGTTTAAATATCATCCTCCCATAGAAGTAAAAATAGCCGCACCTATTAAAGTTGAAGAAAAGACTATTACTTATAATGATCCTATTGTTCCTACTTCTTATGTTGAGAAACCGCCTTTCCCTGTTAGGATAAAGGATCATGCTAAAGTTTCAACTGTGGTTCGTAAAAGCAATATTAAAACATATACACCTCCTGAGCAAGTTAAAGTTGAACCTAATATTGCTGTTGTTAAAGATCTCTTGTCTGATAATATAGATGGGCATGTTATTTATTTCTGTGATGAAACTGCTAGAATTGCTAAACCCCGTGATACAGATAAACCTAGACCTATGGTAGGTATGCCTGTTATTTTTGTTAAAATAGGAGATCATTGTTATCATGGCTTGTGTGATATGGGTGCTAGTGCTAGTGCAATACCTTACCTTTATACAAGAATTATGCATGGTATTGCACCTGCTGAGATAGAAGATATTGATGTCACAATTAAACTTGCTAATAGAGATACTATTTCACCAATGGGAATTGTTAGAGATGTTGAAGTCTTGTGTGGGAAAACTAAATATCCTGCTGATTTTCTTGTTCTTGGTTCCCCACAAGATAGCTTTTGTCCCATTATATTTGGTAGACCCTTCTTAAATACTGTTAATGCTACCATAGATTGCAAAAGGGATGTTGTTACTGTCGGTTTAGATGATATGACTCATGAATTTAATTTTTCTAAATTTAGTAGACAACACCGTGAAGAAGAATTACCTAGTAAGGATGAAATTATTGGTCTTGCTTCTATTGCCGTACCTCCTAGTGATCCTTTAGAACAATATTTGCTAGACCATGAAAATGATATGTTTATGAATGAAAGAAGGGAATTAGATGAAGTATTCTTTAAACAGGAACCTATTCTGAAACACAATTTACCTGTTGAAATCCTAGGAGATCCTCCTCCACCCAAGGGTGATCCCGTGTTTGAGCTTAAACTGTTACCGGATACTCTTAAATATGCTTATCTTGATGAGAAAAAGATATATCCTGTTATTATTAGTGCTAACCTTTCAGAACATGAAGAAGAGAGATTATTGAAAACTCTAAAGAAGCACCATGCTGCTATTGGGTATACTCTTGCTGATCTTAAGGGCATTAGTCTCACTCTATGTCAACATAAAATTAATTTGGAAGAAGATGCTAAACCAGTTTGTGATCATCAACGTCGTCTGAATCCTAAAATGAAAGAAGTGGTAAGAAAGGAGATACTAAAGCTCCTTGAGGCAGGTATAATTTACCCCGTTGCTGATAGTCAGTGGGTAAGCCCTGTCCATTGTGTCCCTAAGAAGGGAGGTATTACTGTTGTTCCTAATGATAAAGATGAATTGATTCCTCAAAGAATTATTACTGGTTATAGGATGGTAATTGATTTCCGCAAATTAAATAAGGCTACTAAAAAGGATCATTACCCCTTACCTTTTATCGATCAAATGCTAGAAAGATTATCCAAACATACACATTTTTGCTTTCTAGATGGTTATTCTGGTTTCTCTCAAATACCTGTGTCAGCCAAAGATCAATCAAAGACTACTTTTACATGCCCTTTTGGTACTTTTGCTTATAGACGTATGCCTTTTGGTTTATGTAATGCACCTGCTACCTTTCAAAGATGCATGATGGCTATATTCTCTGACTTTTGTGAAAAGATTTGTGAGGTTTTCATGGACGACTTTTCCGTCTATGGATCTTCTTTTGATGATTGCTTGAGCAACCTTGATCGAGTTTTGCAGAGATGTGAAGAAACTAATCTTGTCTTGAATTGGGAAAAGTGCCACTTTATGGTTAATGAAGGTATTGTCTTGGGGCATAAAGTTTCTGAAAGAGGTATTGAAGTTGATAAAGCCAAGGTTGATGCTATTGAAAAGATGCCATGTCCCAAGGACATCAAAGGTATAAGAAGTTTCCTTGGTCATGCCGGTTTTTATAGGAGGTTCATTAAGGACTTCTCAAAAATCTCTCGGCCTCTGACTAATTTATTACAAAAAGATATACCATTTGTCTTTGATGATGATTGTGTAGAAGCATTTGAAATACTTAAGAAAGCATTGATCTCTGCACCTATTGTTCAGCCACCTGATTGGAATTTACCCTTTGAAATTATGTGTGATGCTAGTGATTATGCTGTAGGTGCTGTTCTAGGACAAAGAGTTGATAAGAAACTAAATGTTATTCAATATGCTAGTAAAACTCTAGACAATGCTCAAAGAAATTATGCTACTACTGAAAAAGAATTCTTAGCAGTTGTATTTGCCTGTGATAAGTTTAGACCTTATATTGTTGATTCTAAAGTAACTATTCACACTGATCATGCTGCTATTAAATATCTTATGGAAAAGAAAGATGCTAAACCTAGACTTATTAGATGGGTTCTCTTGCTTCAAGAATTTGATTTACATATTGTTGATAGAAAAGGAGCTGAGAACCCCGTTGCAGACAACTTGTCTAGGTTAGAAAATGTGCTTGATGACCCACTACCTATTGATGATAGCTTTCCTGATGAGCAATTAAATGTCATAAATGCTTCTCATACTGCTCCATGGTATGCTGATTATGCTAATTACATTGTTGCTAAGTTTATACCACCTAGTTTCACATACCAGCAAAAGAAAAAGTTCTTCTATGATTTGAGGCATTACTTTTGGGATGACCCACATCTTTATAAAGAAGGAGTAGATGGTGTTATTAGACGTCGTGTACCTGAGCATGAACAGGAACATATCCTACGCAAGTGTCACTCCGAAGCTTATGGAGGGCACCATGCTGGAGATAGAACTGCACATAAGGTACTACAATCTGGTTTTTATTGGCCTACTCTCTTCAAGGATGCCCGTAAGTTTGTCTTATCTTGTGATGAATGTCAAAGAATTGGTAATATTAGTAGACGTCAAGAAATGCCTATGAATTATTCACTTGTTATTGAACCATTTGATGTTTGGGGCTTTGACTATATGGGACCTTTTCCTTCCTCTAATGGTTATACACATATTTTAGTTGCTATTGATTATGTTACTAAGTGGGTAGAAGCTATTCCAACTAGTAGTGTTGATCATAACACTTCTATTAAAATGCTTAAAGAAGTTATCTTTCCAAGGTATAGAGTCCCTAGATATTTAATGACTGATGGTGGTTCACATTTTATTCATGGCGTTTTCCGTAAAATGCTTGCTAAATATGATGTTAATCATAGAATTGCATCCCCTTATCACCCTCAGTCTAGTGGTCAAGTAGAATTGAGTAATAGAGAGCTCAAATTAATTTTGCAAAAGACTGTTAATAGGTCCAGAAAGAATTGGTCCAAGAAACTTGATGATGCATTATGGGCCTATAGAACTGCATATAAAAATCCTATGGGTATGTCTTCGTATAAAATGGTCTATGGAAAAGCATGTCACTTACCTCTCGAACTAGAACACAGGGCTTATTGGGCTATTAAAGAACTAAATTATGATTTTAAACTTGCCGGTGAGAAGAGGTTATTTGATATTAACTCACTTGATGAATGGAGAACCCAAGCCTACGAAAATGCCAAGTTGTTTAAAGAAAAAGTTAAAAGGTGGCATGATAAAAGAATACAAAAGCATGAGTTTAATGTAGGTGATTATGTATTGCTATACAACTCTCGTTTAAGATTTTTTGCAGGAAAACTTCTCTCTAAGTGGGAAGGTTCTTACGTTATCGAGGAGGTCTACCGTTCCGGTGCCATAAAAATCAACAACTTCAAAGGCACAAATCCAAAGGTGGTAAATGGTCAAAGAATCAAACATTATATCTCAGGTAATCCCATAAATGTTGAAACCAATGTTATTGAAACCGTAACCCCGGAGGAATACATAAGGTACACCTTCCGGAACGTTTCAGACTCCGAAAAGGAATAGGCATGTGGTACGGTAAGTAAACCGACTCCAAAACAGTTTTTAAGGAAATATTTCTCCGTTTTGGAATATTTAGAAAAATAGAAAAAAAAGCAGCAGTCCGGAAAGGACACGAGGGTGGAGGGCGCGCCCCCCCTACCTCGTGGGCACCTCGTGTGCTCTCCGGACTCCGTTTTCTTACAGGACACGTATTTTGGTCGGTGAAAATTCATTATATAACCTCCCGGGGGTTTTAACTCCCGTATCACGCAAAACCCTCTTGTTTTTGTTTCGAGCTGTTTTCTGTCAGGGTTGTCAAGGCCAGGCACTATGTCGTCTCCCTCCTCCTCCAACCATGAGGGCAGCGATGCTTGGCTAATGAAGATAGAGCTGAAGAGAGAAGAACCTATGGAGATCAACAAGGACGAAGGGATCAAGAAGGCCATGGAGGACCAAGTTCCAGCAACAGAAGACACCCTTCAACTGGATCACAATCTTCTTACCCCAACAGAAATCGACGCCTTCAAGATGATTGAGTTGGCTCGTATACAAAATAAGTATCTCACACGTGAAAATATTTTGTTGAAGGATCATATCATCGCACTCAAGGGCATTATCTGCAAGCTAGACGACCTCCTACGCTCGATGTGCGACTATCCATCATCAACAACTCCACCTTCTTCACCAACAAGAGAGACATAATCACCTGGGTATGGGCACTCCACTTGGCAACTGCCAAGCTTGGGGGAGTGCCCCGGTATCGTATCACCATCACTTTTATCTTTACTGTTTTTCTTAGTTCGATCCTTTTGGTAATATTTTGATCTAGTAGAATAAAAGTTCTTAGTATGATCTAGTCATGAGTTTTGCTTTATTATCCTTCTATGTAATCGAGTCCTTGAGCTATATAATAAAGATTAGTGTTGAGTCAAGGGCTTGCTTATTTTGCCATGATCCAAATAAAAAAAGAAAAGAGAAAGAAATAAAAAGAAACAAAGAGATCATGTGAGTCTTATGGAGACTAATGAGCTCACATAGAAAGAGTATGATGAATAAAAGTTATTGAGGGTTGACAAACATAGTTTTGGTCATTGTTGCAATTAATAGGAAGTAATAAAGAAAGAGAGGTCTTCACATATAAATATACTATCTTGGACATCTTTTATGATTGTGATCACTCATTAGAATATGACATGCTAAAGAGTTGACATTGGACAAGGAAGACAACGTAATGGGTTATGTTTTCTTACACCCGAGATAAATTATATTGTCTTGGATCCTCCAACATGTTGAGCTTGCCTTTATCCCTCATGCTAGCCAAATTCATTGCACCAAGTAGAGATACTACTTGTGCTTCCAAATACCCTTAAAGCAGTTTTGCCATGAGAGTCCACCATACCTACCTATGGATTGAGTAAGACCCATCAAGTAAGTTGTAATCAGTGCAAGCAATAAAAATTGCTCTCTAAATATGTATGATTGATTGGTGTGGTGGAAATGAGCTTTATACAATCATGTGATATGGAAGTAATAAAAGCGACAGACTGCATAATAAAGGTCCATATCACAAGTGGCAATATAAAGTGATGTTCTTTCGCATTAGGATTTTGTGCATTTACCCACAAAAGCGCATGACAACCTCTGCTTCCCTCTGCGAAGGGCCTATCTTTTACTTTTATCTACTACATTGCATAAGAGTCATGGTGATCTTCACCCTTCCTTTTTACATTTTATCCTTTGGCAAGCACAATATGTTGGAAAGATCTTGGTATATATGGCTAATTGGATGTGGGTTTTCATGAACTATTACTGTTGACATTACCCTTGAGGTAAAACGCTGGGAGGCAAAAACTATAAGCCCCTATATTTCTCTGTGTCCGATTAAAACCCCATACCCATAAGTATTTGTGTGAGTGTCAGCAATTGTGAAAGATTATATGATAGTTGAGTATGTCGACTTGCTGAAAAGCTCTTATACATTGAATCTTTCCTATGTTATGATTAATTGCGATTGCTTCAATGACTAAGATTATAGTTTGTTAGTTTCCAATGAAGTTGACGATTCATACTTGATATTGTGATTGAATTATTACTCTAGCATAAGAAATCATATGACAAGAATTATATAAGTTGTTGATCTAAGAATGATCATGATGCCCTCATGTCCATATTTTATTTTTATCGACACCTTCTTCTCTAAACATGTGGACATATTTTTCGATTTCGGCTTTTCGCTTGAGGACAAGCGAGGTCTAAGCTTGGGGGAGTTGATACATCCATTTTGCATCATGCTTTTATATCAATATTTATTGCATTATGGGCTGTTATTACACATTATGTCACAATACTTATGCGTATTCTCTCTTATTTTACAAGGTTTACATAAAGAGAGAGAATGCCGGCAGCTGGGATTCTGGCTGGAAAAGGAGCAAATATTAGAGACCTATTCTGCACAGCTCCAAAAGTCCTGAAACTTCACGGATAATGTTTTCCAAATATATAAAAAACATTGAGTGCAAGAACTTCACCAGGAGGGCACACCCTGCCCACGAGGGTGGGGGGCGTGCCCCCTACCTTATGGGCCCCCTGGTGGCCCTCCGGTGACCATCTTCTGCTATATGGACTCTTTCGATGGGAAAAAATCATAAGCCATCTTCTCGGACGAAACTCCGCCGCCACGAGGCGGAACCTTGGCGGAACCAATCTAGGGTTCTGGCGGGGCTGTTTTGCCGGGGAAACTTCCCTCTCGGAGAGGGAAATCATCGCCATCGTCATCACCAACGCTCCTCACATCGGGAGAGGGCAATCTCCATCAACATCTTCATCAGCACCATCTCATCTCAAAACCCTAGTTCATCTCTTGTATCCAATTCTTGTCTCCAAGTCCGGGATTGGTGCTAGTAGGTTGCTAGTAGTGTTAATTACTCCTTGTAGCTGATGCTAGTTGGTTTAATTGGTGGAAGATCATATGTTCAGATCCTATATGCATATTAATACCCCTCTGATTATGAACATGTTTATGCTTTGTGAGTAGTTACTTTTGTTCCTGAGGACATGGGAGAAGTCTTGCTATTAGTAGTCATGTGAATTTGGTATTCGTTCGATATTTTGATGAGATGTATGTTGTCTCTCCCCTAGTGGTGTTATGTGAACGTCGACTACATGACACTTCACCATTGTTTGGGCCTAGAGGAAGGCATTGGGAAGTAATAAGTAGATGATGGGTTGCTAGAGTGACAGAAGCTTAAACCCTAGTTTATGTTTTGCTTCGTAAGGGGCTGATTTGGATCCATATGTTTCATCATATGGTTAGGTTTACCTTAATACTTTTGTTGTATTTGCAGATGCTTGCAATAGAGGTTAATCATGTAACACCCCGGATGTAACTTTCCCAATTTGTACTCCAACTCTTGCCATTTCCGGCGTTAAGTTATTTTATTTTCTCGGGTTTGGGTTTTTGTCCCCGTGTGTTGTTGTCGTTGTCATGCATCTCATATCATGTCATCATGTGCATTGCATTTGCATACGTGTTCGTCTCATGCATTCGAGCATTTTCCCCGTTGTCCGTTTTGCATTCCGGCGCTTCGTTCTCCTCCGGTGGTCATTTCTATCTTTCTTTCGTGTGTGGGGATTAAACATTTCTGGATTGGACCGAGACTTGCCAAGTGGCCTTGGTTTACTACCGGTAGACCGCCTGTCAAGTTTTGTATCATTTGGACTTCGTTTGATACTCCAACGGTTAACCGAGGGACTGAAAAGGCCTCATGCGTGTTGCAGCCCAACACCCCTCCAATTTGTCCCAAAACCCACCAAACTCTGTTCCATGTCCTAGAGCGTTCGATCATGATCGCGTGGCTGAAAACCGCACCTCATTTGGACTCTCCTAACTCCCTCTATGCCTATATATAGACCCCCCATTCCAAATTCGCGGATCCTCTCCCCCCTAACCCTAAAAATCCCAGATCCGCCGCTCCGGACGTGTCCGGGCGGAGCCGAACAACGTCCGCCGCCACCCGCCGCCAGCTAGGACGCGCCACGTGGCGCCCGGCGCCCGCCGCCGCGGCGGCCCGCAGGGGCCCGGGGCCGGCCCTCCCGCGCCGCCTCCCGGGCCGCCTCCCGGGCCGCGCCGTGCGCCGCCTTCCGCCTGCCCAGCGCCGCCCGCGCGCCGCCCTTCTCCTCCGGAGCCGGCAGCTGCCGCCGCCTGCCGGTCGGAGTCGCCCGCCGCCCGGAGCCGCCTCCCGCCGCCTCCGCCCGGAGCTTGCCGCTCCGCCGCGGGACTCCGCCGACCGAAGCCGGGCCCGGCGCCGCCAGCCGCCGCCTCCTCCGACCTCCCCGGCGCCGCCCCACGCCCTCCTCCGGCGAGGAGCTCCGGCGAGAGCCCGGCCACCTCGGTTCGCGCGCCGCCCCGATCCAGATCTGTTTTCAGGGTTGACCTAATTTTCTCCAAGTCCCTAAAATTTTCAGCCCATATGCTCCTATTCGAGGCCCCATAACTTTGCATCCGTAGCTCCGATTTGGGCGTATAGCATATCAAAATGTTCATCTCAGAGAGTACATCATTTCATTCCATTGCATCATTTTCATTTGAGCTCATCTTGATGCCCGAAATGCTTTTAGAAGAGGGCTACTTGTGTTAATTGTCAGATCTGTTACTCCGTTTAGCACTTTTGTCATTTTTGCCATGATTATTGTGTGCATGATATGCCCGTGAGTTCTTCATATATTTTGTTAAGGGTTTTGTCATCTTTCCAGAGGTGCAACCCATGTATTTTTAGGAGGTGTGTGGTGAATTGTGCAAGCTTGCAAAGTGGTGCACTTGCTAATTCTGTTTTCAGGGACTTAGTGATATCACTAAGTCCTGGGTTTGTTTAGCTCATGATGCCATATGTTCTTGTTGTTTTCTAGTGATCCGTGCCTCTTTTGAGGATGATCAGTAAGGGAGTTTTGTTAACCTTGTAGTGCTTGATCCATCCATGTCTTTGTTTGCAATTATGGAGAACCCTATCTTCAGTCAATCGAGCTCTACTTTTGCTTCGTTGCGAATCTGGGCAGATCGTCAACTTATTTGCGATTTTGCCGACGTTATTGTAGTTGATCCGTGCATGCTATGCCATTGTTCTTGCCATGTCTAGCTTGTATTTTGTGCCTTCTTTATGGGTGTATGCTTGTCTTGCCATGACTTGCTCTGTAGTGAGTGCATCGAGCTCGTAAACATGCCTTCGTGAGTTATGTTTCAGCATGTCCCAGTTTTCACTAAGTCTGAAAACTGATTATGTTTTTGTTATGTTCGTGTGCTTGTTAGTATTTTTTGTGATCCTTTTGGCTCAAGGTCACTAAGGGGCTTTTGTTAAGCTTGTTGAGTAGCTCCATGCCATGTCTTTCTTTGTCATGTTCAGGTCCTGTAGCATGTTGTTTTGTTGCTCCGAAGAGGGCTATGTGATCTGAAATTCCAGACAAGTGTTAATTTCACTAAGTCTGAGATCTGTTTTACCATTTGCGTTTTTACCATGCTTGTTTGAAACTCCTAATGGATGAATTGGCCGTAGCTCAGTGCTAGACTTTTGTTAAGCATCTTGTGTGCATCCCTGCCATGTATTTTGATGCCATGTTTGAGTGCTGTAGCATGTTCATCTCGTTGCATTTAGATGCCTACTTGCTGTAAATCGCAGACCGGTGCCATTTTTGAATCGCTTGCCATTTCCAAACCGTAACTCCGATTCCGGCGTTCTTTATATCGTTTTCAAGCGATTTCATCTCATCTTTCCAGTGGCACACTTGGAATTCCAAGTTGAGGCCAGGTTCATGCATTTCCTGTCATATCTTGCATTTTGCATCCCGCATCGCATCCCGCATAGCATATCATCCTTGCATTGTGTTGTTTGAGTTTGCACGTGGTTGATTGTATCTGTATTGCTTGTTTGTCTTGTTTGGGTAGAGCCGGGAGACGAGTTCGCTAACGAGGAGCCCGTTGAGTTTGCTCTTGAGGATCCAGTCAACTCTGACAACTGTGCAGGCAAGATGATCATACCCTCGAAATCACTACTATCTTTGCTATGCTAGTTTGCTCGCTCTTTTGCTATGCCATTGCTATGATGCCTACCACTTGCTTGCAAGCCTCCCAAATTGCCATGTCAAACCTCTAACCCACCATGTCCTAGCAAACCGTTGATTGGCTATGTTACCGCTTTGCTCAGCCCCTCTTATAGCGTTGCTAGTTGCAGGTGAAGATTGGAGGCCGTTCCTTGTTGGACATTTATTTACTTGTTGGGATATCATTATATTGCCTTGTTATCTTAATGCATCTATATACTTGGTAAAGGGTGGAAGGCTCGGCCTCTCTCCTAGTGTTTTGTTCCACTCTTGCCGCCCTAGTTTCCGTCATATCGGTGTTATGTTCCCGGATTTTGCGTTCCTTACGCGGTTGGATTATAATGGGAACCCCTTGATATTTCGCCTTGATTAAAGCTTTTCCAGCAATGCCCAACCTTGGTTTTACCATTTGCCACCTAGCCTTTTCTTTCCCTTGGGTTCTGCAGACTCAAGGGTCATCTTATTTTAACCCCCCCAGGCCGGTGCTCCTCTGAGTGTTGGTCCAAACTAGAGCCCCTTGCAGCGCCACCTTGGGGAAACTCGAGGGCTGGTTTTAGTTGTATGGATTGCTTATCTGAGTGTGCCCTGAGAAAGAGATATGTGCAGCTCCTATCGGGATTTGTCGGCACATTTGGGCGGTGTTGCTGGTCTTGTTTTAACCTGTCGAAGTGTCTTGAATTACCAAGATACCGAGTCTGATCGGAACGTCTTGGGAGGAGGTCTATTCCTTCGTTGACCATGAGAGCTTGTCATGGGCTAAGTTGGGACTCCCCTGCAGGGATTGAACTTTCGAAACCCATGCCCGCGGTTATGGGCAGATGGGAATTTGTTAATGTCCGGTTGTAGATAACTTGAACCTTAACTTAATTAAAATGAATCAACTGAGTGTGTTACCGTGATGGCCTCTTCTCGGCGGAGTCCGGGAAGTGGACACGGTGTTGGAGTAATGTTTGCGCAGGTTATTCTCTAGTTTCTCGCTTGTGCTTTGCCTCCTCTTCTCGCTCTCTTTTGCGAATAAGTTAGCCACCATACTTGCTAGTC
Organism: Triticum aestivum; assembly: GCF_018294505.1. NCBI lineage: Eukaryota > Viridiplantae > Streptophyta > Magnoliopsida > Poales > Poaceae > Triticum > Triticum aestivum. Next base: position 133,260,830 of record NC_057812.1, on the reverse strand, counting down.
GCTTGTTGTAGCTCCACTCATATTTTACCTTGCCATTCCTATAAGCTTAAATAGTCTTGATCGCAAGGGTACGAGATTGCTGAGTCCCTGTGGCTCACAGATTACTATTACACCAGATGCAGGGCCTGATGATTCCGCTCCAGGAGACGCGTATGAGCTCAAGTGGGAGTTCAACGAAGACTCTCAACAATACTACGTTTCCTTTCCCGATGATCAGTAGTGGTGCCCAGTTGGGGGTGATTGGGACCGTGTCGCATGTTGGGTTCTCTTTTATTTTGGTGCCGTAGTCGGGCCATGAGTGTTTGGATGATGTAATGTTATTTATGTACTTGATTGACGTGGCGAGTGTAAGCCAACTATGGTATCTCCCTTTTTATTATCATATTACATGGGATGTTGTGAAGATTGCCTAACTTGCGACATATGCCTTCAATGCGGTTATATCTCTAAGTCGTGCCTCGACACGTGGGAGCTATAGTCACATCGAGGGTGTGACAAGTTGGTAATCAGAGCCTTCCCCGACCTTAGGAGCCCCATTGCTTGATCGTTTTTAGCGGCCAAGTTGTGTCTAGAAAAATACTTTGAGTCTTTTAGGAATTATATATCGGAGAGATTAGGAATTCTTTTTACTTCCCAGTCTCCTCATTGCTCTGGTAAGGCATCCTGACATAGAGTTTTGACTCTTCTCTTCTCAAATTTCAGAAAAAAAATTTAGGATCACGCGGGTATCTTGGAATCGTTCCGATGGTTTTATGATGAGAACATTGTCTTGGTGCCTCCTGTCAGGGGTTTAGTGGAAGTGTCCCGGGGAGTTGAGCTCTGAGGTGTTGTCATCATAATTTTATCGTTACAGTTCTGGAATACCTGAGTCTAGTACGCCGACATCGAAAATCTCTTTTATGCAGTTCGTTGGTGAGATAACCTCGACGCCACCCAGTACTGGGGCGGGAGTTCGGGAGTATCGCCATAACTTGTATAACGGATGCTTTTCGAAGGTTGAGGTAGATGGTTTCCGAAGGTTTCTTGGTTATGTGTTGAAGGATGGATACAGCTGGATGTAGGATTTGCTAGTTTGGGTGAGATATTATGCTTCCCCTGTATCCCCAACACCTGATTGCATAACCGGAAAGGTTCGGGAGTTTCATAGGTGGGAATTCTAGTAGCTCTAGTTCTTCTTCCACGGATATTGGTTTGAGATTGGGATTTCTTACCGATTATTCGTTCTTGATCCGTACCTTGTTGATTTATTTCTCTACCTTAATTCTACGTGGCTTCTCAATTTATGGATATGTGACCATTTCAAGAGGAATGCATTCGTTCATTTTGTTCGGATGTGAAGACTATATGTTGCAATTTTCATTCCGTTGGATTCAGCTTCAATATTTATCTGTCAATGTGCTAATGGTGGTCAACCTCTTCAGGATGGCTCCTCCAACGTGCACGACTCCGAATCCTGATCCGCCACCACCTCCACCTCCTCCGGAGGCATGGCACGCTGTGATGGCCGCAACCAATGCAAACACACAGCTGATCATGCAAATTCTCCAAGAGCGCAATCAAGGCAGTCAAGGGAATCAAGGCAGCAATCAGAGTCACTTTGCTACACTGAACCAGTTCCTTGCTAAAGGGCCAAAGACTTTCAGCAATTGTGTTGAGGCAACCAATGCTGACGATTGGCTTGTGGATCTGTGCAAGCATTTCGAGTGCAGTAACATCAGGCCTGAGGACTTTGTTAAGTTCGCTTCCTTCCAACTCAAAGATCAAGCTGCAGAATGGTTCCAGCAGTACAAGGATTCCAGAGGTGGACGTGTTATCACTTGGGATGATTTCCGTCGAGATTTCCGAGCTCATCATATTTCGCAGAGCGTGGTTGAAAGCAAGCGTGAGGAATTCCGCAATCTGAAGCAAGGCTCTTTGTCTGTCTATGACTACAACAAGTTGTTCCAGAAGCTCGCCCGCTTTGCTAAGCAGGACGTCCCTGATGAGAAGAGCATGATATACCAGTTCAGGGGTGGTCTCAGAGAAGATATCCAGCTCGCTCTTGTTCTCTTTGAGCCCTTGAGGTACGATGAGTTCTACAGCATGGCACTGAAGCAAGAGGCTGCTCAGTTGAAGTGTGATGCTTCCAAGAAGCGAGTCAGAGATGTTACTCCTTCTTCCTCTACTCAAGTGGCCAAGCAGCAGAAGTTTTGGCTTCCTCCTCCTCCGTTCCGTCAGCCGTATCAGCAGAAGAGTAAAGGTGGCAGTGGTTCTTCCCACCCACCCAACCCTGGCTTTCAGAACAAGACTTCGTCTCAAGCTCCAAGATCGAGTGCTCCGTATCACCGTCCGCTTTCAGAAGTCACATGCAACAAGTGCCAACAGAAGGGTCACTATGCCAACAAGTGTTTCAACCAGAGGCGTCTTCCTCCTCCTCCTCCTGTCAGATCGGCGAGTACAGCTGTGGTCAAGCATAACCCCAACCATGCCAAGGTCAATTTGATGAATGCAGCTCAGGCAGAGGACTCGTCAGATGTGATCATGGGTAACCTTCCTGTTAATGATATTCCAGCTAAAGTTCTTTTTGACACTGGTGCATCGGTTTGTTTCATCTCGAGACCTTTTGCATCTAAGCATGATTTTGTTACTCAAGTGTTGCCGAAGCCGTTGGCCATTGTCTCTCCGGCCCGTCAAATGACATCTCGAGTATGCGTTCCGGATGTTACAATCACTTTGGGTGACTATAAGTTCTTGTCCTCTCCAAATGTTCTTGGTGACTCGGATATTGATCTTATTTTCGGAATGGATTGGCTTTCTAAGCACAAGGCTCAGCTTGATTGTGCAGCCAGACAGATTCAATTGACTCATTCGTCTGAGGATGTAATTGTCTTTGCCGCTCGGGATAATACCATCCGTCTGTTTTCTCTCAATGAGAAGGGTGAATTGGATGCCATCTCTCAAATTCCAGTCGTTTGCGAATACCAAGACGTCTTTCCAGAAGATCTTCCAGGAGTGCCTCCGCACCGGCCAGTTGAATTCGTTATTGATCTTGAGCCTGGCACGGAACCTGTGTGCAAACGTCCTTACAAGCTCGGACCTGAAGAGTTGAAAGAGCTGAAGAAGCAACTCGATATTCAAGAGAAAATGGGTCTCATCCGGCCTAGTTCTTCTCCGTGGGGTAGTGGTGTTCTTTTTGTGAAGAAGAAGGATGGAACGGACCGACTTTGTGTTGATTACCGTCCAGTGAACAAGAAGACCATCAAGAACAAATACCCACTTCCCAACATCAATGAGCTGTTCGAACAACTCAAAGGTGCCCAAGTATTCTCCAAGCTTGATCTCCGTATGGGTTATCACCAGATTCACATTCGTGAAGAAGATATTCCCAAGACAGCATTCAGAACAAGCTTTGGTTCATATGAATACACTGTCATGTCTTTTGGCCTCGCCAACGCTCCTCCGACGTTCTCTCGCATGATGAACTTCATCTTCAACGCCTACACCAATGACTTCGTTTTGGTCTATCTCGACGACATTCTGGTTTTCTCGAAGAACAAGGAAGATCATGCCAAGCATTTGCGTTTGGTTCTTGATAAGCTCAGAGAACATCAGTTCTACGCCAAGTTCTCCAAGTGTGAATTTTGGCTTGATGAGGTTCTTTATCTTGGTCATATCATCTCTGCCAAGGGCATTTCCGTGAATCCTGAGAAGGTGTCTGCAATTGTGAATTGGGAACCTCCTCAGAACGTGAAGCAACTCCGCAGTTTTCTCGGTCTCGCAAGCTATTGCCGAAGATTCGTTGAAAACTTTTCTAAGATCGCGAAGCCTCTCTCTAATCTTCTTCAGAAGCACGTCAAGTACGTTTGGTCTCCGGAGTGTGATATTGCTTTCAACACTTTGAAAGAGAAATTGATCACTGCTCCAGTTCTGACTCCGCCTGATGAATCCAAGCCGTACGAGGTCTTTTGTGATGCCTCTCTCCAAGGTCTTGGCGCAGTATTGATGCAAGAGAAGAAAGTTGTTTCTTATACATCTCGCCAGTTGAAGCCTAATGAGAAGAACTACCCCACTCATGATCTCGAGTTGGCGGCAGTTGTGCATGCTCTTTTGACTTGGAGACATCTTCTATTGGGAAGAAAAGTGGACATTTTCACTGATCACAAGAGTCTCAAGTACATCTTCACTCAGCCTAATCTCAACCTCAGGCAAACTCGATGGGTCGAAATGATTCAAGAGTATAATCCGAGTATTGAGTACACTCTAGGCAAGGCCAATGTGATTGCTGACGCTTTGAGCAGGAAGGCTTACTGCAACAGTCTTATTCTTAAGCCTTATCAACCCGAGCTTTGTGAAGCTTTCCGCAAACTTAATCTGCAAGTTGTTCCTCAAGGTTTCCTCGCCAACCTTCAAGTCTCTCCTACCTTAGAAGACCAGATTCGCCAAGCCCAGCTTCTTGATGCTATGGTGAAAAAGGTGAAGATTGGGATTGCCAAGAGTCAGTCCAAGTACAAGTGCTACCACCTTGATGACAAGGACACTCTCTTCTTCGAGGATCGTATTGTTGTGCCCAAAGGTGACCTCCGTAAACTGATCATGAACGAGGCTCACAATTCTCTCCTCTCCATCCACCCTGGGAGCATGAAGATGTATCAGGACCTTAAGCAAGCTTATTGGTGGACTCGAATGAAGCGCGAGATCGCTCAATTTGTGAATGAATGTGATGTCTGCAGAAGAGTGAAGGCAGAACACCAAAGGCCAGCAGGTCTCCTCCAACCTCTTGCCATTCCAGAATGGAAGTTTGACCACATTGAAATGGACTTCGTGACTGGGTTTCCAAAGTCCAAGCGTGGCAATGATGCTATATTCGTTGTCATCGACAAACTCACCAAAGTGGCTCACTTTCTGCCTATCAAAGAGTCGATCACTGCAGCTCAATTGGCGGAAACTCTATACCTCTCGTATTTGTCTCTTTGCACGGTATTCCTCAAGTGATATCTTCAGACCGTGGCAGCATCTTTACCTCGAAGTTTTGGGATTCTTTTCAGAAGGCCATGGGCACCAACATCCGCTTCAGCACAGCTTTCCATCCTCAAACTAGCGGTCAAGTCGAGCGTGTCAACCAGATTCTTGAAGATATGCTCAGGGCTTGTGTGATCTCCTTCGGCATGAAGTGGGAGGATTGTCTTCCTTATGCTGAATTCTCCTACAACAACAGTTTTCAAGCAAGTTCGGGCAAGGCCCCTTTTGAAATTCTGTATGGCAGGAAGTGCCGTACCCCTCTCAACTGGTCTGAAACCGGTGAACGTCAGCTTTTGGGTAATGACTTAATCACAGAGGCAGAAGAAATGTGCAAAGTCATTCGTGATAACCTCAAAGCAGCCCAATCCCGTCAGAAGAGCTACTATGATAGTAAGCACCGTGATTTGGCTTTCGAGATCGGAGATCATGTTTACCTCCGTGTCTCTCCTATGAAAGGTACTCGTCGCTTCGGTATCAAAGGGAAGCTTGCCCCTAGATACGTGGGACCTTTCAAGATTGTCAGCAAGAGAGGCGACCTCACCTATCAACTCGAGCTTCCTTCAAACTTTGCAAATGTTCATGACGTGTTCCATGTCTCTCAGCTTCGAAAGTGCTTCAAGACTCCTGACCGCACCGTCAACTTCGAGGACATTGAGCTCCAAGAAGATCTCTCTTATCGTGAGCACCCAGTTGCTATTCTTGAAGAGACTGAACGCAAGACACGCAACAAGTCAATCAAATTTCTCAAAGTCAAGTGGTCACACCATTCCGACCGTGAAGCTACCTGGGAACGCGAGGATCACCTCTGTTCTGAGTACCCTGCGTTCTTTTAGTCCTAGATCTCGGGACGAGATCCTTTCGTAGTGGTGGAGTGTTGTAACACCCCGGATGTAACTTTCCCAATTTGTACTCCAACTCTTGCCATTTCCGGCGTTAAGTTATTTTATTTTCTCGGGTTCGGGTTTTTGTCCCCGTGTGTTGTTGTCATGGTCATGCATCTCATATCATGTCATCATGTGCATTGCATTTGCATACGTGTTCGTCTCATGCATTCGAGCATTTTCCCCGTTGTCCGTTTTGCATTCCGGCGCTTCGTTCTCCTCCGGTGGTCATTTCTATCTTTCTTTCGTGTGTGGGGATTAAACATTTCTGGATTGGACCGAGACTTGCCAAGTGGCCTTGGTTTACTACCGGTAGACCGTCTGTCAAGTTTTGTATCATTTGGACTTCGTTTGATACTCCAACGGTTAACCGAGGGACTGAAAAGGCCTCGTGCGTGTTGGCAGCCCAACACCTCTCCAATTTGCCCAAAACCCACCAAACTCTGTTCCATGTCCTTAGAGCGTTCGATCATGATCGCGTGGCTGAAAACCGCACCTCATTTGGACTCTCCTAACTCCCTCTATGCCTATATATACACCCCCCATTCAAATTCGCGGATCCCTCTTCCCCCCTAACCGTAAAAATCCAGATCCGCCGCTCCGACGTGTCCGGGCAGAGCCGAACAACGTCCGCCGCCACCGCCGCCCAGCCAGGACGCGCCACGTGGCGCCCGGCGCCGCCGCCACCGCGGCCCGCAGGGGCCGAGGCCGGCCCTCCCGCGCCGCCTCCCGGGCCGCGCCGCGCGCCGCCTTCCGCCTCCCAGCGCGCCCGCGCGCCGCCCTTCTCCTCCGGAGCCGGCAGCCGCGCCGCCCGTGCGGTCGGAGTCGCCGCCGCCCGGAGCTGCCTCCCGCGCCGCCTTCCGCCTCCCCAGCACCGCCCGCGCTCCGCCGCGCGCCACCCTTCTCCTCCAGAGCCGGCAGCCGCGCCGCCCGCGCCGGCCGGAGTCGCCCGCCGGCCGGAGCCGCCTCCCGCCGCCTCCGCCCGGAGCTCGCCGCTCCGCCGCGGGACTCCGCCGAACGGAGCCGGGCCCGGCGCCGCCAGCCGCCGCCTCCTCCGACCTCCCCAGCACCGCCTCGCGCCCTCCTCCAGCGAGGAGCTCCGGCGAGAGCTCGGCCACCTCGGTTCGCGCGCCGCCCCGATCCAGATTTGTTTTCAGGGTTGACCTAGTTTTCTCTAAGTCCCTAAAATTTTCAGCGCATATGCTCCTGTTCGAGGCCCCGTAACTTTGCATCCGTAGCTCCGATTTAGGCGTATAGCATATCAAAATGTTCATCTCAGAGAGTACATCATTTCATTCCATTGCAGCATTTTCATTCGAGCTCATCTTGATGCCCGAAATGCTGTTAGAAGAGGGCTACTTGAGTTAATTGTCAGATCTGTTACTCCGTTTAGCACTTTTGTCATTTTTGCCATGATTATTGTGTGCATGATATGCCCATGAGTTATTCATATGTTTTGTTAAGGGTTTTGTCATCTTTCCAGAGGTGCAACCCATGTATTTTTAGGAGGTGTGTGGTGACTTGTGCAAGCTTACAAAGTGGTGCACTTGCTAATTCTGTTTTCAGGGACTTAGTGATATCACTAAGTCCTGCGTTTGTTTAGCTCATGATGCCATATGTTCTTGTTGTTTCCTAGTGATCCGTGCCTCTTTTGAGGATGATCAGTAAGGGAGTTTTGTTAACCTTGTAGTGCTCGATCCATCCATGTCTTTGTTTGCAATTATGGAGCGCCCTAGCTTGAGTCAGTCGAGCTCTACTTTTGCTTCGTTGCGAATCTGGGCAGATCGTCAACTTGTTTGCGATTTTGCCGACGTTATTGTAGTTGATCCGTGCATGCTATGCCATTGTTCTTGCCATGTCTAGCTTGTATTTTGTGCCTTCTTTACGGGTGTATGCTTGTCTTGCCATGACTTTCTCTGTAGTGAGTGCATCGAGCTCGTAAACATGCCTTCGTGAGTTATGTTTCAGCATGTCCCAGTTTTCACTAAGTCTGAAAACTGATTATGTTTTTGTTATGTTCGTGTGCTTGTTAGTATATTTTGTGATCCCTTTTGGCTCAAGGTCACTAAGGGACTTTTGTTAAGCTTGTTGAGTAGCTCCATGCCATGTCTGTCTTTGTCATGTTCAGGTCCTATAGCATGCTGGTTTGTTGCTCCGAAGAGGGCTATGTGATCTGAAATTCCAGACAAGTGTTAATTTCACTAAGTCTGAGATCTGTTTTACCATTTGCGTTTTTACCATGCTTGTTTGAAACTCCTAATGGATGAATCGGCCGTAGCTCAGTGCTAGACTTTTGTTAAGCATCGTGTTTGCATCCCTGCCATGTACTTTGATGCCATGTTTGAGTGCTGTAGCATGTTCATCTTATTGCATTTAGATGCCTACTTGCTGTAAATCGCAGACCGGTGCCATTTTTGAATCGCTTGCCATTTCCAAACCGTAACTCCGATTCCGGCGTTCTTTATATCGTTTTCAAGCGATTTCATCTCATCTTTCCAGTGGCACACTTGGAATTCCAAGTTGAGGCCAGGTTCATGCATTTCCTGTCATATCTTGCATTTTGCATCCCGCATCGCATCCCGCATAGCATATCATCCTTGCATTGTGTTGTTTGAGTTTGCACGTGGTTGATTGTATCCTTGTTGCTTGTTTGTCTTGTTTGGGTAGAGCCGGGAGACGAGTTCGCTAACGAGGAGCCCATTGAGTTTGCTCTTGAGGATCCAGTCAACTCTGACAACTGTGCAGGCAAGATGATCATACCCTTGAAATCACTATTATCTTTGCTATGCTAGTTTGCTCGCTCTTTTGCTATGCCATTGCTACGATGCCTACCACTTGCTTGCAAGCCTACCAAATTGCCATGTCAAACCTCTAACCCACCATGTCCTAGCAAACCGTTGATTGGCTATGTTACCGCTTTGCTCAGCCCCTCTTATAGTGTTGCTAGTTGCAGGTGAAGATTGGAGGCCGTTCCTTGTTGGACATTTATTTACTTGTTGGGATATCATTATATTGCCTTGTTATCTTAATGCATCTATATACTTGGTAAAGGGTGGAAGGCTCGGCCTCTCGCCTAGTGTTTTGTTCCACTCTTGCCGCCCTAGTTTCCGTCATATCGGTGTTATGTTCCCGGATTTTGCGTTCCTTACGCGGTTGGGTTATAATGGGAACCCCTTGATATTTCGCCTTGATTAAAGCTTTTCCAGCAATGCCCAACCTTGGTTTTACCATTTTCCACCTAGCCTTTTCTTTCCCTTGGGTTCTGCAGACTCAAGGGTCATCTTATTTTAACCCCCCCGGGCTAGTGCTCCTCTGAATGTTGGTCCAAACTAGAGCCCCTTGCAGCGCCACCTCGGAGAAACTCGAGGGCTGGTTTTAGTTGTACGGATTGCTTATCTGAGTGTGCCTTGAGAAAGAGATATGTGCAGCTCCTATCGGGATTTGTCGGCACATTCGGGCGGTGTTGCTGGTCTTGTTTTAACCTGTCGAAGTGTCTTGAATTACCGAGATACCGAGTCTTATCGGAACGTCTTGGGAGGAGGTCTATTCCTTCGTTGACCGTGAGAGCTTGTCATGGGCTAAGTTGGGACTCCCCTGCAGGGATTGAACTTTTGAAAGCCGTGCCCGCGGTTATGGGCAGATGGGAATTTGTTAATGTCCGGTTGTAGATAACTTGAACCTTAACTTAATTAAAATGAATCAACTGAGTGTGTTACCGTGATGGCCTCTTCTCGGCGGAGTCCGGGAAGTGGATACGGTGTTGGAGTAATGTTTGCGCAGGTTATTCTCTAGTTTCTCCCTCGTGCTTTGCCTCCTCTTCTCGCTCTCTTTTGCAAATAAGTTAGCCACCATACTTGCTAGTCGCTTGCTGCAGCTCCACTCATATTTTTGCCTTGCCATTCCTATAAGCTTAAATAGTCTTGATCGTGAGGGTGCGAGATTGCTGAGTCCCTGTGGCTCACAGATTACTATTACACCAGATGCAGGGCACGATGATTCCGCTCTAGGAGACGCGTATGAGCTCAAGTGGGAGTTCGACGAAGACTCTCAATGATACTACGTTTCCTTTCCCGATGATCAGTAGTGGTGCCCAGTTGGGGGTGATTGGGACCGTGTCGCATGTTGGGTTCTCTTTTATTTTGGCGCCGTAGTCGGGCCATGAGTGTTTGGATGATGTAACGTTATTTATGTACTTGATTGATGTGGCGAGTGTAAGCCAACTATGGTATCTCCCTTTTTATTATCATATTACATGGGATGTTGTGAAGATTGCCTAACTTGCGACATATGCCTTCAATGCGATTATATCTCTAAGTCGTGCCTCGACACGTGGGAGCTATAGTCGCATCGAGGGTGTGACAAATCATAAGTGGGATGTTTGTCCAACTAAGGGCAGCACCCAAGCACCGGTCCACCCACATACCAAATTATCAAAGTACCGAACGCGAATCATATGAGCGTGATGAAAACTAGCTTGACGATATTCCCATGTGTCCTCGAGAGCGCTTTACATCATATAAGAGTTTGTCCAGGCTTGTCCTTTGCTCCAAAAAGGATTGGGCCACCTTGCTGCACCTTATTTACTTTTGTTACTTGTTGCTCTTACAATTATCTTATCACAAAATTATCTGTTACCACTTATTTCAGTACTTGCAGAGAATACCTTGCTGGAAACCGCTTATCATTTCCTTCTGCTCCTCGTTGGGTTCGACACTCTTACTTATCAAAAGGACTACGATAGATCCCCTATACTTGTGGGTCATCAAACCTATTCATAGGGGTTGGCACACGTTTTCGTCTTGACTCTCCGGTAGAAACTTTTGGGCACTCTTTGAGGTTCTATGTGTTGGTTGAATAGATGAATCTGAGATTGTGTGACGCATATCGTATAAACATACCCACGGATACTTGAGGTGACATTGGAGTATCTAGGTGACATTAGGGTTTTGGTTGATTTGTGTCTTAAGGTGTTATTCTAGTATGAACTCTAGGGCTGTTTGTGACACTTATAGGAATAGCCCAACGGATTGATTGGAAAGAATAACTTTGAGGTGGTTTCGTACCCTACCATAATCTCTTCGTTTGTTCTCCGCTATTAGTGACTTTGGTGTGACTCTTTGTTGCATGTTGAGGGATAGTTATGTGATCCAATTATGTTATTATTGTTGAGAGAATTTGCACTAGTGAAAGTATGAACCCTAGGCCTTGTTTCAACGCATTGCAATACCGTTTGTGCTCACTTTTATCATTAGTTACCTTGCTGTTTTTATATTTTTCAGATTACAAAAACCTATATCTACTATCCATATACCACTTGTATCACCATCTCTTCGCCGAACTAATGCACCTATACAATTTACCATTGTATTGGGTGTGTTGGGCACACAAGAGACTCTTTGTTATTTGGTTGCAGGGTTGCTTGAGAGAGACCATCTTCATCCTACGCCTCCTACGTATTGATAAATCTTAGGTCATCCACTTGAGGGAAATTTGCTACTATCCTACAACCTCTGCACTTGGAGGCCCAACAACGTCTACAAGAAGAAGGTTGTGTAGTAGACATCAGAGGCACGCGATGGAGAAGGACGGCGGGTGACAGTGTCCTGGACTAGGGGGTACTCACCACGTCGTCTCCCGATCTATTAGATTGGGCCGAGGACCCCTGTGGCCGTATACTTATGGGCCAGTTCGGACAACTGCCGCATAGAAGGAAGATTTCACAAGACTTGGCGATCAAGACAAGGACTTCTCCCCACCGGCGTATTCAGCTAGGACTCTTGTTAACCTAGGCATCTGGTGCATTATATAAACCAGGGCCAGGCTAGTCGATAGATCAGATATACACATCAACAATCATACCATAGGCTAGCTTCTAGGGTTTAGCCTCCTTGATCTCGTGATAGATCAACTCTTGTACTACCCATATCATCAATATTAATCAAGCAGGACGTAGGGTTTTACCTCCATCAAGAGGGCCCGAAGCTGGGTAAAACATCGTGTTCCCTGCCTCCTGTTACCATCCGGCCTAGATGCATAGTTCGGGACTCCCTACCCGAGATCCGCCGGTTTTGCAACCGACATTGGTGCTTTCACTGAGAGTTCCGCTGTGTGATCGACAAAAGGATCGATGGCTCGCCTGCAGATCAACTGCGACTTCGGCATCTTCGTCACCAGCTCGACTGGTCATCTTGGTTCGACCAAGAATTGCGCCCCGTGTTCGGATCACCATGTCCAGACGAGGGCCTTCACCAAACATCAAGTCTGATCTCTATCAAGATCATGGAGGAATCATCTATGGAGCTCGGGGGCTCAACGTCAACATTGCCCTCAAGCGACCGTGCTGTTTTTTTGGACAGCAAACTCGTATCTGCCACCACCACCTCCTCGAGTATCGCTTTGACGATCGCTTTGTTGGAATTGTGTGGAATTGAGTCTACAACAACCCTGGAAAATTTCGTCGAGTTCCGATGGAGGAATCTCTGGCAATCCACGATATACCGGAGCCCTGTCAAATCTGGACGGGAATTTGGATGAGTTTATGGCGTGGTGTCCAGCTTCTAGCTCGGACGTCCTTTGGAAGATCCAACCGTTGGTCGGCTGCGGAATTCCTATATCTACCTCCTCTCAAAATTTTGGCTCGATCCAATCTTCCAAACTCCGGGAACCTTCCGATTAGTGCATCACTTTTCGGATCTCTTTTCTGTGCGAAAACGAATCCGACCCGAGTTCATCTTTTTTATGAACAGGATTTCGGACATCCCTTTTGAAGGAAGTTTTGTATGGGGTATTGTGTTTTGTTCCCGAACACATCCCACTAACTGTAAGATCTTTTGAACATGATCTTCAACATCATGCTGGTGTCAAACCTGTCCGGCAATATTACTCCACGGCTGCCGACCTGCGCTAGACACGGCGTCACTTTGTTGAGCCGAGCTCAACTTCTTTGGATCATCATCTCGGCAAGCCGAACAAGAGCCTGGCATCGCGAAGGATAAATCATCACCAACATCGCCGCCCCATGGATTACACGGAGCGGGCATACCGGCATCGCCGCACGGTCGATTCATCAAGCCGGCATCGACCACGTCACGACCTGCATCGACAGGGCCGCACTATTGCTTCTTCAAGCTGGTGTCCATCACGCCGACCTACTTCGACTCATCGGCTGACATCGAGGCTTCGACATCTCGGCTGGACCGGGGGCTTCGCCATCTCTTCATCAACTTACTCCGGACACTTCGACATCACTAGCCGACCAGCTCCGTCACGTTAGCTGGGCCGAGGGCTTTGCCTCAGCGAGTCAACCTTTACCAGCATTGCCATGTTGTCGTTTTATCGCCCATCAGGCAATGGGTGTGCGAAGCGGGTCCCAATTTTAGGAATCACCTTCCTTCGGATTGCTACAACAAATAAACCAGGTGCTATTAATCCCAGTTTTTTTTGCTTGTTTGGGTTCATTTTTCCCAAGGAATTATTACTCTGGTTTGTCCTTCATATGTACACAGGTCTATCAAATGGTGGCTGCATTAACGACAGTCGCATGGTGGTTCGGTCAGTTTCCGTACATAGTCCGGCGAACGCCGCACTCTGAGCTCGGACCGACCTGCGAATTTAGGCTTTGCCACGCCTTTACCGCATCACGCCGACGCCCTGCATCGACTTGACTTCGGCGCCAGGCCATATTTCTTTTATTACTCACTTTGCATAAATTATTTATTATGCAATGATTTTTTTAATTACCATTATTATTATTATCTCCGGTTTGCACTATTTTTTGTGCACAGGAAAATGATCCGGAGACTTCGGCGTCACTCTGCCGGTCTGCATTGATCGTGCTATGTCACCACTTTGGCGTGTCAAGCTCTCCGCTCTGCCACCTCGGGACCGGCTTGAGGGATGGAACCTTGCCCCGCATCAAGCTCGGACCGCATCATCAATACCGAACACATTAACCAGCTAAGTCGCTTTCATGCTCAAAGCTTTAATTTCTAATTTGTGTTCGGTTCGACCAAGCATTATACTTTTTTGGAAAAAAGTTGCTTGTAAAAAATTTTCCTTGTCCAGACTTTGTTTGTGATGCATAAATTCAAATACCCCGTTCACTTGGGGGCTTCCTTTATGAAGCTTTTCCTGTTGCATATGATTATACTTGTATGGCTTCGTTCCTTGTTCGTGTATTACGCCACAATATGCACCACATTGACTTAAGCGATTTGCAAGCTGGGTTGCCTCACTCCTGTGTTTACCCCTACGTTCCCTATTGTTCGGCTAGGGAGTAAAGGGAGCACCTCTGCGATTGTCACGGTTGGGTCAGCCGAGCCGGACCTCAGACTGGGTGAAGCCGAAAGCTAGCGCTCTTTTAGTTATTCAATGATGGCCGACACACAACGGAACTCATGAGTACAAAAAATCTATTGCACAAGTCTCATAATAACAATGAGCACCGAAGAAAGGTATCGGTGGGGGTACTATTTTCTTCGAAGATGCTTCTTACACTTCACGGTAATATAGCATAAGTTCCCTGAGCGCGCTTTGTCTGTTACAGCCTTATGGCCTGATTGCCTAGTTATTGGAAACACCGTCGATATTCTCGACCGATGGAGTACATAACACTTTTGGGTCCTTGACCGAAGAGGGAGAAGCTGACGGTCGGTTAAGACGCGTTTAAAGTTCGGTTGAACATAGATATGATATAAGTACTTCGGTACATGCAATCATTCTTCTACCCAAGTCACTTGGGGGCTCTTAAGTTTATTTGAGCCATTTTATAATAAGTGTTCTTCTTCTTAGTCGTTGCAAAGTTTTATTATTATTTATCACTCCTTTTTTCGACACGAGTGTGCGGTCACTAGCCGGGGAGCCTGATTTCTCTCTCAACGCCGCTAGAGTTTAGTTTGCTAAACTGGCCTGATGAGAAGTACTCCGCCCTTGGGATAGGTGGTTGAAGTCGTAGGCTGACCCGCTCGAAATCTTGAGATAGGATGTATCATGTTAAAGCACGACAGAAGCACTTCTTTTTTCTAAGACCAACTTTCGGATTGGCACCGAACACTTGATATTGTTCGGACGTCATGTTTTTACTGACATTTCTTGGTTTTCCAAGCTTTTTGGCACTTTTAAACTATTTGTGCTTTTCCAGCATTAGTCTCGCAGTGCAACGCCGGACACCTTTAGGGATTCGGTAAAAACATTCTCAGATATTGCTATATATGCATCGGTTTCGAATTGTGTCTTCGGTCAATAGTTGGGTTGCCCGGCTCCTGCACTTGCTTCCTATGTTCCGTTTTGTTCGGCTAGGCGTGCAAAGGGAGAACCACTGCGATTGTGCTTCCAGCTCACATGGTTAAGCACCTTAGTGGAGAAAGCCGAAAACTGACTGTCACAATAAGCGTAAACTGGTCAGCGATCCGATGACTATGACGGGCCATTCATAACATTGGCCGAAGTGTTTACGGCTTGACCTCGACTGTCGCCGAACACTACCGGGGGCTATTAACTGGCCTCCCAAACTAAATCCTCGATATTTTGCTCTTACATTCGAGCTGAGGTTTCATGATCATGCTTAGCATGACAACCCAAAGAAAGGAACCGATAGCGGGACTATTTTCTTTGGAATACATTTCTTCTGTTAAACAGTAATATAACATATCTCTCTGCGTACCTTTGTTTATAAAACCGTGTGGCCAGATTGCCTTGTTTGTCGTAAATCTTTGCCCTCATAAAGGCTTTATAAAGTAGGACAAACACTCCTCGGCTACTGGCCGAGGAGGTGGAAGCCGATGGTCGGTCAACAAAGTTTTGTACAATGCGGATCCGAGCATTAATGACGTAAAGTACTTGGATACATAGAGTCATTACACATAATTTATGATTTTACTATGGATATTGATCCTTAATTCGGCCACCCGTGCCTGCATTAAGGCTCGGGGGCTACTGGGCTTCGGGCTTATTATTTACAAATATTAAAGGGGCACATCGATCCCCTGATCTGGTGTTGCCACCCGACCAGTGTCTCAGGGGCTACAACATTTCTTGTCCAATGCAGAAAATTTTATGTGCAATATAGTTTCCGAGGAGATTTTGATCCTCAGGTTGGTCGGCCGCACCAAACCTGAGTCTTGAGGACTGAGCACGCCGCTTTTGTGTCCCGAAGTATTCTGCCGAGCTAGGACTTGATCCTCAGGCCGATTTTGCAAATCAACCTGAGTCTCAGCGGCTACTGGGATCAGTGGTCTTATGTCATCCTTCATGTGCATCTCGGGTTTTAGACCGATACACACCTTGAGGGCTACTGGCTATATATCTCGGCAGAGAATAAATTGCACCAATAAAAAATATTGACAAAAAATCGGCCCATAGTCAGGGTGGTGCACCACCTCGGAAGCAGTCCGGCATAAAGCTCGGGCACTAGTGGCTGGCTCCATAGAGGGCATTTCCGGCATTAAGCTCGGCTAAACTCCTTCAACTTTTTTGAACCAAGGTGATATGACACCTCGGATATAGTCCGGCATTGGAGCCTGGACACAGTCCGGCGTTGGAGCTCGGATATATTTCGATGTTGGAGCTCGGATATACAGTCCGGCGTTGGAGCTCGGATACATTCCGGCGCTAGAGCTGGGAAGCGGTCCGGTGTTGGTGCTTGGCTGCAAAAGATACCTCGAATGCAGTCCGGCATTGGAGCTCGGAAGCAAGAGGACCCTGCCTCCCGGGAACAACTTCAAACCCGAGGTGTGGCATAAAAATAAACAAGGCATTGATAAAGGCCGGAAACTTAAAGGGGCTCCTCGGATACCCGACGTGTAAACTCGTCGAACTGCATTTCGGCGATCCTCAAGATCGAAGACAAAGAAGATTTGTTGAACCAGTTTTCAAGACCGGCAACCGAAGACGAAGAACAGTTCGAAAGAATCGAGGAGCGTCCCTACTTGAAGACCGGTTCAGGGGGCTACTGACGGTGTCCTGGACTAGGGGGTACTCACCACGTCGTCTCCCGATCTATTAGATTGGGCCGAGGACCCCTGTGGCCGTATACTCATGGGCCAGTTCGGACAGCTGCCGCATACAAGGAAGATTCCACAAGACTTGGCGATCAAGATAAGGACTTCTCCCCACCGGCGTATTCGGCTAGGACTCTTGTTAACCTAGGCCTCTGGTGCATTATATAAACCAGGGCCAGGCTAGTCGATAGATCAGATATACACATCAATAATCATACCATAGGCTAGCTTCTAGGGTTTAGCCTCCTTGATCTCGTGGTAGATCAACTCTTGTACTACCCATATCATCAATATTAATCAAGCAGGATGTAGGGTTTTACCTCCATCAAGAGGATCCCCTTCTCTAAGCGAGCAGAGCCATTTCTTTCTACTGTCGTTAAAAGAAAAAGAAAAGTACTAAAGGCGAAGGTGGTTGGGCCAGGTAGCTTCTTCTTTTGAACATCATTTCATTCTGAAGAATAAGTAGGAGTAGGAGCACTCTTCTTCCTCAAGCGTAGCCGTATTAGTTGGATCCGGCATCCTTTCGACGAGATAGTACGAGCCCTTGTTCGCTTGGTTGCTCAACCCCTATCTCCCAGGCTACGACCTATCGCATTGCCTTCAATGAGTCTATATCGGATGGGTGTTCAAGTCTTTTGTTAGTAAGCCCGTGTAGGGTAGGACCATCATCGAGCAAATGTTCCTTTTTTAGCAACTTATCCTAAGGTCTCTTCGCCAAGAACTCTCCGGCAACGACAGAGGAACTAACCTGCCTGCAATGGCGGGGCGGCTTTTTTTTTAAATAAGACCTGGACGAAGCATAGAGAAGTGAAGTACAGTATGAATAAGGAATGGTGGCACACTGGCGAATGCAAACTCTCAGCTAATAGGGAAGAGGGGGGTTGAACTGACTCTGTTAATTCGCTCTCACGGTAATTGGATTGCGATTTCCTCTGGATTCAATCTCCGCATAGATTGATATATACATAACTGCAGTTATGTATATATCAATCTGTGTACGCATGCACGCATAGATAGATCTCTCTGTAGAGAGATCTATCCGCCCAGGAATTCGAAGAACTGCTTCAAATACAGTATCGGGAAGCACAGCTTGGGGAACTTCAATATCGATGGGCTTGCTAGCTAAATGGCAAAACTAGAGCAGGCCCAAGACAAGCAAGAACAGTCAGTCAACACCGATCAGGCAGGAAGCAGACAGTAAGCTAAGAATACTGGAAGAAGGTGGTCTCTCAGCCAAAGCCCTAGTTCAACCAGAAGCTCTTCCTAATGGAAGAAAAGCTCTCTTCTATGCGACAAGATGTCATTCAGGAATTTGTGGCGCTCGGTGGCAATTTCTCCTTAGGCGCATGTCTCAGCAACACAAAACGAGGGTTTCGCTCGTTATAGGACTTGACCAAACATCTCACGACACGACAAGTACCTACCCTGGTATCACCTATGTAGATTGGTGGGGCTTTAGGACAGACTCCAAAGTTGACTGTTGAATCTCAGTTAGAAATGGGTAGGAGAACGAATCTTCTTCCATCTTAAGACGGTACCTCCAAGTTTGTTCTTCACTATAATGTGTGTCAACTCAACAAGAGTGAGCACACCCTTCCTCTTCTGGTAAACGGTCAGAATCAGTAAAAAAATGAGTTCCTTCTTCAAATCCATCGGTCACATCCGCCTTGCGAACTGTATCGGTCAAGTCCTCCATCCGCATAGCAGCAAAAGTAGGCATTTCTTTGATACTTACTCACCTGTGGCTAGATTTACCACCATTCGAGTACTACTATCACGGGCTGCCTCACACGTTCTTCTCATTCATCAGATGGGCAGACGGCTTTCCTCGCTAGTAGTATTCCTGCCCAGTGCCGGAGTAGTGACTCACAAGGTAAGTTCTCCACTAGCTTCTACGACTCCGAGTTAAAGAGCGAGTATTCTCCAAGGCGACATTGTCCTCAAAAAGGTCGTGTATCCACAGTCCCAAAGCAAGCTCCGCCTAAAATGGGAAGTGTTGCATCGTGTCACGGTCCTAGGATCCAGAGCTATTTGATAATGTTTCAGAGCAGATATACATTGACAGCTAATTCTGTGGATTAAACTGTTGATCTTTGAACAATGACCGAAGATATTATTCATCTTCCCTAATGAAGTAGCGGAAGTATCTGACTTCAAGTTGTCCCTGCTAACTAACGGGTCTAATTATCGCTGGCTCACAGGCTCCTTCGAAGCAAACATTCGCTGGGCCCCTCGCATTCAAGGGCCCGAACCTGGGTAAAACATCGTGTTCCCTGCCTCCTGTTACCATCCGGCCTAGACGCACAGTTCGGGACCCCCTACCCGAGATCCGCCGGTTTTGACACCGACAGCGGGGACATGCGAGCTCGCGGCTGCCAGCGAGCTTGGCGAGGCGAAGAAGGCGAGGCGGGGCGCGGTGGCCATGGAGGCGGGGACGAGGCCGAAGACACGGGGCCGCATCGGATTTGTCGGAGATGACCACGAACAGAGCAGAGCGGCGGCGGGAGCTGCAGGGCGCCGGCGGCGGGTGTGGGTGGCAACGCCATGGGAGCAAGGAGGAGGTCGGGCGCTGGCGCGCGATGGGGACGATGGTTGTGGGTGGCGGCGGCGCACAGGGGAAGATGGGGATCGAGAGGAGAGGAGGGCACTGGGTGCGAGGGGGACACAGGGCAAGGAAAGAGTGACAACAGTGTCGCGAGGGGGGAGGCTGTTGTGCGCGGCCAATGCTCAAGGAGCTCCTCTCTTCGGGCGCTCGGCGACAGGGGGTCTCGCTCCTCTCTCTCTCTCTCTCTCTCTCTCTGGGTGGCGGTGCAAGGGAGAGGACGAGAGGGAGAGGGTGAGGGGATCGGGAGGATGAGACAGGGGAGGCTGGCGGCGCTGCAAGGAGGATGAGGGAGCGAGGGATCGAGCGTGGGGGGCTAGGGTTAGGAAGGGTTTAGGTGGGCCGGCCTGCTAGGAGGCCCAAGTGGCCAGAGGCCTGGCTGCAAGGTTGTGCTGTCTCTCTCCCTCATATTTCTCATTTTCTGTTTAAAAAATAACCAGAAGTTACAAGAAAAGATCAGGGGGGTAAGGAGAAGAGTATGGAGTATATAAGAATATCCCTGGGATCCTGGGTTTCTGAGATATTTGAATAAAATGCTTAGGCAAATTTTTTTAGAGGTAGAAAAATAACCCAAGTTTGAATTAATTCAAACTTGATGCATTTTTTAACCCAACCAAAACAATTCAGAAATAGATGAGATTTGGCAGAGAGGTAAGTGGCATGGTTCAATAATTATAGGAAAAGAATGAATATTTTTATGTGACAGAAAAATGCCACTTGCAATGAATGGGCAAATTGAAAGAAAGAAGCTAGTGATTGGGTTTCAATTAGATGAGGGATTTGGTGGCAAGAGAAAGATGCAAGTGTGTTTTGGTTGAATCCATAAGAATGGAATATTTATTATAGCTCTTTAATAATATTGGGAGTATATGTTCTAAAGAGAAATCACCATTGTGAATATCCCTCGATTTAAATGGACCGAAAATCCATATGATTTATTTAGTTGAGTTGCAAAAAAATTAATGATATGATACATGATGACATGATGCAATGCACAAACAAACAAATCACATGATGAAACTCAGAATAGTTGGAAGTCTTCTGGAGCGCCGGTCTTGGGGCGTCACATGGCAAGTCCGCTCTTGACTCGCAATTAGGGTCGTATTTGTCCCAGCTGTAAGTTCACTCTTGACTCACAACTAGTATCATAGTTTTTTTGTATTTTTCTAAGTTGCAAGTCCATTGACTCGCAATTGGGCTCATAGTTTGTTTTGATCCCAGTTGCAAGTACACCCTCAGCTCGCAAATTGTACCGAATTTTTGTTATCGCCTAAGTTTGCAAGTGCGCCCTCGGCTTACAAGTAGCACCACCCTTTTTTTGTTCTAATCTCCTAGTTGCTAGTCCACCCTCTACTTGCAATCGGAACATTTTTTAGCTTTTTTGTAGCCTTAGTACAAGCTCACCCTCGTTTTAGCGAGTAGTTCATCCTTATTTTTCTTCGCCCAATTGCAAGTCCACCACCGACTTGCCATTGGGCTCAAAGTTTTTTTTCCGCAACTACAAGTTCACATCAACCTGTAACTGGCGTGAACGACCAATTTTTATGCGAGATACAATTCCATCTTCAACACGCAAAATGTGAGCCCCGACAATGACAGTTACTTATCCACCTTTTTTGTCTCTTTTTAGCTGCTCAACATTGTTTAATTTTTCTTTCTTGGGCCTACCCATTTTTCAAATGTCCCAATTGCAACCCCATCTTTGACCCATTTTGGTTTTTGAAAGATATGCAACAGAGTCGGAGGGACCCAAGTTTTCATGTTTTTTTTTTGAGAAAACACCACAATTTATATGATTTTTGGTTCCCAAAGCATTGAGCTAGTTCCCCACCTTTCTTCGAAATCTCATAGTTGCATACAAATGAGATACACCATTTTGAGTCTTATCCTTTTGTATATAAGGCTAGTTTCTTCACGAATTTGAAAAATATTCTGGAAATTTAAAAAATGTGTGTTTTCTAAAAATGTGTTCACCACTTAAAAAAAATGTTCACATTTAAAAAAAATCTAGATTTTTTTTAGTTTTCGAACATTGCCCTGATTTCTCATTTTTAGTTGCAACCCCATCTTTCACATTTTTTTACGTTCAAATAGAACAGTGGTATTGCCATCGGGGTGGGTGTAGCTCCCGCACTGACCAAAAAGCATGGTGTTGTAGCACTCGTAATAAACAATATTTTTTTAACACAATACAGACGCAAGCGCTCATATACATGCGCATACACTCATTTCTATGAACGTACACACATACTACCTCTATGAGCATCTTTGAAAGACTGAGCCGGCATATAATCTTAAAATTTACGAACTAGAACTTGAACGCTGATGGGCTGGGGATACCATAATCCCTCTAACCATCCAACCACAGGTTGGTTCGTCTGTAATGAACAATGTTGTTGCCCTCTAGCACGGGGTGGATCAAGTGCGCATGCCACAATATATATTTTCTGGGGATTTTTGCACTGTTCGTTGTCAGTTTGACACTGGGCCGGCATAGTGGAAGAAGCTCCCACCGTTCTGGCTGGCTGCCGTGGGTGAAAAAAACAAAAACAGCAACAAAACAAAACAAAACAAAACAAAACGAACAATAGAATGATGGGGCTGTATTTTATTTGCTAATATGGGATGATGTTATAATTAGATGTGAGGTATTATCTCACATCTAGATGTGACATAGTCGGGCCCATTTGCAAACCGTTGGCGTAACTGATTCATGGGTCATTCCCCAATTTAAAAGTTTCTTAAAGGAATTAAAACCTTAAGTTGGAGAGAGAGGAGAAGTAGAAAAAGGAAGAGCGAATGTGGTTCGAGATGAACCGGGTACAACATGACAGACTGTCTGGTCATGTCCAGACACCTCTACTCCATTCCTTCTAGATACATAGATTGTGACACAGCTTCGGTGCCTTAAAGGCACCTGTCTTTGGGTCATTGACATGTAGGCCAGCCACCTGTTGGACCCATATGTTATAGACACAAAGGTAGGTGTCTTAAGACACCAAAGTATCATCCCATAGATTGGGTTTGAGAACATAACAGAACAAACAAACCGATGGATTAAGGGGAAACTACATGGATGAACCGTGGACATATGAACCCAGTTCAGAAAACTCACTTTTAAATGTTAAAAAAAATTAAGGAAAAAATCACGCATACATCTTCATATTCTATGTGCGCGTAGAAAGTTTCAGGGAAAACTACTTTTTTCCTAGACCGCTAGCTTTCAAGCTTTTTTTGTGTCTAGCTGACTTCGACCGATGCTGGACCGTTGCCCGTCTCGCCCGCCGTGGGCTGCCGCACTCTGGTGCATCCTGTGCAACCAAGAGGACGAGACCATGCGCCATCTCCTCGTCGGTTGCGTCGTCTTCCGCTCCGTCTGGCATGCCATATTTCACTGGTGCCGACTCACCGTCCAGCCTCCCAACGGTACGGTCGATCTCTTCTAGTGATGGTCCTCGACTCTTCATGCATCCCGGCGAGCCATCGCAAAGGATTGGGATCCCTTATTGCTCTCATTGCTTGGACGATTTGGAAGCAGCGCAACGCCTGCATCTTCGATGGTCTGACACTAACCCATACCCACCTGTTGCACACTATACAGGAGGAAGCTAGAGGCCTTTGAATTGTATAAATATGATTTTTCATGAATTTTGTGTTTTTCAAAAACTGGCCTCCATGAAGGCCGAGCTCCAAAAGGCATTTTCGCTTAGCAACATCATATATGTAACCTCATCCCCCTGTACCTGGGGCGGAGCAACTCACTCTATCGATGCTCGCCAGCACCCTCGTAAGCGTCTTCTAGTGTATGTATGCTCTATGACGGTTGCTACCATGTATTTTCATTCACTCCTCTATCAACAAAATGATACGCATCCTGCGTATCCGTGAAAGAAAACTATTTTTTCTTTGGCCTGTGCAAAAAAGACGCTATTTAAAAGCACTAAAATTCATCTTTTTTCGAAGGCAAAACAAGAGATTTTTCCACGAAACTTTGTACTACGCACACATATTGCAAAGATGTATGCATGGAATTTTGTTTCAATATTTTTGACATTTTAAAACAGGTTTAAAACACATTTTTTAACAGGTTCATATGTACGTCCCAACTCAGGATTTGAGGGTCTTCATTGGAGGTAGTATGTTTTTTGTTTGAACAGTGTTCGGATTGTCCAACCGGAGATGGTCTTATGTGCTTGGAGAATCTTCTGCGTGCTGCATGAACCAAAAGCTTTTTTTAGGGACATGAACCAAAAGCTTCATCCAACTATCCCGGATCTCCCAAAAGAAAGAAAAGACACCAACTACCCGAGTTGCAAATTTCCTTCAGAATTGTCATCTTAGCTCAGTTCAGCCCAAGCATGCCCTGACCTGGGTGCGTACCAGAGTACCAGTAAACACCCTACACTGTCACAGTTAAAAATTGATAACAGAAGGCATTTAAAATGGACAGCTCCGATGTTTTTCCCATATATGTCATCATCATTACAACACGGGGTACGCAATGAACAAGAACAAACACTTCAAACACGTATACAAGCTCGTGAGTGTACCGAACCGAAAGCTCCAAGGGGCACAGCATGAAGGATATGTCTTAAACAGGAGACGCTCAGAGCGGAAGACATCGGGTGGAGAACCGGCGATACCCCTGGGGATGTTACAGGCTGAAGTAACTGAAACTTCCCTCTGATATCTACCTATGGTTGCAACTCACGAGCACCGTCAAGGGCTTCTTGCAGGCTGGACACGGCCTTGTCGTACATCAGGAAACCCATGAACCAGAACTCATGCCCTTCAACCGAGACAACCTGAATGTACTTTTCTGCAGGATTTACTTTGCTCACTGAAGGATTGGCTGTTCTTAGCTGATGAAGAGGAATGACCACCTGTTTTTTTTGGAAAGGAGAACAGCAATTTAGTACCAAGGATATGCATTAAACATATAACAATTAAGATATAAACTGGATGGAGCTAGCAATGTGTGAAACAAGCATCATCGCTGAAGTGCCCACTTTTTCCTTCTATTTTCCTTAACACATAAAAATTCAAAGATCACTAACTACCATTACCTCTGAACCAATAACACTTTTACCATTCATACGATAAACACTACATGAAATACAAAATACAGACCTAGACAGATGTTACGAAGAAGTGAATAACCCGCACCTTGTAGTAACTCCATTCTGTTTTATTTCCCGCCTTGTAAGAAAGAGGATTGTCACTGCAGAATGCAATTTTAGCTGTAGAAATGTACATAACTCCCATGACAGGACCAGCAGATGTTGATAGATAGCACGCGTAGGACATTTTCAGCTGCTCATCCGGCAGAATCTCGAACGTCTGTTTAAATATTTTTTCATAGCCACCTTCCGCTAAGACCTTTGTTCCTTGAGCAAGCCGTCCCATAGCAGCCTCAGTAAAACTAGGCCCTGTCTTGACTGTTTGAGAGAAAAAGGTTGTACTATCAGACATACAGCATACCATGTTAACAGCGAGTGTAGAAGGTATTAATTACTCCCTCTGTAAAGATATATAAGAGCGTTTAGATCACTAGATCTAGATCTAAACGCTCTTATATTTCTTTGCGCAGGGAGTATTAAACTCATCATATCAACTGTAGTTCTGCCAGTCCAACACATGCGTATATTCCTTGGTGAATACAAGATCATGCAGAACATTGGATTGGACATGTTACAGAAGGCAAGAGATGAAGAGAGATTCTTAACTTAGTATCTACACAGTACCAAAACTTTGTCATTCTATATGTCAAGTTAACAATCTCAAAAAACTTCATTAGGAGGTTATTCAAGATGCAATGATTGTGGGATCCTCATCTTCAGTCGGAAGCATAATCAAACATAGAATATACTGTGGCTGATGCGACAAATGTGCACCCAACTGTATGAAGTCTTGAATCTTCTGTTTGAAATATATTCATGTAGAGAAAGTTTGCTATTTCCATAACAAATGGGCATTTAAAATGTATCACTGATTCTCTGGACTGGAGCTAGATGATTACCCCTAAGCCCCTAACTGGAAGGTTATTACCTAAAGGTAAATGCAGATCTGATGTTATTGTCCACATGTCACAGATTCTCATTAAGTAATCTCTATTTGTCCAAATGAACCCGTGCTAATTGCGTATAACAACAAGCTACACATGCAGATGCTGATTTGTATAGGTGAATCGAGTAGTTGATCTCTAGTAAGTTAGCGCTGCTCTTCGTAAACTGGATAAATAGGAGAAACGTCCAATCACTAGTTTTTCCTCTGCATAAATGACTAAGCATACTACATACTGGAAATTCATTATGGTTATTGAATTATTCAAAAGATTAAGAAGGCCACCAGTACAGCTACAAGTTTCACTTTCTCCCTTCTTATTAGTCTGCTGGTACAAAATAAATTAACATGCAAAATCTATTGCTGGCTCTACAGAGCTAGGTGTTTAACCCTAAGCCCCTCAAGAAGGTTGGCATCTAAAAGGTGGGAGCAAATCTAATGTTAATATGGCATGTTTCTCCTTAAGTGGTTTCCATTCTTCCCAAGGAATGTGTGCTGATTTACAGGAAGGACAACCTATATGCATATGCTCGTTTGAAATGAAGAATTCATTGGTTAAATCTCTTATACTTAATGGCGATGCGACTATTCCATCAGTAGAAACATCACAAAGTTCAGACATGTGAGGGAACTTGATATAAAGAAGAAACACGCAAAAAATAGCTTTACATGAACAATTAAGTATGCTATCTCCATAAGTATGAAACGATTAATTATTCTATATACTGGAAATTTTATATGGATATTAACTACTCCTAGGAAACAAACACTGAACTATCTGAGAACTCTGATTAAGTACGCTGCGACTATATGCATATGCTCGTTTGAAACGATTAAGTATGCTATATACTGGAAATTTTCTATGGATTACTCCTAGGAAACAAATACTGAACTATCTGAGAACTCTGATGAAGTTTGTCAGCAGAATTTATAAGTTTTGGGGAAATTGGTCACAAGCACGTGCGGCATGTAAAACTACACTTAGGTACTTTCTTTTCTCATGACAAAGATACTCATCCTTCTCCACCAGCTATTCCAATCCCCACAACTACGCGAAGGAATCTCCTGGGGTTTTACTTTACAACTTTATATTCGGTACTCATCATTTCTTCCATCCTTAAAAAGCTACGAAAAGCCTAGAACCTTGGCCCATGGCAGCCAGCCCCGCCCCTCAAGAAATGAATCTCACAAACAAACGAAGAACAAAGTAAAGTATATTCCCTAAGGAAACGTAGGGGGGGTGAGATCTCACAGTGCTGCCACGTGTCGCGGCTGAGGCTCTCGACCATGCTGGTGGTCTCCGCCATGGACTTCCCCCACCTCGACAGCGTGTCCTTCATCGCCTCCACCGCGCCTGCGGCACACCGACACCGAAAACGGGGATCAGGACCGAGAAGTGCTAAACCGAGCGTGGCGGAGGCCGGATCAGCGGGTGGTTACCCTTGGAGGAGGAGGCGGCGGGCCCGCGGGAGACGTACTGGCTGGACTCCGCGGCGGCGGCGGCCGGCACGTAGGTGGGCGACTCGGACGTGAGCTTCTCGCTCCACGTGACGGTCTTGGGATGCTGCTGCGGCTGCAGCTGCACCGGCGCCAGGGCGGGCGCGGACGAGGGCGGATCGGCCGCCGCCTCGGGGGCCGGGGCCGGGTCCGGCGCCGGTGCGGGAGCGGGGGGAGAGGAAGGATCAGGGGTAGACAGCGGGTGCTGGACCTCGGATTGGGGAGCGGCGGTGGGGGAGCCGACGGGCGGCTGCATCTCGGCGGCGGCCGGCTGCATCTGGAGGGTTCTCTTCGGGGGTCTCTCGGGCTTCTTCTGGCAAGCGAGGGGGGAGGGGAAGGGGGAGAGGGAGGAAATGCGTTGCGCGTCTGGGTGCGGCTTCGAGGTGTGGGGAGGTTGGGCAGTAGTGGTGTGGGGGTCAAACCTGTCCAGTTTTCCCTTGTGGGGAAGTGGCAGGACGCACGCACGCGACTCCGCCGCGGTGCTGTGCCGCTGCAACGGGCAAACTGCGGGGCTGTGTTCCTTCCCAAACCTTAGGTAGGATTATCATACGAATAGAAATTTTATAAAAAATGGGATGATATTTATCTCAAATTTTATGAGTATGAATAGAAAATGAGATGTCATTTGTTTGACATCAAAGGAATTTTTTCATTGAGTCTAAGCTCATTTTTATTTTCCTATGAAATGTGGAGGATAGGAACCAATCCTATGTAGGAATAGAAATCTATTCCTAGAAACCAAAGGGATCTAAAGAAAAAAATTCTATAAAAATCCTATTCTCTAAAATTTCTATGAAATTCCTCGAAATCAAAGGAGGTCTTAGGATTTTGTTAGAATTTTCTAAATGATAACGCTCACACGTGTGACATGTTTACACATCGTTCATACGCTTTGATCCACGTTAATTCTGTTTTGTACGAATCCTAAAGAAATCTGTTAGAATCTGAGTGCTACATGGGTGTGTATGTAGGCGTTGGAGATTTCGTCCACACGTCCCGCAGCACGCAGTTTGCCAGCTGCGCTGTGTGGGCGAACTAGTTTCTGCCCACGCAGCCATCACCTAGTTCACGCGCATGTGGGCGAACTGTTGTTCGCCCACATGACACTCGTACGTTGTTGGATGGCAATTGTAGTTGCGCGTACGTGACAACTAGGTAAACACACATGGCAACTATGATTCGTTGCTAGACGGCAACTGCAGTTGCTCGTACGTGGTAACCAGATAAACACACATGACAACTGTAATTGGTTGAACCACACGTGGCAACTAGATAAACACATATGACAACTATTGTTTGACCATGTGTGGCAAGTAGTTAATCACACACGGCAACTATCATAAATTAGACATGGCAACTATAATTAACCAAAACACAGAGAGTTGTCATGCTTTTACAGCTATATTGTCATCTCGGATAACTACATCTGTCATTCCGGATGGCAACTAAATCGTCATCCCGCGGGGTACCTAACGTAGCTACGCCAGGACGTGTGGGCATATTTGCTTCGTGCCACACGTGCGCGGTGGGAATGAGTAGTACTTGTTGGGCGTGTGGCATGAAGTAGCTGCGCCCACACGTGTGAGCAATTCTAATGTTTGCCCCACACAGCCCATGTGGGCTGCCTCCTGCTTATGCCACACACGGTGTGGATGGATGTCTAGTATGCCACACGTGTTGGCGTTATCAGGGCCCTAGAATTTTCTCAAACATTAGGATGCGTTTAGTTACTTGCACAAGTCTTGATCAGGCCCGTTAGATATAAATTTGACTCGTTTGGTTGTTTGCTTTCACTGTCTGGCACGCATCGCACGGACCTTAAATCAGCGCTCAGTTAGGCCTAACGGGAACGGCTGAATCGACTGTTTTCTCCCTGCCAGGCTCGCGACATGCAGAGGAGAGGCATGCCGCGCCGTGCTGATGTGAGGAGGGGATGGAGCAAGCTCTTGCGCGTCCGCGGGAAAAGCTGCGGCAGGAATTGGGTCACCTCCTGCCTAATTGGACACCCTATTTAGCCTCGTCGGTTAACCGCCGATTTCCCTTGCGCGCTCTCCATCCCGGGCGATTTCGTCGACAACCGATAGGTAAGTGGGCTATCTTCTCCGACGACTTCCGCGTCAACAGCCTGCTCCCCGCTGGCTATAAGTTCTGTCAACCCTCCCCGCCCTCGTCATAGCTTTTATCTGTGAGCATCTGCTAGGGATAGATCTATGAGCACTAGTAGCATTACAGAGTGTCGATCTGTGACCATGTAATGTTGTGGTAGATATTGGTGATGGATTGCTAGAACAGTTGGGTTTGGTAGTCCGATTTCATGATGTTTTTTTATTTCGGCTCTGATGATACTATCGTAGATCTGGTTATGTCATGTAAGTTTGAGCATGTGTAGTGTGGTAGGATGCTAGTATGGTTGATATGTAGCTGTGGTGGTCGAGTTTATATGCTTGGAACTCATTGGTAGCACTCTTGTATGTCTGTGGTATGAATTGTGCTTTGAACTTGGCTAGTGATGATCATACCACATCCACACATGGACATATATGATCTATGTATAGTGTTGTGTCACACTAGTACTGATCCTAACCATTATAGGACATGAGCACCCAAGACTTTAGTCAAGCCATTGTTCTATTGGATCGGTGCATGTTGTCCTATGCCAAGGACTTCCAGCCTGAGGAGGTGCCTCGGGATTCAAAGGTGTTCGAGGTGCCTGTTCAGCCAACATTTGTGATGGCCATGCCTAATGCTGCAACTATTGCCGCACATAAGGCAACCGTCAAGGCTGGAAAGGAGGTCTCTAGGAGGGGTAACACAATGAAGTGGTAAACTTTCTTGTCCACCTTCCTGCTTAACAAGATGTGTGAGATCATATCCAGTGGGGTGAGGACCGACAAGGGTTTCAAGGAGGTGCACCTGAACAATTTTGCAAAGCGGATCTTCAATTTATGTGGCCAAGAGGTGACCTCAACCCAGGTGTTCAACCACCTCAAGAAGTGGAGAGCCAAGTGTATCCAATGACCAAGCTGAGAGACCTCAGCGGCACACAATGGGATCAGGACACCTTAACGATTTTGTTGGAGTCTGAGCACTACCAAGGCCACACCATGGTTAGATCAAATATACCACCTTATGCACTAGTTTACCATATTGATCGTGACCATCACAACTAACATCACTAACAATGCTTTGTTTCTGTGTTAGGACCACCCTAAGAATGATGAGTTCCTCAACACTCCCATCAGAACTATACGCAGATGCAGCAGATCTTCTTGTATGGGCTACAAGCAAGCATGTCATGGGCTCTGGCCAATCGCTCGGTTCGCTTATGCTCGAGTAGCCAGACACCTAGGAGTCAGACACCATCAACGTTGATGTTCCTGAAAAGGATGGTGATCGTGTTCCTGTGCTCGATAGGAAAAGGAAGAGGGATGGGTTGACCGAGGAGGAGCTAACCATGATGGAAATATGCCCTAGAGGCAATAATAAAATGGTTATTATTATATTTCCTAAATCATGATAAAGGTTTATTATTTATGCTAGAATTGTATTGACCGGAAACTTAATTACATGTGTGGATACATAAACAAATACAATCCCTAGTAAGCCTCTACTAGACTAGCTCATTGATCAAAGATGGTTAAGGTTTCCTAACCATAGATATGAGTTGTCATTTGATAACGGGATCACATCATTAGGATAATGATGTGATGGACAAGACCCATCCGTTAGCTTAGAATATGATCGTTCAATTTATTGCTACTGCTTTCTTAATGTCAAATACATGTTCCTTCGACCATGAGATCATGCAACCCCCAGAGACCGGAGGAATGCCTTGTGTGCTATCAAACGTCACAACGTAACTGGGTGATCATAAAGATGCTCTAAAGGTATCTCCGAAGGTGTCTGTTGAGTTAGCGTGGATCGAGATTGGGATTTGTCACTCCGTGTATCGGAGAGGTATCTCTAGGCCCTCTCGGTAATACACATCACGAGAAGCTTGCAAGCGAAGTGACTAAGGAGTTAGTTGTAAGATGATGTATTACGGAACAAGTAAAGAGACTTGCCGGTAACGATATTGAACTAGGTATAGAGATTCTAATGATCGAATCTCGGGCAAGTAACATACCGACAGACAAAGGGAATCATGTATGTTGTCATAAAGGTTCAACCGATAAAAGATCTGTGTGGAATATGTAGGAATCAATATGGGCATCCAGGTCCCGCTATTAGCTATTGACCGGAGAGGTGTCTCGGTCATGACTACATAATTCCCGAACCCGCAGGGTCGCACGCTTAACGTTCACTGAC
Source organism: Triticum aestivum (assembly GCF_018294505.1). Taxonomy (NCBI): domain Eukaryota; kingdom Viridiplantae; phylum Streptophyta; class Magnoliopsida; order Poales; family Poaceae; genus Triticum; species Triticum aestivum. Next base: position 133,229,484 of record NC_057812.1, on the reverse strand, counting down.
GCTAGAGTAGTATTGGGATATTTGATGAGTGATACGTCCATTTTGCATCATGCTTTTATATCGATATTTATTGCATCATGGGCTGTTATTACACATTATGTCACAATAATTATGCCTATTCTCTCTTATTTTACAAGGTTTACATGAAGAGGGAGAATGTTGGCAGCTGGAATTCTGGCTGGAAAATGAGCAAATATTAGAGACCTATTCTGTACAACTCCAAAAGTCCTGAAACTTCATAGAAGTCAGTTTTAGAATATATAAAAAATATTCGGTGAAGGAAGCACCAGAGGGGGGCCACCCACCATCCACGAGGGTGGGGGCGCGCCCCCTGCCTCGTGGGCCCCCTGGCAGGCCTCCGGTGCCCATCTTTGGCTATATGAAGTCTTTCACCCTGGAAAAAATCATAAGCAAGCTCACGGGACAAAACTCCACCGCCACGAGGCGAAACCTTGGCGGGACCAATCTAGGGCTCTTGTCGGGGAAACATCACTCTGGGAGGGGGAAATCATCACCATCGTCATCACCATCGATCCTCTCATCGGGAGGGGGTCAATCTCCATCAACATCTTCACCAGCACCATCTCATCTCAAACCCTAGTTTATCTCTTGTATCCAATCTTTGTCTCAAAATCTCAGATTGGTACCTGTGGGTTGCTAGTAATGTTGATTACTCCTTGTAGTTGATGCTAGTTGGTTTACTTGGTGCAAGATCATATGTTCAGATCCTTTATGCATATTAATACCCCTCTAATTATGAACATGAATATGATTTGTGAGTAGTTGTGTTTGTTCCTGAGGACATGGGAGAAGGCTTGCTATAAGTAGTCATGTGAATTTGGTATTCGTTCGATATTTTGATGAGATGTATGTTGTCTCTCCTCTAGTGGTGTCACGCGAACGTCGACTACATGACACTTCACCATTGTTTGGGCCTAGAGGAAGGCATTGGGAAGTAATAAGTAGATGATGGGTTGCTAGAGCGATAGAAGCTTAAACCCTAGTTTATGCGTTGCTTCGTAAGGGGCTGATTTGGATCCATATGTTTCATGCTATGGTTAGGTTTACCTTAATACTTCTTTTGTAGTTGCAGATGCTTGCAAGAGGGGTTAATCATAAGTGGGATGCTTCTCCAAGGAAGGTTAGTACCCAAGCACTGGTCCACCCACATATCAAATTATCAAAGTAATGAACGCGAATCATATGAACGTGATGAAAACTAGCTTGACGATAATTCTCATGTGTCCTCAGGAGCGTTTTCCTTTATATAAGAGTTTGTCCAGGCTTGTCCTTTGCTACAAAAAGGATTGGGCCATCTTGCTGCACCTTATTTACTTTCATTACTCGTTACCCATTACAAATTACCTTATCACAAAACTATCTGTTACCGATAATTTAAGTGCTTGCAGAGAATACCTTACTGGAAACTGCTTATCATTTCCTTCTGCTTCTCATTGGGTTCGACACTCTTACTTATCAAAAGGACTACGATAGATCCCCTATACTTGTGGGTCATCAAGACACTTTTCTAGCGCCGTTGCTGGAGAGTGAAGCGCCTTTGGTAGGTGGAATTTGGAGATGGAACATTGCATCCCGACTTGCACTTAATCTATGTGGATGAAGTTTGTGGATTATTTAAGCTTGCAGGTATGCTCGAGGATGTTATCAAGAAGAAGGTCTTCCCTTTATCTTTGAATGGAAAGGCATTGACATGGTTTAGGCTATGTGATGATATGGGATCATGGAAATACAACCGATTGAAATTGGAATTTCATCAGAAGTTTTATCCTATGCATCTGGTTCATCGTGATCGTAATAATATATATAATCTTTGGCCTCGCGAAGAAGAAAGCATTGCTCAAGCTTGGGGGAGGCTTAAGTCAATGTTATATTCATGCCCCAATCATGAGCTCTCAAGAGAAATTATTATTCAATTTTTTTATGCTTGGCTTTCTCTCAATAATCGCTCCATGCTCGATACTTCCTGTACTGGTTCTTTTATGATGAAGACTATTGAATTCAAATGGGTTTTATTGGAAAGAATTAAATGCAACTCTTAAGATTGGGATCTCGACAAAGGTAAGGAGTCAGGTATAATCCCTAAGTTTGATTGTGTTAAATCTTTTATGGATACCGATGCTTTTCGTGAATTTAGCACTAAATGTGGACTTGACTCTGAGATAGGAGCTTCTTTTTGTGAATCCTTTGCTACTCATGTTGATCTCCCTAAGGAGAAGTGGCTTAAATATCATCCTCCCATTGAAGTAAAAGTAGTTTAACCTATTAAAGTTGAAGAAAAGACTATCACTTATAATGTTGATCCTATTGTTCCTACTGCTTATATTGAGAAACCACCTTTCCCTACTAGAGTAAAGGATCATGCTAAAGCTTCAACTGTGGTTCGTAAGAGTAATACTAGAACACCTACACCCTCTGAGCAAATTAAAGTTGAACCTAGTATTGCTATGGTTAAAGATCTCTTGGCCGATAATATTGATGGGCATGTTATTTACTTTTGTGATGAAGCTGCTAGAATTGCTAGACCAGATACTAAAAATAAACATAGACCTGTTGTAGGCATGCCTATTATTTCTGTTAAAATAGGAGATCATTGCTATCATGGCTTATGCAATGTGGGTGCTAGTGCTAGTGCAATACCTCATTCTTTATATGAAGAAATTATGCATGATATTGCACCAGCTGAGTTAGAAGGTATTGATGTTACAATTAAGCTTGCCAATAGAGATACTATTTCACCGGTTGGGATTGTTAGAGATGTTGAAGTCTTGTGTGGGAAAGTTAAATATCCTGCTGATTTACTTGTTCTTGGTTCCCCACAAGATGACTTTTGTCCCATTATATTTGGTAGACCCTTCTTGAATACTGTTAATGTTAAGATAGACTGCAAAAGGGATATTGTTTCTGTTGGTTTAGGGGACATGTCTCATGATTTCAATTTTGCTAAATTTCATACACAACCCAATGATAAAGAATTGCCCAGTAAAGATGAAATTATTGGTCTTGCTTCTATTGTTGTGCCTCCTAGTGATCCTTTAGAACAATGTTTGCTAGACCATGAAAATGATATGTTTATGAATGAAAGAAGGGAAATAGATGAAGTATTCTTCAAACAGGGACCTATTTTGAAACACAATTTGCCTGTTGAAATTCTAGGGGATCCTCCTCCACCCAAGGGTGATCCCGTGTTTGAGCTTAAACCATTGCCTAATACTCTTAAATATGTTTATCTTGATGAAAAGAAGATATATCATGTTATTATTAGTGCTAACCTTTCAGAGCAGGAAGAAGAGAAATTATTGAAAACTCTGAAGAAGCACCGTGCTGATATTGGATATACTCTTGACGATCTTAAGGGCATTAGTCCCACTCTATGCCAACACAAAATAAAATTGGAAAAAGATGCTAAACCGGTTGTTGATCACCAACAACGGTTAAATCCTAAGATGAAAGAAGTGGTAAGAAAAGAAATACTAAAGCTTCTGGAGGCAGGTATAATTTATCCCGTTGCTGATAGTCAGTGGGAAGTCATGTCCATTGTGTCCCTAAGAAGGGAGGTATTACTGTTGTTCCTAATGATAAAGATGAATTGATCCCACAAAGAATTGTTACAGGTTATAGAATGGTAATTGACTTCAGCAAATTAAATAAAGCTACTAAAAGGATCATTATCCTTTACCTTTTATTGATCAAATGCTAGAAAGATTATCTAAACATACACATTTTTTCTTTCTAGATGGTTATTCTGGTTTCTCTCAAATACCTGTGTCGAAAGAGGATCAGGAAAAGACCACTTTTACTTGCCCTTTCGGTACCTTTGCTTATAGACGTATGCCTTTTGGTTTATTTAATGCACCTGCTACCTTTCAAAGATGTGTGACTGCTATATTCTCTGACTTTTGTGAAAAGATTGTTGAGGTCTTCATGGATGATTTTTCTGTATATGGAACTTCTTTTGATGATTGCTTAAGCAACCTTGATCAAGTTTTGCAGAGATGTGAAGAAACTAATCTTGTCTTGAATTGGGAGAACTGCCACTTTATGGTTAATGAAGGTATTGTCTTGGGGCGTAAAATTTATGAAAGAGTTATTGAAGTTGATAAAGCTAAAGTTGATGCTTGATACGTCTCCAACGCATCTATAATTTTTTATTGTTCCATGCTATATTATATATTGTTTTGGACATTATTGGGCTTTATTATCCACTTTTATATTATTTTTGGGACTAACCTATTAACCGGAGGCCCAGCCCAGAATTGCTGTTTTTTTGCCTATTTTAGGGTTTTGAAGAAAAGGAATATCAAACGGAGTCCAAACGGAATGAAACCTTCGGGAACGTGATTTTCTCACCGAACATGATCCAGGAGACTTGGACCCTACGTCAAGAAATAAAGGAGGAAGCCACAAGGTAGGGGGGCGCGCCTACCCCCCCAGGTGGACCCTCCACCCTCGTGGGCCCCCTGTTGCTCCACCGACGTACTCCTTCCTCCTATATATACCTACGTACCCCCAAACGATCAGATACGGAGCCAAAAACCTAATTCCACCACCGCAACTTTCTATATCCACGAGATCCCATCTTGGGGCCTGTTCCGGAGCTCCGCTAGAGGAGGCATCCATCACGGAGGGCTTCTACATCAACACCATAGCCTCTCCGATGAAGTGTGAGTAGTTTACCTCAGACCTTCGGGTCCATAGTTATTAGCTAGATGGCTTCTTCTTCTCTTTTTGGATCTCAATACAATGTTCTCCCCCTCTCTTGTGGAGATCTATTCGATGTAATCTTCTTTTTGCGGTGTGTTTGTTGAGACAGAAACTTCAGCGCTCACGAGAACTACTGCCATTTTTATTTTAGTTAATTATTTTTGCAGATGATTAATTGATAAATTCCTCACGTCCAGCAATTTATTTTAGAATTTTTGGGGTTCCAGATCTTGCGCTAGTTACAGATTACTACAGACTGTTCTGTTTTTGACAGATTCAGTTTTTCGTGTGTTGTTTGCTTATTTTGATAAATCTATGGCTAGTAAAATAGTTTATAAACCATAGAGAAGTTGTAATAAAGTAGGTTTAACACCAATATAAATAAATAATGAGTTCATTATAGTACCTTGAAGTGGTCTTTTGTTTTCCTTCGCTAACGGAGCTCACGAGATTTTCTACTTTAAGTTTTGTGTTGTGAAGTTTTCATGTTTTGGGTAAAGATTTGATGGATTATGGAACAAGGAGTGGAAAGAGCCTAAGCTTGGGGATGCCCATGGCACCCCCAAGATAATCTAAGGACACCTAAAATCCAAAGCTTGGGGATGCCCCGGAAGGCATCCCCTCTTTTGTCTACTTCTATCGGTAACTTTACTTGGAGCTATATTTTTATTCACCACATGATATGTGTTTTGCTTGGAGCGTCTTGTATGATTTGAGTCTTTGCTTTTTAGTTTACCACAATAATCCTTGCTGTACACACCTTTTGAGAGAGCCATACATGATTTGTAATTTGTTAGAATACTCTATGTGCTTCGCTTATATCATTTGAGTTATATAGTTTTGCTCTAGTACTTCACTTATATCTTTTAGAGCACGGTGGTGGATTTGTTTTATAGAAACTATTGATCTCTCATGCTTCACTTAGATTATTTTGAGAGTCTTAAATAGCATGGTAATTTTCTTAAATAATCCTAATATGCTAGGTATTCAAGATTAGTAAAAAAAATCTTATGAGTGTTTTGAATACTAAGAGAAGTTTGATGCTTGATAATTGTTTTGAGATATGGAGGTAATAATATCAAAGTCGTGCTAGTTGAGTAGTTGTGAATTTGAGAAATTCTTGTGTTGAAGTTTGCAAGTCCAGTAGCATGCATGTATGGTAAATGTTATGTAACAAATTTGAAACATGAGGTGTTCTTTGATTGTCCTCCTTATGAGTGGCGGTCGGGGACGAGCGATGGTCTTTTCCTACCAATCTATTCCCCTAGGAGCATGCACGTAGTGCTTGGTTTTTGATGACTTGTAGATTTTTGCAATAAGTATGTGAGTTCTTTATGACTAATGTTGAGTCCATGGATTATACACACTCTCACCCTTCCATCATTGCTAGCCTCTTCGGTACCGTGCATTGCCCTTTCTCACATTGAGAGTTGGTGCAAACTTCGCCGGTGCATCCAAACCCCGTGATATGATACACTCTTTCACACATAAACCTCCTTATATCTTCCTCAAAACAGCCACCATACCTACCTATTATGGCATTTCCATAGCCATTCCAAGATATATTGCCATGCAACTTTCCACCACTCCGTTTATCATGACACATTCATCATTGTCATATTGCTTAGCATGATCATGTAGTTGACATAGTATTTGTGGCAAAGCCACCATTCATAATTCTTTCATACATGTCACTCTTGATTCATTGCATATCCCGGTACACCGCCGGAGGCATTCATATAGAGTCATCTTTTGTTCTAGCATCGAGTTGTAATCATTGAGTTGTAAATAAATAGAAGTGTGATGATCATCATTTTCTAGAGCATTGTCCCAAGTGAGGAATTAAAAAGAGAGAGAGAGAAAGGCCATAAAAAAGGGAAGAGAAGGCCCAAAAATAATGAGAGAAAAAGAGATAAGGGACAATGCTACTATCCTTTGCCACACTTGTGCTTCAAAGTAGCACCATAATCTTCATGATAGAGAGTCTTTTGTTTTGTCACTTTCATATACTAGTGGGAATTTTCATTATAGAACTTGGCTTGTATATTCCAACAATGGGCCTCCTCAAGTGCCCTAGGTCTTCATGAGCAAGCAAGTTGGATGCACACCCACTTAGTTTCTTTTGTTGAGCTTTCATACATTTATAGCTCTAGTGCATTTGTTGCATGGCAATCCCTACTCCTTGCATTAACATCAATCGATGGGCATCTCCATAGCCCATTGATTAGCCTCGTTGATGTGAGACTTTCTCCTTTTTTGTCTTCTACACATAACCCCCATCATCATATTCTATTCCACCCATAGTGCTATGTCCATGGCTCGCGCTCATATATTGCGTGAAAGTTTATAGGTTTGAGATTACTAAAGTATGAAACAATTGCTTGGCTTGTCATCAGGGTTGTGCATGATGAGAGCATTCTTGTGTGACGAAAATGGAGCATGACTAAACTATATGATTTTGTAGGGATGAACTTTCTTTGGCCATGTTATTTTGAGAAGACATAATTGCTTAGTTAGTATGCTTGAAGTATTATTATTTTTATGTCAATATGAACTTTTATCTTGAATCTTTCGGATCTGAATATTCATGCCACAATTAAGAAGAATTACATTGAAATTATGCCAAGTAGCACTCCGCATCAAAAATTCTGTTTTTATCATTTACCTACTCGAGGACGAGGAGGAATTAAGCTTGGGGATGCTTGATACGTCTCCAATGTATCTATAATTTTTGATTGCTCCATGCTATATTATCTACTGTTTTGGACATTATTGGGCTTTATCATCCACTTTTATATTATTTTTGGGACTAACCTATTAACCGAAGGCCCAACCCAAAATTGCTGTTTTTTGCCTATTTTAGGGTTTCAAAGAAAAGGAATATCAAACGGAGTCCAAACGGAATGAAACCTTCGGGAACGTGATTTTCTCACCGAACATGATCCAGGAGACTTGGACCCTATGTCAAGAAATATAGGAGGAAGCCACAAGGTAGGGGGGCGCGCCTACCCCCCCAGGCGCGTCCTCCACCCTCGTGGGCCCCCTGTTGCTCCACCGACGTAATCCTTCCTCCTATATATACCTACGTACCCCCAAATTTCAGATATGGAGCCAAAAACCTAATTCCACCGCCGCAACTTTCTGTATCCATGAGATCCCATCTTGGGGCCTGTTCCGGAGCTCCGCCGGAGGAGGCATCCATCACAGAGGGCTTCTACATCAACACCATAGCCTCTCCGATGAAGTGTGAGTAGTTTACCTCAGACCTTCGGGTCCATAGTTATTAGCTAGATGGCTTCGTCTCTCTTTTTGGATCTCAATACAACGTTCTCCCCCTCTCTTGTGGAGATCTATTCGATGTAATCTTCTTTTTGCGGTGTGTTTGTTGAGACCGATGAATTGTGGTTTTATGATCAAGATTATCTACACTACAAAAAAAAGACACATCCCTGACATTTTGGGCCGAACGAAAAATTTTCCTATCATACATATGACACTTCTATGACGATAATTGTGACAAAACCCGGTATCATCACAGATGTGGTGGGATCCTACTTATATGACAAAAAATCATGACAGAAAATGGGCTTTTTGTCCTGGGCGGGCCGGAGACGCAACTGCATGACATTCTTTGGGCCGTCCATGACGGAAAAAACCATGGTAGAAGCGAGGGGGAGGAAAATTTCGGGGAGTTCCCGGTTACGGTGGGAGGTCGGGGGCCGAGCGATGCACATTTCTCTCGTACACGTATGCGCATGTGTGCGAGGCATTGTCTCTAACTGAACCCGAGCGAGGCGTTGGGCTCTAACTGAACCCAAGCGATTGCACTGCAGGCTATGCGTTACTGAACCTGAGCAATCGATCGATGGCTGTTAACTGACCCCGATCGAGCGATTCCTTCGCTACTGCTGCTAACTGAAGCCGATCGATGCTGCCTTTGGATGAACAGTGAGCGTTGCGGGGGGGGGGGGGGGTGGATGAACAGTTCCTGGTGGGGGTGGATGAACAGGACCCCGTGGTGTTGCCTCTGGATGAACAGGACCCTGATCAATCGAGCCGGTTGGGGCTGGATGAACAGGACCCCGTGGAGGGCTGGATGAACAGGACCACCCCGTGGCGGGCAGGATGAACAATAGACGGTGGAGGGCAGGATGAACAGTAGCCCGTGGAGGGGTGGTTGAATAGGAGCCCGTGGAGAGGGCTGGTTGAACAGTAGCCGGTGGAGTAGCGCGCGGTGGAGGCTGGATGAACAGGAGCCCGTGGATGAACAGTCGCAGGTGGAGGCTGGAGGAGGTTGATGGTGGATGAGCAGTAGCTCGTGGAGGCTGGAGGGGGTCGACGGTGGAGATGAACAGTATCCCGTGGAGTCCCGTTTTGCGGTACGCCACACCCCTCCCGATGAACAGGACCCCCATTTCGACCGTAGCGCTCCAACACAAGTCCGTTTCGTCCGTTTTGCGGTACGCCACACCCCTCCCAATGAACAGGACCCCCGTTTCGACCGTAGGAGGTCAGTTTCCTCCGTTTTGTGGTATGCCAGGCCTCGTTTCCATCGTATGTTCCGTCCAAGCCCTCCCGATGAACATGACGCATTCCGTTGCCTCCCCATGAACACGACGCATTCCGTTGCCTCCCCATGAACACGACGCATTCCGTTGCCTCCCCATGAACACGACGACGACGCCGTTTCTCCGTTCCGACCTAGCCATGTACACGAGTCCTGGACGTACGTATGCGTGAGTAGGCATTCGAGACCCCGCCCGTATGTACACATACGTGGCCGTATTTTCTTTCTTGCACCATGGCCGCTGTACGTACGTGTAAATGCTATGTGTGCGCCTCTACTACGACACGTGCGCGCCTCTACATCGACCAGTATGTACGTACACGTTCGCGACCAGAATGACAATGCTACGTACGCTTCGACCAGGTGGGTCCCGACTGTCAGGCACTTCCTTGCCTGCGAAGATGTAGCTGGTGGGTCCCAGTAGTCAAGGGGTGAATTGTTTTTTTGCCCGGACGCACTTCCTTGCGTGCGAAGATGTAGCTGGTGGGTCCCAGCAGTCAGGGGGAAATGTTTTTTTTTCACGAAATACGGTGGCCCGTCCGGTGGGTCCCGCTGTCAGGTGGAGGAATAATTATTTTGCATGTAATAAGGAGGCACTTCCTTGCTGCGGCCGTGGACCCAGCTGTCAGCCTCTCCACGTACAGTCCACGTCCGATGGAAACCGTTCCTTGACCATGTTGACCACGCCGCGCCGAGAGCACCAAGGCGGTGGACGACGACGAGGCCTAGGAAGGGGACGACGCGGAGCCGGGGAAGATGCGACAGTGGATGCCCACGCGTAGAGGAGTACGATGGTTCACTGGTTCGCTGCGGTGTGAGGCTGCCGTCGCCGCAGAATAACATGGGGTGTGGGTGAGTAGAGGGATGACCTGGCCAGCGGTGGGAGTAGTAGAGGGCGGTGAGGCCTCCGCCACATCGCAGCCGGCCACGAGAGGCAGGAGCACGAGGCATGACCGGCGCTGGTTTGGGCGGCTGGAGCAAGAAGACCAGAGGTTGAAGAAGCACTACGGCCGTTGGATGGACATCGTACGGTCACTGGAGCTAGAATCATGCATATTGACTAAGTTGACAAAGCCCTCTGTCCCCGTCAACTTAGTAGACCCACAAGTCAGCCTGCCACTATACTGGTTCCCAGCTAACAAGGGGAGTATTCATTTTTTTGTGCGTAATAAGGAGGCACTTCCTTGCGTGCGAAGATATAGCTGGTGGGTCCGAGCTATCAGCGGCGGTAACGTTTTTTTCGCAAAATACAGAGGCCCTTTCGGTGGGTCCCTGATGTCAGGTGGAGGAATCATTATTTTGCGCGTAATAAGGAGGCATTTCCTTGCGTACGACCGTGGACCCAGCTGTCAGCCTCTTCACGTAAAGTCCACTTCAGATGCATGTCGGTCGTTGACCATGTTGACCAGGCAGCGCCGAGAGCACCAGGGCGGTGGACGACGATGAGGCCTAGGAAGGGAACGTCACGGAGGCAGGGAAGACTCGGCAGTTGTTTCCCACGTGGAGGGGAGTACGACTGTACGAGGGTTTACTGGTTCATGTGCCGTCGCCGGAGAATAACAGCAGGTGTGGGTGAGTAGAGGGATGGCTAGGCCAGCGACGGGAGTACGGTGGGGCGGTGAGGCCTGCGCGGCAGCAGAGCCGGCCGCGGGGAGGAGGGAGCAGGCAGTCCCGCCGGCGCCTGTTTGAGCGGCTGGAGCAGGAAGAGCAGAGATTGAAGAAGCACGACGGCCGTTGGATGACCATCCAACAGTCACTGCTTGTGCGTCAACCTTTTTTAGGAAAGCCTCAAATCTGTGGAAAACAGCATACAACCCATTTGCTAATTCTTAAGGTTTTTTTTGGAGCCCATATTCTTTTTGTTAGCATTACAGCCCATATTGTGGCCACGGTTAAAAAATTATACGAAATTTTGCATATTTCGGTGCGGTCCGAACTATTTTTAATCCCGAAATTTCGACTCATATTCAAACTGATTTAAAAAATAAATGTATATCAATATAAAATCCAACAAATTCTCCACGCATAAAATTAATGTAATTTAAAATATCGAAATGAAAAAAGATATTTGAAACTAATTGCCGGTTTGATGTGTTTTAAAAATGTACAACCCATTTCTCATTACTGATGGGCCATTTTCTCGGCCAGCCGAATGAAAGCTCTCCTCGTCTTGAAAGATTTGCAGCCCAACAGGCCTGACAAAGCGACTTAATTGGCAAATCACAAAAAAACTGGGTTGTGGCCGTGGACCCAACTGTCAGTCCATTTATTTTTTAGTCCATTTGGTGGGCTGGGTGAAACAATGATGTAGCATCTATGCATCCCATTTAAATCTCATTTGCATTTTTCTCGAAAGCCTCGGACTTGCTGGGCTGGGTGAAAAATATCATGTTGGGCTAGACGGAGAAATGTTATAAAAACATAAACACATGATTGCACGTCAGTAAAATCTTTGCAAGCTTATGTACGCAATCACTAGGAGTTAACTTGCCAAGTTATATATAAACAATTATTATTATTATTTTGTAAGAACTTTCAACTTACAAAATAAAATATCATTTTAATTTGATGAGTTAATAGTACGTGGGGTATTATTATTTTTTAGGCTAGACGTGGGACAGTTGAGTTGGTTCTAGGGGAAAGTACTGGGAGAAAACTCAGTTTACATCGAAAAAGAAAGTGGGAGAAAATTCAGAGACCTGTTGGGTCCACCTGAGGAGGGTAATATGTTGGGAGGAAGGAGATCCAAAGCACGACAGCCGAGTGAACTAGTTTTTTTTACGAACAAGTGAACTAGTTTACATACATAAGCAAATTGCTACTAAAAAAGCAATCAGGTTAATGGGTTCTTAAAAGAAATATTTTGGACAAAAACAGATAATTACGACACATAGGCTAATGCATGAAACACTCACATGATAAAGGTGCTTATAAACAGATAAAGTACAACATCTAGACCTTCCTGGCACGCTTGATCATGACGCTGCGGCTGTCCGTGTACTCGTCGGTTACGGGAAGCAGACACGCCCTCATGTCCAAGATCTGCATGTGCATGTCGTAGCATGCGTATGCGCCCTTGGCCGCGTAGGTTATGTAGGCTAGATTCAGTGGTACCTCCCACGTGCTCAGGTCGTCTTCTTTCATGTTGGCATATCAGGGGTCGATGATGGTCTCAGCGAGGTCAACCACGGAGTCCTTCTCCTGCCCGTTTCTGATGATCTTGTATTGCTTCTGGATGTCGACAAGCTTGTTCCACCAGATGGCCGAATCGTCGCGTTCTTCCTTCTCTCCACCGTAGCGAAGGTGCAGTCGGCGCTGCCAATGAAACAGGCGAATGCTCCAGAACCTGGTGCAGCCATAGGCCTGAGGCGAGGCAGAGCTTCACCGAGTCCGTGTCATTGGTGTACATCACATTCAACTTGGTGCAGCCATAGGACTGAACGGCGAACTCAAAGGGGAACTCCTTGCTGAAGTCCATATCCAGCAGGCTCACCCCTCGGATCGCCATTGGAGTCTCTTCGAGTGAACGAGTGTGTAGGCGGCGGCAGCAGTTCGTTTTTCAGCTCTTGGGGAACTGGATTCAACAGTAAGCTCAGTGTGTACAGGCGACAACAGTTACTACCCCTCCCTCGTCCGCTGCACGCCCGACAGAAGATGCACCCTCGGCCACACGTCGGTTCACGAGCAGGTCTGTATTGGTACTGTAATAACAGGAGTTAGTGGTCACTTTACTTAAATTTAATTAACTTTAATAGAAATTTGTACTTAAAACAAGCAATGCATTCGCTCGTTCTATCGGTGCCACAGGATCAACATGCACAACAATTACAATTATTATTCTTAGGACGCACACGATCATCACATTTGTCACACTTCCACAAAGATAATACTACCGAGTTTGAACTATTTGTTATGGTTGTTGTCCTCTGCATCATCATGCCATGTTTGCCAGCTTGCAAGATTTAGAACCAACAAATAAGATCCAAATAATAAGTACAACAAAGATGCCTACACATCTCATCGATTCCCAGCTTGCAAGATTCAGAACCAAAAAATAAGATCCAAATAATAAGTACAACAAAGATGCCTACACATCTCACTGATTCCCAGCTTGCAAGATTCAGAACCAACCCATTAGAGCCTTTTGATAAAGTGAATATCGGGATTAAATCCATCTTGGCTAGCTATGTCATACAATCGAAGAACTTGGCGAATGCTCTTGACCGTCAAGACATCTGTAGTTGAGTATTCCTGTTTGCACAACATGTTTGCACAGCACAAACAAGGAGACAGGAGAGCATGATTTCACTTTAATAGCGGCCTCCTTGAACTCAACCTCCAGCTCTACTTGGATGAGGTCTGCCTGGAGTTCCATGATTCAATTCATGCGCCTTTTTCTGCAGTTCACCTGAAATGAAGCAAAGATTGCATCATTCAGCTAGCAAGAAGTACTTGCTCTTGTGAGCTGGCAGGTTCTTCTTTAGTAGTTGCACTAAAATTGAGGAACATTAAGGTTGGCTGTCCGACTCATGTAAGGTGCAACTATAATTTTCTTATCCTTTTGTGCAGTTCCACTAAAATAAAGTGCCATTGTGGTGACAGTGACGGCTCCATCTTGCAAAGGCTAATAAAATGTTGCACGAGATTACCAGCAGAACTTGACAGAGATTTTGGAAACTCCAATCACCATTTTGTGAAGTTCCACCAAAATTGAGAGATGTTTCCCACGTGACATTTTAGTTCAACTGCATAAGACACTCATTCCAAAAAAGTGTTTTCTACCGTTCACCAAAAGGTCACAATAGCAACAAGGTGAAATGGATATCCCTATCTGCACAAAAAGATAGAAAGTAAACAATTGTTGGTCAATAAGAATATACGAAACATATACAAAATGAAAAGAAGCATCTTAATTATGTTCATGGCAATCACGCAAGGACAATAGAAATTTTAAAACGCCAGCGATGCTTCATGTTACCAGAAGCATTACGATCGACAATGAGATTCCTCAAATATGGGATTACTTTAATGGTGGCTGAGGGGGTCCTAGATTAGGGGGTCTTCGGACAGCCGGACTATCTCCATTGGCTGGACTGTTAGACTATGAAGATACAAGATTGAAGACTTCGTCTCATGTCCGGATGGGACTCTACTTGGCGTGGAAGGCAAGCTAGGCAATACGTATATGGATATCTCCTCCTTTGTAACCGACCTTGTGTAACCCTAACCCTCTCCGGTGTCTATATAAACCGAAGGGTTTTAGTCCGTAGGACAACAATCACAACATACAATCATACCATAGGCTAGCTTCTAGGGTTTAGCCTCTCTGATCTCGTGGTAGATCTACTCTTGTACTACCCATATCATCAATATTAATCAATCAGGACGTAGGGTTTTACCTCCATCAAGAAGGCCCGAACCTGGGTAAAACTTCGTGTCCCTTGCCTCCTGTTACCATCCGGCCTAGATCCACAGTTCGGGGCCCCCTACCCGAGATCCGCCGGTTTTGACACAGACATTGGTGCTTTCATTGAGTGTTCCTCTGTGTCGTCGTCGTTAGGCTTGATGGCTCCTACTATCATCAATAGCGATGCAGTCCAGGGTGAGACTTTTCTCCCTGAACAGATCTTCATATTCGGCGGCTTTGCACTGCGGGCTAATTCGCTTGGCCATCTGGAGCAGATTGAAAGCTATGCCCCTGGCCATCAGGTCAGATTTGGAAGTTTGAACTACACAGCCGACATCCGCGGAGACTTGATCTTCGACGGATTCAAGCCACAGCCGGGTGCGCCGCACTGTCGCGATGGGTATGACCTAGCTCTGCCGCCGAACAGTACCCCAGATGCCGCGCCCGCATCAGCTCCGACCCTTAGTTCGGAGCCAACTGCGCCAATCGAGGACGGGTAGTTAGACACCGCCTCAGGGGCTGCAGTCTCAACAGCGATCGAGCCAAACACCACCATAATCCTCTGCGCAGCCCGTGACTCCAAGGTGCCGGACTCTTTTTTTGACTCCGAACCGCCCGCGCCCCTGCCAGTCGAATCCGATTGGGCGTCGATCATGGAATTCACCGCAGTAGATATCTTTCAGCACTCGCCCTTCGGCGACATTCTGAATTCACTAAGGTCTCTCTCTTTGTCAGGAGAGCCCTACCCGGATTATGGCCAACGGGATTGGGATGCGTACGACGAAGAAATTGGACACCCACCCACCACCCACTTCGTAGCCACTGTCAATGATTTAACCGACATGCCGGACTTCGACTCCGAAGACATCGACGGTATGGATGACGATGTAGGAGACGAACACGAACCAACACCTATAGGGCACTGGAAAGCCACCTCATCATATGACATATACATGGTGGATACGCCCAACGAAGGCAATGGCGACGAGATAGCGAAGGATGACCCCTCCAAGAAGCAACCCAAGCGCCGACATCAGCGGCGCCGCTCTAAGTCCCGCCAAAGCAAAAGTGGTGATACCGGCACAGGAGATAATAATACTCTGGATAATGCCGAAGACAACAACAATCCCCTGCAGCAAGATTTAGAGCAGGAGGATGAAGGAGCCAGCTCCCCTGAGAGAGCGGCAAACGGAGAGAAGGAGGATGATCACATGCCCCCCTCCGAAGACAAGGCAAGCCTCGGCGATGATGAATTCGCCGTCCCAGAGGATCCCGTCGAACAAGAGCGCTTCAAGCGTCGGCTTATGGCCACGACAAATAGCCTGAAGAAAAAGCACCAGCAGCTTCAAGCTAATCAAGATCTGCTAGCTGACAAATGGACTGAAGTCCTCGCGGCCGAGGAATATAAACTCAAGTGTCCCTCCAAGAGTTACCCAAGGCGCAGGTTACTTCCCTGACTGGAGGAAGAAGTGTATGATATGGCTGATCGGCCACCTCGTGGCCGCGATAGAGAGGCATTCCAGCCAAAAGCTCAGCCTCCACCCCAACGCCATTCAAATAAAAAGGCATGGGGAGATACGCCAGACCTACGAGACATATTGGAGGACAAGGCAAAGCATTCAAGATCGATCTACGGATCACGAGGGCGCACCACTCTGCGAGACAACAAACATCACACCGGATACAGTAAAAGCAAATCCGGTCGGGCCAAACACAGCGGGCAAGACCCATTCGAGCTGCGTCGCGATATAGCCCAATATAGAGGCGCCGCACACCCCTTATGCTTCACAGACGAAGTAATGGAACATCAATTCCCAGAAGGTTTCAAACCTATAAACATTGAATCATACGACAGCACAACAGACCCCGCAGTATGGATTGAGGATTTTCTCCTCCACATCCACATGGCCGGCGGTGATGACTTACACGCCATCAAATACCTCCCATTAAAGCTCAAAGGACCAGTGCGGCATTGGCTTAATAGATTGCCAGCGGACTCCATTAGCTGTTGGGAAGATCTGGAAGCCGCATTCCTCGACAACTTTCAGGGCACTTATGTGCGACCACCAGACGCCGATGACTTAAGCCACATAATTCAGCAGCCAGAAGAGTCGGCCAGACAATTCTGGACTCGGTTCCTTACAAAGAAAAATCAAATCGTCGACTGCCCAGATGCGGAGGCCTTAGCAGCTTTCAAGCACAATATCCGAGACGAGTGGCTAGCCCGGCACCTTGGTCAGGAAAAGCCGAAATCTATGGCAGCTCTCACGACGCTCATGACCCGCTTTTGTGTGGGAGAAGATAGCTGACTGGCTCGCAGTAATAACATATCAAAGAACCATGGTACCTCAGATACCAAGGACGGCAATAGCAGGTCACGTCGCAACAAGCATAAGCGCCGCATTAACAGCGAAAATACTGAGGATACGACAGTCAATGCCGGATTCAAAGGCTCTAAACCCGGTCAGCAGAAGAGGCCATTCAAACAAAGTACGCCGGGTCCGTCCAGCTTGGACCGTATACTCGATCGCTCGTGTCAAATACACGGCACCCCAGACAAGCTAGCCAATCACACCAACAGGGATTGTTGGGTGTTCAAGCAGGCCGACAAGTTAATTGCCGAAAACAAGGACAAGGGGCCGCATAGCGATGACGAGGAGGAACCCCGGCAGCCGCACACTGTAGGACAGAAGAGGTTTCCCCTGCAAGTGCGGACGGTGAACATGATATATGCAACCCGCATCCCCAAGAGGGAGCGGAAGCGTGCGCTCAGGGACGTATATGTGTTGGAGCCAGTCGCCCCAAAGTTCAACCCTTGGTCCTCCTGCCCGATCACCTTCGATCGCAGGGACCACCCCACTAGTACCCGTCATGGCGGATTTGCTGCACTGGTCCTAGACCCAATCATTGACGGATTTCACCTCACTCGAGTCCTTATGGAAGGCGGTAGCAGCCTGAACCTGCTTTATCAGGACACAGTGCACAAAATGGGTATAGACCCCTCAAGGATCAAACCCACAAAAACGACCTTTAAGGGCGTCATTCCAGGTGTAGAAGCCCATTGCATAGGCTCAATTACACTGGAAGTGGTCTTCGGATCCCCGGATAACTTCCGAAGCAAAGAGTTAATCTTCGATATAGTCCTGTTCTGCAGTGGTTATCATGCGCTGCTCGGGCGAACCGCATTTGCTAGATTCAATGCGGTACCGCATTATGCATACCTCAAGCTCAAGATGCCAGGACCCTGCGGAGTTATTACAGTCAATGGAAACACAGAGCGCTCCCTCCGAACGGAGGAGCACACCGTGGCCCTCGCAGCAGAAGCGCAAAGCAGCCTCTCAAGGCAATCAACCAGTTCGGCGTTTCAAAGCCCGGAAACCTCCAAGCGCACTCGAGGCAATCGGCAAATAGACCGCCTGGCGCGATCTGAGCTCGCGTAGCAATACGGCGGCCACCCCAATCCCAACCCAACGGTGATATTCGTGCCGCGCGTACATAATTACGCATTAAAAATACCATGTGCACATGTGGGGAGGGGGGGCACAACTGCGGCACGCCCCAAAACGCGGCCTAAACCATACTAGGGGCTTCCCGTTTGGTTATTTTTCTTTTTCTTTCAGGACCTTAATCTCTGGAAACACTGTCCGACAGCTCTGTTGCCAAATACATGATGCAGCAACCAAGGAGGCAGACAACTACGTTATACCACGGAATTCCCAGGTTGATTACAGTAACGAATGAAATATTCAATTCAATATCATTCCTCAGCTTGCCCTTGGAAGGGACATAGTCCTACTCTTTGCTTATCGCACTATCTGTATCACCCTGCCTTAACGTAATTTTTTAATAAATAATGCATGACATTACGACTATTATTGCATTCTTGTTATATATATATATATATATATATATATATATATATGTGTGTGTGTGTGTGTGTGTGTGTGTGTGTGTGTGTGTGTTCATTAATGATGCCTTGAAACCGTACACTATGGTACGGCCAATACACCAGGGGCTTACGTACCCCACAATGCGGCGTGAAAAGTCCGAACACTTTCACAAGTGCGGCACCCCGAACTTATAGCATTATATGCATCAGCTCCGAATCATGTCTTTGGTCAAATGTTGCGTTTGCCCGGCTCCTATGTTTTGGTACCTTACGTTCCTCTCTATCGGCTAAGGTAGCGCTAGGAGAACTACTGCGATTGTGCCCCGATTCTGTCAGGCTGAGCACCTCAGTAGAGAAAGCTAAAACTGACTGTCATGATAAGGCAAGAGATTGGTCGCTGTTCGGCGAGGTTTTTCAAGTCCCTAAAGACTTATGCCGCTTAGGGCGAGGGGCCGGCCCTGTCCGGCTTACAGGCGTGTATCGCGCCCCGAATTCGGCCTTCCGAATACCAGGGGCTTCGCCGAAATTTAAAATTATAGAATTCTCTGGCTAAGTGAGAGTGATAAAGCAATATTAGTCTGGTTGCCTTGTTCGTTGTGCCGAGCACCTCCCTCGAAGGACCCAAATATGGGAACAAGAGTGCTCAGGTTTATCCCGAACACCCCAGCACTCGTGGCATGGGGGCAGAAGCCAAGGACTAGCCATCTCTCAGATTGGATAAACAGCCAAACATAAGCTAATATTTTAAATTCAAACAAGCGTTGTATAGCGCATATGAAACATGTTTTCATAAATACAGGATAAAACGAGCGAGTTTACTCAAATATTACATCTTTCGAGCACTCATCCACGATGAGATGGGCACCCGGCAGAACACCCTCGTAGTACATCTCGGGGTGGCGGTGCTCCTTGCCCTCCGGCGGCCCCTCCTTGACCAGCTTCACAGCGTCTAGCTTGACCCACTGCAATTTCACACGGGCAAAAGCCCGGCGTGCACCTTCAATGAAGACAGATCGCTTGACGACCTCCAGCCGTGGGCAGGCATCCACAAGCCACCTCACCAGGCCGAAGAAGCTGTTCGGAAGGGCGTCGCCAGGCCACAGCCGGACTATAAAGCCCTTCCTGGCCTGATCGGCCACCTTATGTAGCTCGACCATCTGCTTCAGCTGGTCGCTCATCGGTACCGGATGTTCGGCCTCAGCATACTGAGACCAGAATAGCTTCTCCGTCGAGCTTCCGTCCTCAGCCTGGTAAAATCGTGCGGCATCGGACACACTGCGGGGCAAATCTGTGAATGCTCCTGAAGAGCTCCAGATCCGGGTAAGTAATCAGTAATTTACTTTTACATGCTTGCTTTGCATATAGAAAGCCTTACCCGCCGCTATCTTCTTCATTGCGTCGATCTCCTGGAGGGCCTTCTGGGCCTCGGCCTTGGCACTCTTCGCGCTCTCATTGGCCGCGGCAAGCTCAAACTCTCGCGTCTTCGAGTCAAGCTCCAACGCCTCGTGCTTTGTCACGAGAGCCTGGAGCTCTTACTGCACCTCGCCCACCCGAGCCTCGTGCTTCTCTTGCTCGGTGCGCTCCTGGGCCGCCTTATCTTCGGCCTGGGATAGCGCTTGCTTCAGGGTCGCCACCTCGGTCATGGCCCCTGACAAACATACAATGATCATGTCATTTGGCAATCGCGTCCTTTTTCTCATATATACATATCTATAGACGGGGTATTACTTACCCTTGTTCTCCTCGAGCTGCCTCTTAGCAAGGCCGAGCTCTTTCCGGGACCCCTCGAGGGCCTCCTTCAGTACGGCGACCTCCGCAGTTAGTGCGGCGGACGCCAGCAGCGAAGCCTGCATATGCATATTGACACACTTATATTAGACTCCTGCGATATTATTTGATCCTTTGTTCGGCTTTTCTTTGTGAACACCAAACAAAGCATCAGGGGCTACTGTCTATGTGGTAATATTCCTACTACATTTTAAAACACTTACCTCAAAGCCTGTTAGAAGGCTGGCACAGGCTTCAGTCAATCCGCTCTTGGCAGACTGAACCTTCTGGATCACCACACTCATAATAGTGCGGTGCTCCTCGTCGATGGAAGCGCTGCGAAGCGCTTCCAGCAGATTGTCCGGTGCCTCTAGATGGGCAGAGGTCACCGGCATAGGCATCTGGCCCCTCTTAGAAGGAGGCCACCTACCCGTGTCTGGAACCGCTAGAGGGTCCGGCACGGTGTTCGGCTGAGGGCCGAACTCGGAGCTCTCGGGGGCCCCATCCCCGCGGCTCCCAGAGTCCGGAAGGTCGCCTTGAGGTGCCTCCGGGACTGTCTCCCCTCAATCCGATGCCTCTTGAGACAACACATCGGCGTCGTCGGTAGGATGAGGGGAGGTGGCGGTCGGGACTGGATCGCTATCCATGTCCGACGAGCCCAGGGAGCCGTCCGATGATACCTAGATATTGGCTCGTGGCGGCCTGCGTAATTATGTTCGGCGATTAGGCAAAGCAGTGCGACAAAGGAATACTATGAGTTACTCTGGTATCCGAACACTTATGATCTCCCCGGGGGCTTGACCCTGGGCAACCACTCGCCTTCGCCTTCATCAGCGGTGGTGGAACTGTCCGGAAGGAGAGTCCTTCCCTTCTTGGACCTTCTGGCCTCCCCGGTTGGGGCAGCCTTCCTTTTCTTGTCTCCCCCAATCGATGGGGGAGCATCTTCTTCCTCTTCTTCCTCGCCTTCAGGGAAAGAGTGCGCCGCAGAGTCATCAGACGGCGAGTCCGACGACGCCTGGCGTCGGGAACTCTTTCGAGCTCCCTTGGCCTTCTTGGTCTTCTCCGGCACCTTATAAGGGGCCGGAGTCAGCATCTTCGTCAGAAGAGCATCTGCGGGGCCTTCGGGCAAGGGAGCCGGACAGTCGATCTGTCCGGCCATCTTCTGCCAGTCCTATCAAAGGTACGGGAGTTTAGATCCCATATAGAGTCAATCTATATAAAAAACAAGTATCATATAAAAGGTAAAGCAGCTTACCGCACTGGCTTGGCGCTTCGCGCTGAATCCGCGATCCTTAGTGATAGGGGGAGGGACCTCGGCACTTTTGAATAGCACCCTCCAGGCGTCTTCATGAGTTGTGTCGAAGAGCCTGTTCAGAGTTCGGTGCTGCGCCGGATTAAACTCCCATAAGGTGAATTCCCGTTGTTGGCACGGGAGTATCCGGCGGATGAGCATGACTTGGACTATGTTGACCAGCTTGAGCTTCTTGTCCAACATGTTTTGAACACATGTTTGGAGTCCGGTCAGCTCCTTCGAACTACCCCAGGACAGGCCCTTCTCTTTCCAGGAGGTGAGCCGCATGGGGATGCCAGATCGGAACTCGGGGGCCGCTACCCATGCGGGGTCGCGCGGCTCGGTGATATAGAACCACCCCGATTACCACCCCTTTATGGTTTCCACAAAGGAGCCCTCGAGCCATGTTATGTTGGGCATCTTGCCCACCATGGTGCCTCCGCACTCCACCTGGCGGCCGCCCACCACCTTCGGCTTGACATTGAAGGTCTTCAGCCACAAGCCGAAGTGGGGCTTGATGCGGAGGAAGGCCTCGCACACGACGATAAACGCCGAGATGTTGAGGATGAAGTTCGGGGCCAGATCGTGGAAATCCAGGCCGTAGTAGAACATGAGCCCTCGAACAAAGGGATGGAGAGGGAATCCCAGTCCCCGGAGGAAATGGGTGAGGAATACTACCCTCTCATGGGGCCTGGGGGTGGGGATGAGCTGCCCCTCATCTGGGAGCCGGTGCACGATGTCGTCGGGCAGGTATCCGGCTCTCCTTAGTTTCTTGATGTCTCCCTCCGTGACGGAGGAGACCATCCAATTGCCTCCCGCTCTGGACATGGTTGGAGAAGGTTGAGGCGGAAGTGTGGGCTTGGGCGCTAGAGCTCGAGTGTGCGAAAACGGATGAGCAAAGGAGGAAGAAGGCGTGGATAGAAAGGTAAATCCTTATCCCTTTATATGGGCGAACGAAACTAAGCGTCCCCACTTGCCTGGTAAAACTCACTTATCCCCAAGCGCCGCAATTGATGGCGCAGTTGGGTTACCCACGCCCGTATTGATGAGAATCCCGTAATAAGGGGACGCAATCTCTGCTTTGACAAGACGTGTCGAAAAACTGCCTCGTGTTATGTGCGGGGCTGGTTAAAAGAAACGGTTCGAATAATCACCGGGCCATGACATAACGTCATGTGGCCAAAACAAGCCAGCAAATTAGATCTGCGAAAATATTATTCTCTCTACGATGGAATGTGGAACTTATTTTGCAGGGTCGGACACTATCCTCGTATTCAACTTCTTCTGTGATGTATTTGGAGAAGGAACCCGCCTTGCAATGCCGAAGACAACACTGCGCGCCGGACTCATCATCATTGAAGCCTGGTTCAGGGGCTACTGAGGGAGTCCTGGATTAGGGGGTCTCCGGACAGCCGGACTATCTCCATTGGCTGGACTGTTAGACTATGAAGATACAACATTGAAGACTTCGTCTCGTGTCCGGATGGGACTCTACTTGGCGTGGAAGGCAAGCTAGGCAATACGTATATGGATATCTCCTCCTTTGTAACCGACCTTGTGTAACCCTAACCCTCTCCGGTGTCTATATAAACCGAAGGGTTTTACTCCGTAGGACAACAATCACAACATACAATCATACCATAGGCTAGCTTCTAGGGTTTAGCCTCTCTGATCTCGTGGTAGATCTACTCTTGTACTACCCATATCATCAATATTAATCAAGCAGGACGTAGGGTTTTACCTCCATCAAGAGGGCCCGAACCTGGGTAAAACTTCGTGTCCCCTGCCTCCTGTTACCATCTGGCCTAGACGCATAGTTCGGGACCCCTACCAGAGATCCGCCGATTTTGACACCGACAGTGACATTGCTTGTTTACCAGACACAGTAAATCAATAGCAGCTAAAGAGTTGGTTTAAGGGCATGGGACCGTGGGGACACCAGGACACTCAACAGCGTAAAGGAGCAACTTACTTATCATACTGGGGAAAACAACAGGAGTGCCATTGTACTATGTGAGGGCAGCAAATCTAATCTTGGAGACCTTTTACTATGTGAGGGCAGCAAATCTAATCCTGGAGACCTTTTACTATGTGAGGGCAGCAAATCTAATCCTAAGACCTTTTACTATGTGAGGGCAGCAAATCTAATCCTGGAGACCTTTTACTATGTGATGGCAGCAAATCTAATCTTGGACATACTCTGTTGACTTGTCCACCAGCCGCCACTTTATATCCTTTTTTCAACCAATAATAGATTTGTTCCTTATCCAGTTTGTACTGCGTTTTCCCATTATTTCCCTTTCAACCAAGAGACCGGTTGGGTATCCGGTCTCTACTACTTTCACCATACTATTTCCTATTTGAATCAAGTCCTAGATTCATGCTACAACTTTCCCCCCTTTCTTCATTGTTTGAACAAAGCCCTAGATTCGAATGCATGAAGTAGCTTTACCTCTAATAATACTAAAAAATTAGGTGGCTTTGGAAGAGCTGATGGGAGTAGAAAAAGATGCACATGCAGACACGTGGGGAGCTGGGGCAGTTGAGCAAGGCCGCTTTCGAAGAACTTATACCTGAGGGTCACCGGGATGTCGGCGGCGGCAGGTCGGATCTGCGGACAATACGACAGGGAGGAAGAAGGGTCGAGGACCTCCCGAGCCGACCATGTGACGGATAGAATGGCACTGGCAGAGGATCGGGCCCCTCCGGCAGCTGTGGATTTCCTCCCTCGGCGGTGATGACCGCATGAATGATGCACCTTTTAGTCCTCTACACACACCGGCCGAAGGGATCCGACCGGATCTGTGACCAGCGGTGAGCAGAGAGAAAATGTCGCTACCGCTGTCTTGTTTATATCTAGAGAGGATGAGAGAATGAAGAGAGCAACCCTAGTAAAGCAAGCGCTCAGGCCCCTGTGTCCATATATAGTGGAGTGATTATCTTTTTTCTCTCCACAACAAGCGTTTTAATTTGTGTACGCGGCATTAAAGAAAAGAAACTCTCTATTTAAGGTGACTACTGTACGACTCCTACTTACTACTAGTAGTACTACAATATTGTTCACTTGTGCTCCCTGCCCCTCCATTCATTGAACAACCCCAAGGGTGAATAAACATACAATAAGTATTGTATTTATATAGAACGAATAAGATCAAACTGCTTTTGCGTAGTTAAAAGTTGAGGGCGGGGCTTTTCCCGGGCAGTACGCGCGGCAGTTTTCGGGTAGGGCCAGAAGACTATTTTAATCTTTTTTTAAAAACTTCGAGACGGCCACATAGCATGGAGCTGACCCCAACGATTTTAAGCTTACAGGCACGGTACACGCTATCCTAGACTACTATACACATGAAACTGCCACACGAGCGTCCAGGCTGTGCTTGGCTCTTCGCCTCTTCGGGAAGTCGAACAATGATGGAATACTACTGCACTGAAGGGGTACTACAGTACGCTTCTGACCATCTGACACCGATTGAACTGCTGTATGTCCACCGCGTGCGGGAGGGAGAGCGTGTAGTGAAAGCTTCTCCTAGTCTTGCCAGCCACCACGCTCATGGGCGAGGGAGGGACGCTCCTGCCTTTGTGTGTATGACAGGTGGGCCCTACAGGTGTGTGGCCAACCTGTCATACAACCAAAGGCACGTGCAGTTAAGTCCGCGAGGGAGAGGATAATCAAACTTCTCGTTGATGTACGAGTTGACGCGACACATCAAAGCACTGCACTCGGATATATTTCAATAATTTGCGTGTGTGACTCCCAGATGCAGAGGCCGGGGGTCATCATCCTCCTTTTCAAGAAAAAATAGACGCGTGTGTGAGAGGACGAGTGCGTGCGTGCACCTCTTCTCTTCCTGTATAACATACTACTAAACTCAAAGTACAAGTTTTTGTGGGTGGCACGATGGTGCGTGCGAGAAGTCCCGAGAGATAGGTTTAATGCATTAATTGCAATGCATGCATGCATAAATTACATGCATTGGTCAATTTTCTCTTAATACTTGCGTGCAATGATTTAATGCACCTTGGAATCTGAACATGTGTTTGGGACAACCAAATTGAGCCTTATAAAATGGAAAAACTAAAATTCTGAGATAAGCAATATAAAACCGGAAAGGAGGGAGTAGAAAAAGAAGTACTCCATCTGGGAATAGTGCCGCACTTCGAAAATAGAACCGTCAATAAATTTTGAGCTTGCGTCTCGTCACATTCCAAATTACTCCACGCTATATTGAATTGCAAACCTGTTCACACCGATCACAACCTAAACGGTTTCCCACTTAGGAGCGTATTAGTACTCGGTTATAAATACTAGTATGCCAAGATGACTGCACATTCCTCCTCAACTCCTCATCCACAAAAACAAACAAGTCATTCAGCATCCTTCCCTTGGGTCTGCCATGGCCAGCGTGAGTTCTGGGTCAAGAGATTGCCACCAGGGAGAGGCGAGCATGGAAGCGGAAGCACGAGAGATGTCCCGCCTCACTGCGAGAGCAGCTGACATGTCCCGCCGCGTGGAAGTAGCAGCACAGAGGTCCCGCCGTGCCGCTGAAGCAGCACGGAGGTCCCGCCGCACCGTCGATGCAGCAGACTGGTCCGGCCGTGCTGCGGAAGCAGCTGAGATGTCCCGCCGTGCCACGAATGTAGTAGAGATGTCCCGCCGTGCCGCGGCGGCCTGGGAAAATTTCTCGCGGGCACGCGACGACTGTTATAGGCGCATGCATGCGATCGTCCATAGCTAGATGGATCAGATCTCCGGCTTGGCGAGGTTGCAGGACGACATGATAGCCTCATTTGAACAGGCTACCGGCGTCATCCGGCAACTAAGGGAGGGCAATGAGAGGCTCCGGGCCGAGCGCGACCTGCTAAGGGAGAAGATCGTCCGAAATGCAGACCTGCAGGAGGAGACTAGTGCCTTGTTAAAGAAACTTATGGACGAGAATGACATGCTCTGCAATGAGCGCCAAAGGCTGGTGGAGGAATCCGTGGATGTTCTCAAGCAGCGTCTTGAGGACACGAAAGAGCTCATTGCCGCTCGCCACGGAGACTAGTTTCCTGGTTTCTTTTGATGTAATAATCGGTTTAGGATGTGGATTGTGTTGTCGGTTGTGAAATGTTGGGTTCTAGTGCGGATGTTTGGCCTTTGTTGGCCTCTTGGGATGTTGCGATTTCAATCTGGTAGCTTTTAGTCCTTCGTGTTAGGCTGGAGTTGTGCTGAACTTCTTGTGAATTGTGGTGGTTTTCAGTAATCAAAATCGGAAGGGGCAAGCCCTTCTTTGATCAAAAAAAATTTAATCGTCCTTATATATTCATCAGTCTTGCTATAAGTCGCAGTAGATGCTATATAGGTCCGTCGGATCTTACATCAAGATCCGTGCTTTCAGATTTTATTTTTTCTCTCTTAAATCTCAGTCGAGTGAGACATAGCCGTGCCATTAAACAGAGGCTCGGGCGCCATTAATGGAGACCTTGGGAGAGAGGTGGATGACAGATGGAGGTCAAAGGGCTCTCCTCCCGATAAGCACGCGCAGGGGTCTGATCGCACGTCTCTCGTACTCAAATAGCTACCCTGCATGTCGCCTCCTAGCTAATAAAAAAGGGGACGCGTGGCGGCACGTAAATGGTACTAGTAAGTAGAACGCCCACGGTTTCAATAATACTTGTGTTTCCGATTGTAACGTGACATCACTTCTTCCAAAATGACTTTGTTGATTGTTAATTTGTGCGCCTTCGCAAATTGGACTGCAAATTTACCACAGCATGTTGGTGCCATGTCATGGCACCAAGCCAAGTTTCATTATTTTCATGCGTGTTTTGGATTTACAAGAATTAAAAAACTAAGTTTCTCAATGTTTCCAACCCAGCCACGACGCCCAGAATTTTGAATTCATTTCCATTTCTTGCATGGAACCTAGAAATTTACCCGAGGACACACATGTGATTTTTCAACCAACTTCGGTGCACTAGAACATGTGCTTGTATTTCAAATTTGAATTATGCACACAAAGGTGACACGTTCCCTCCCAGAACCACGAGCCTTCTTGAGAGAAGCTTCGATTTGCAAGAAGCTTATACCAAAATTTGTTCCTATTCGGCCAATTTTTTTACCACGGCATGGTACTACCATGACACGACACCATGCCAAGTTTCATGATTTTAAAACCAAGTTTCTCAATGTTATCGACCGAGCCACGATGCCCAGATGTTTGAATTTTATTCTCATTTTTTGCATGGGACCTACTCCCTCCTTCCATCTATATAGGGCCTAATGTGTTTTTCAAGACAACCTTTGACTATTGACAAGATTAATAGCACATGAGATATATACTATGCAAATTATATTATTGGAAGCTCCTTTGACATACAAAATTGAAGGTATGCTTTGTGTAAGTTGCATGTCATATATTATTGCTCTAACGTTTGGTCAAAGTTAGCCTCGAAAAACGCATTAGGACCTATATGCATGAGAGGAGTCGACTTTGAGAGAACGTGTTTGTTCGAGAGACACCGAGGAAGACTACTATATATCAATGGTGCATGTAGGCGGGAATTAAACTAAGGGATGGTCTTATTGGTTTCGGGGATATAGGGGAAGAGTGAGAGGCGGGGGGGGGTAGCTAGAAGGAGATTGTTAAGTGTGAGTGTGTGTTTTACCCATCCAGGCGGAAGTTATGTGCACAAAAGAGGAGAACGATTCGATGTGGCGTTAGGATTGAGGGTAATTAACTACGTATGGAGACATAGAGACCTTGAATGTGCATGTGTGAGAGGTATACATGTATATGTGGGATGTGTGTGCGCGTGCACGCATGATCGAGATAAAAGAAAGAAGACATAAGTCATAAGATCAACGACATGGGAGAGACGGATCAGTATGACAATATGCATGCATGTGAGAATGCATGGAAGAAGTCTCGACAATTGAGCATGTGTTTTTGTCTTTAAGAGATAGTGGCGTGGGCTAGAGCATGCATCTATGGCGAGCAGAGGGAGTGAGGCGCAACGATTGTGCAAAAGAGACCAACCTATAAATGCATATGTATGGAGAGACATATATAGTGTGGGTGATAGGAAGCAAGACTCCGTGCGAGAAAGAAATGTTGACGGAGAAACTACAGATAGATACAGAGATGGAGATGCTAGTTTTGGTGTTGGAGATGACCGTCGGGTGGTTCAAAGGGTGAAGTTATATATGTGTGTGAGAGGGCACTTGACTGCATGTAGAGAGAAACATATGTACTGTGCGTGATAGGAATCAAGAGTGAGGGCGAGAAAGAAGGTTGATGGAGAAACAGATAAATAGAAAGATAAAGATGCTAGCTAGTGTGCGTTAGAGATCGGAGTCGAGTGGATCAGAAGGCTGGGTTATGTGTGTGTGTGAGAGAGGGATAGGGAGAGGGTGCGTGTGAGTCACATACAAACAGGTATCAGAGATAAATGAGATCCAGAGAGACGGAGTTTTGTGTCTGCGAGAGAGAAAGATATTTCACAACGAGAGTGATAGCTAGAGAGACATACGAGGGAACGCAAGATATCTCTAGGGAGAGAGGGCGTGTGTGAGCGACATACAAGAGAACAATGGAGAAATATGAGACCCTAGGAGACAGAGTTTGTGTTTGTGTGTGAGAAAGAGATATTGAAGAGGAAGAGTCGTAGGTTCTCATATCTAAGGAGCGAAAGACATCTCTGTATGAGGGGTGTGCGAGTGGCACACATGGGAATAGTAGAGAGAAATGAGACCCCGGGAGACAAAGTTTTGTGTTTGTGTGAGAGAAAGAGATTCCACATGGAGAATCATAGTTAGAGACACATAGCAGGGAGCGAGATATACTTAGAGAGAGATAGAGTGATGAAGGTCGAGGGAGAGAGTACCGTCAGTGTGTTACGGAGATAAAAGATCATTGTCGACATACAGGTAGCACGAGAGATACCTGAATGACGATGAACACATATAGGTCCAGAGAGATAGTCCTATATAAGCATGAGTGATAGCTATATGAGACGAATATCTGGATTAAAGGGGATTCAAATATTTAAACTGGAGATCATGACATCGATAATATCATAACGCAAATTGGTATCAAACATGCATATTCATTTGAATTTGGGCACATGTGTAATGTTATATAGTTTATCAATATTGGTGATCCGTAGATTCTTCAATTACAAACAATGCATGGTTTATATGCAATTAATGTCTAAACAGGATTACACTATATGTTGCGCGTGTGAAACACATTATACATGTTTGAGAAGTAAAAAACCCCGCATGAAACACACATTAATTGGAGACAATTAGCGAGGAATGCATACATTGGATTTCAACATAAAGTGGTTTCAAATATTTGAAAATCCAAATTGATGGATACAACCTTATGAATCTGAGATCATGCCATTTGTAAACCATATTTATGTATAAATGGTGTTGTGCTTTTGAAAGTATATATATAAAAAATGATGTATATAGAATGTAATTCCAATTGAAAATGGATCCCGCCCGAAAAAAAATAGAATGCAAACGGGATTCGAATTGAGTTGGCACGGTAAACATGCACTCTGCAAAATTTGAACGAAGCAGGGAAAGTCGCAGTAACCGCCCGAAACCAAAATCTGCGAGATGGAAATCACTACTGCCTATCCCTGCCATGCAAAGCCTATATGCTGGATTTCTATAGGTTTCGATAGGGGTAGGTTTGTAATTTCAGCCAAACGTGACGTAACCGCCTCTCACCCGGATTCATACACGGTGGGCGCCAAAACACAGTGTGTCCTCGGCCGAAATCGACTCCCTCCCTGATTCATATTCATACACTGTGGGCACCAAAAACAAACTCTCGCCGACAAATATTCGGTGTATGCGAGATTACCGTCCTATCCCCAACCGACTAGTGTTGCTGTGATGTAGTAGAAATTTGAAACGGGGGCAAAGTTTGTAAATTTCCTTGCATTTGAGACAAGCTCGCCCTGAATACATGGTTCCCCCTTCCTCTCTACCTCCATTTTCCCCATTCGTACTCCGTGGGCGCCAAAACACCCTCTCCACCCCACCCTCCTCCGTCCGCCGCCGTCCGCCACCCCATCCACCGCCATCCTCCTCCACCATGCCGGAGCTAATACCCCGACGCCACCGTCCATTACAAGAGATCGACCTCTCTCATCCACGGCTTCGGACCGGGATCCTTGCATCCCGTCCTCTCGCTTCATCCCCGCCGTCGTCCACCTTACCGGCGCCACTCCTACGACCGTCTCGTCCACCACGCCCCGCCACCACCGTCTACCCTCCTAGATCTGCTTCCATGCCGCCGACAGCCATCGCTACCGCAGCACCGTCAAATTCTTAGCAGATGCGTACATGGCGCCGCACTAGATGCGGTACTCTTTCGTATCTGCTCAACTTATTTATCACAGCAAGAAAATAGATCACCAGTGCTTTACTCTGATTTCTTGTCTTGGTTGCGAAGTTGCCTTTGTCCGGTTTGCACCTTCAGATCCGCCATGGCACGCTCAACACCATACTCGCAATGCTTATGGTTTTCCCCTTTTATATTCCACACTAGTTAAATCACAGTAGACTAAATTTCAAATTTGGGTCAGTCGATTTTTCAGAGCTCGCCGGAGTTCGCCGGTGCGATCGAAGGGGCTTAGGTGGTTATGGGGCCTCGCCGAACAAAGAAAACTCGACGCGGGTGGGGCTTGGGGTGGGGGTGGCGGAGGAACACAGGCGGTGGGGGCCGGTGGTCCGGCCGGCGGCCCGTGCGGTGTTCTGTATGGGAAGAATCAGAGACGAGGAAGAAGAAGGGTTAGGAGACGTAGGATCTTCATCCAACCGCCTGAAATGGTCGAGAGACAGCTAGGAGTTGCATTCTTAATGCGCTCTGGTTCATCATTTGTGGGCACCGCACAACCAACATTTTATTATCCAAAATCTTCTTGCTCTTCTTTACCATGTTCCTCTTCCGTTCTTCTTTAATATGTACTCTCTCCGTTCCTAAATACAAGTCTTTGTATAGATTCCACCATGGACTACATATGGAGCAAAATGAGTGAATCTACACTCTAAAATGTACCTGGATACATCTGTATGTGATCCATAGTGGAAATCTCTACCAAGACTTATATTTTGGAACGGAGGGAGTATGATAGTAGTACAATATGTTCCTTGTACTGAAGATGAGCAGGGACATTTGCAGTGTAGAGGTCTATACGGTCGGTTGTGATGGACACTTTGAGCCTATTTGATTCGTAGGATCTTGTAAACATAGGAATAGGATTTGTAGTGGCCTGTCCACTTGAATCCTATAAGAATAGCAAGGAAATGCGGGGAGCTGTGTCGCCTTTGAGAGTTACATTGATATTAACAGTACCGCACATTCACTTAAAGAGAGCTGGTATCCGAAGCCTTTCTAGCTGTACCGGCAATACTAGCACATATATTCTAGCAAGTTCCACTTTGCTGATTTTACTCTGATGCTTAAGGTTTTCCCGTTATATCTACACTATGATATGTGTAGCTGCTTTGTGTCGCACTAGCAGCAGTCCACTCTTGAAGCTAAACACTGCAATGACTTACAAAACTAGATGACAACCCGCGCGTTGCTGCGGGAATAAATGCTAAAAATAGAAATAGCAATAACTATAATTGAACATTTTTTCAACATTTTTTCAAATAGGTGTTCAAATAACAAAACATCTTGAGGAAATTTATGTTAGGGGGAAAACTTGAAACATGGAAAACTAATATTGATATGCTCTAAAATCATGATTAGTAGTAAAACATTGGTATTACGTGACAATACAAAAAGTAAACTGCCATAAATAGTAGAATATGTTATACTTTGTGTTAAAATACGTGGATGAAACATTCATTAGCCAAAGAAAATATGGTATCAACAAATGTACATACTATACATATATCAAAGTGTGTCTCCACCCAAAACACAAACTACGATTAATTTAGCATCTTAGTGACACAAAGAAGGGTTCAAATGTTAGAACAATACAATAGTCAACATGTATGGGAAAATCACGATTTGTTTTCGTATGAGTGCGCACATTAAAATCCTGACGGAATATGATTCTCATAGTCCTCTTAATCACCATGTCTCTTAAGTACATATAGAAGCAAGATTTATCTTACTAAGAAAAGTGCTAGATGCAAACAAATGCCAGCAAGAAGTGTGTCTTTCTTAAACATTCAGCAAGAACCGTCTTAGCATAACAACCTTTTATGCTTGATTCCTATTTCCCCTGCATGATAAGACAAAAGGGTAGAACAAATACATGGTAGAGATAAAGACTGGTGATCCTACCTACATGGTAGAGTAAATAAATTTGATTGTAGTAAATGTGACAAATCATTGTTTCTTGATCCTTTATGTAGGATTCTTTCTTGAATGGTCGATTTAGGTTGTACCGGACAAAAGGAAATCCACATAGAAGTAAAACAGCATAGAGGCAGAACTTTTGAGGCCAAATCAAGATACACCTACGCACCTTGATGAACATGGTAATCAAACAATTTAGCATTTGTAATCCCCGCCTAGTTAATGCCAACCGTTGCTGGAGCAAAATCAGTGACGACCCCCATGTTACAGCCCCTGCAAAGAGAGAGAGAGAGAGAGAGAGAGAGAGAGAGAGAGAGAGAGAGGAAGATGGGGGAGCACAGGAAGAGGTGCAGCTCACTGATGTTAGCCTTCATTCGCTTCTTTTCATGCTCAGCTCCATGAAGAAGCGCTTGATGTGTAGCAAGTAGTACCAAGAAGGCATGGGGACCTGCAAAGAAAATAAAAATAAAGAGCATGAACTAACAGATCCTGGTTCAAAAATTAGCAAACAAAATATATGAAGGTTAACAGAAAGGCATGGAACGACCAGAAGCTGATCCAAAAATACGTAAACAGAACTCTTTCAAGGACAAAAAGTAGAGCTGCCACTAATAGTACTCAGCAACATCGGGAACTAAAATCAATCCTCCTCCCCATAATAACAATAGCACAATAGGTACAAGGATTTGAAAGTACATCACATAAACGTTCTAAGTAGATATAATTGGCTGTAGAGGACAGACAAAATATAAATGACGGAAGCAGACCGGCGTAAGAAAAAGAGGCACCTTCTGGTTGCCCGCGACCACGCTTCAGCTATATCGACCTGCACCAGACCTGGCTGCTGCTCGGCACCGCCGACGGATTGATCTGCGCTGACCGTGAATCAGCTTACCTTAACCACTATCAAATTGCACTACACGGTGGGTTAAGGAAAAAAAAGCAAAATCTGAAGGTAGAAGGCTGAGACGCTAAGTAGTAGAGGCGTGGGCATTAGTTGCAATACCTGGCCGGCCTCTCCACCCGCCTCTTACTCTCCCAGTCCAAAAGGAAGACATCACATGACTTGTGTACAATTGATCAGACCCCGATAAAACTGGGCTTTGCTATCCGAAGGACGCTACAGGGCGCCACACCTATTCCCAATGGGAACAGAACTGCAGTCTGAGAGAGAGGAAAAGCGGCACCACCGCCGCCATGTCCACAATTCTACAGGGCACCATACCAGTTCACACCAGGAACGAAATCACAGCCGCAGAGAGCCTAGATAGCTGGCAGATGCGCTGAAGACCAGCGGCCATGCCGGGGGACCAGATCACATGCCGAGATTGCCTCTTTTCTATTCTAGCCGCTGCACCGTATTGTTGCCAAGGGAAAGATTGGTCCTTTATTTAGGGAAGAGAGAGAGAGAGATGGAAAGGGAGAGATATATACATGTGGGGAAAGACGGTTGAGTTTTCTTTACTGAGACGATCAGGCTTCTTTGTTCTAGCATGAATCGACCATTGGGTTATGTCCGTCATTTAACTACGGGAATAGAGCGACAACGCCACATGTTTAAACATTAATAGAAATTGGTTAAAAAGGAAGAATAATTGATGATGTGGCAAATTGATGAGGTGGACTACCTGCATGTTAAGAGAATGCCTTGTAGTGGGGAGAAACTTCTTAAGAATGGTAGATTGGCACCAAGGCATTGAGTGCCATTCTGGATGCAATGAAACTCATACGCTCCCCACCTGTTGATTCTTGTTTAGAATATGATCCTAATGACTATTCTAACCTCGAGGAGTCAAAGGCAGATGGCCTGTCCTGTTCACCCATCAAGGTGCCTGTTCTAATTTGGCAATCTTTTATTGATTGCGGGTATCTTGCATATGTTGTCTTGCATTTCTTCTACTTTGTTGCACCGCCATATGCTTAGTTTACTCATCATATATGTCGAGATGCCATGCTCATCCATTATCAATACATATTCCATCTGTCATCATACCATGTTTTTCCACTCAAATGATGTTCTTGTGCATCAGACATCAAAAAGGAAGAGGGTGATTTGCCGAACCTGAAGGAGCACCAGCAAAGTCCTTGAAAAACATGGTGGTGCTGGAGAAATCAGACAACACCCCACTTATATTGGTTGTACAACCAGTGACACAAAACGTAGGACCGACTCCAGCAGACTGTACCCATACTTCACTGGCCACACCACTAGCCCCACCACACAAGACCTACACTCCAGCAAAAGGTATACCGATTTCATTTGCCATAGCACTAGCTGTACCATAGAAAAATCCCACTCCAGCAAAAAGTACAACAAGTCCACTGGCTGAAGACCTATCCCAACTGCAGAGACGGCCAATTCGTGCAGATTGGAATCCCATTCCATTTATTACAAGTTTAAAAGACAATGCTTTCAATGTTGTTAGGGACTACGTGCATATATTACCATCATGGGAAGATTATTGTGAAGACAAACACCATTTTCACATCTTCCTGTCCAACTTACGTGTAAGTGCTATTATTCATGGTTATTATTTTCCTGTTTTCTGCTGATTGAACACATGAATGATTTACATTACATTGTTGTAACTAGGCGAGGGTCAATCTGGATAGTCATGACGAGCAAAGCTTGCTTGTGCTTTTCAAGGAAGCATTGCAGCAGTATCGGTGTTACCTGAGGAAATCACACTTTGATGGCAAGTCTATAAACGAATTTCTGGTGAAGTCTCCTGTGCTAAATTTAGAAGACATTGAATGGAAAAACCTTTTTATGCACTGGTCTCGTTCCCAAGATGAGGTACTGTCTATGAAATCACATGACAATTTGAACTTCTACTTTTTCGCATGTGCCTTATGGATCTTTTTTGCAGGAAATCTGCTCGAAGAAGAATTCTGGTTTGACAGGAACGACAGGATATCGCAAATATGCTGCCCGCTGCTTTGCTCTTGTTAGTACCTGTTGTCCTGTATGACTGTACTTGCATACATACCTGGTTTATTATGTGACAGCAGTATGCATGATAACTTGCTTATCAACTGTTCGCTCCAAATTATCTGATCTGTATGAATGGTTACATTAGTGTAGAATATATCCAATGCCAATTTTTTTAGCTCTGCATTGTTCTTGTAAGTACATGCTGTCCTTTATCAGTGTACTTATAATGACAGGTAGTTGTTCATGTACCATCACTCTGCAGCTTATTTTCCTTTGCCCTCCATTTTCTACGCATCAGATCTATATTTACTCTTACCATAAGGTTGGTAATGAAGAAGTTTAGCTGTGCATTGCTCTTGGCTGTACCTTTTGTCTGTATCGCTGCACTTACATTTATAGCTACTTGGTTATGTAGCATCACTCTTCATCTTATCTTAAATATTCTCCATTTTTTCGTATATTATCACATCTATATTTACCCTTAACAAAATGTAGAATAAAGGCAATGCTTTTGAAGAAGATTCCGTGGTAAACTTCTTGAATTGCCCCCCCCCCATCAGCATGGACAAGGCCTTTATAGAGCCTGTCTTTACCAATAATGTAAGTTTGTCCATCTCAAGCCTTCAAACTTTGTTGTATATATTTGGTTAGGCATGACTGCAACAGATGTTTATTTTTGGTGTTTGCATCAAATTGCTTGTTTAAAGTTTATTATGTAGTTCATAAACAAAAGTTTGTCCTTTCTCAATTTAAGTTTTCAGTTGTACAACCAACTTCCTTCTTCATACCATGTAAATTAAACTATACAGAGCAAATGATCTTCTTTTGCACTGCATGTATGCTTCTGTTCTTCATCCGTAATCCGGTGGTGTGGTGAACCTACCTACTACAGCACAATGTCATATTCTGCAATGTCTTAACTATGAACAACGTCATATCATTCTACTATTATTTAAACCGTCTCTTTACTTGCCAATCTGAAATGGTATAAATTGACAACACACTAACCATTGATACTTATGAGTTCTTGATCTGTAATCCAGTGGTGTCGTGAAGCTGCCAACTCCTTCACAATGTCATTTCCTGCCATGTCTTGACCTAAACAATACCATATTGTGTTAATGCAAATTTAAACTGTGTCACTTTATTCGTCAGTAAGAAATGTGATGAATTGTCAGCACTGATACTTTTATGTGCAAAACCTGTCATCTGTCTACTTGTTTATCTTTCAGAGTGAGGAAGATATAAGTGTTGAACAAGCGCAGTCTCATCATCTTGCTCAGCTGCTTGCGCTGCAGCTCCCCAGCAGGGCTAACCTTCCTTGAACTCTATTGAAGTGCTGTCGGTTTTGTATATTATTTTGTTGGCGTGTTTATTTGCACTGGTGGCGATCTTTGATGCCCAGTGTATGTAATCTGCTGTCTGCTTGTGCTTTATTATCACAATGGCGAACTTTGATGCCCAATGGATGTAATATGTCGTAATTTATTTATTGTATAGTATAGGTTTTTTCTTATTCATGATGCTGCAGTTATTTTACTGTATATATATCCTGTCTTCGCAGTAAACCGACCAAACCATAAAATTACGGTACATAACCGGGCCGTCATGCAATCACAATGTAGGTTGGGCCTGAAATGTGTCGATCAGCTCATGGGCCGGTAGCAGCCCGAAATGAACCTCGGCCCATGATTGTGCGAATCAAATCACAGGCTTTTAACAGGCCGAAAAATTGTCTCGGTCCTTGTTTGGCCCAATCAGATATCGACTGCGAGCAGGCCGGATGCAAACCGGGCCATAGTTAGGCCCAACTATATGACGGGCTTTTAATAGGCTGAAATTAATATAGGGCCGAAATGTTAAACGGGCCCTTAACAGGCCAAAACTAATATCAGGCCGAATTACTAAGTGGGCCTTTAGCAAGTGGGCCCAAAAGCATAGTGTCCAGTTAACGGGCCGGATCTCATATGGGCCACTATTAGGCCCGGAGCATGGCAGACCATTAATAGACCGGATCAAATATGGGCCGGCATTTGGCCCAAAACATGGCAACCAGTTAACGGGCCGACCTACTAGGGTCCTCAAAATCTTGTGGGCCTACAGCTGGGCCGGCCCATTAATGTCGGTGAAATCTCGTGGGCCTTTAGCTGGGCCGACCCATTATGATCCGCAAGAATTTTGTGGGCCTTTACCTGGGCCGGCCTATTATGGCACACGAAAATCTTGTGGGCCTTTACCTGGGCCGGCCCATTATGGCCCGCGAAATCTTGTGGGCCTTTAGCTAGGCCAGCCCATTATGGTCCGCAAAATCTCGTGGACCTTTAGCTAGGCCGGCCCATTATGGTCTGCAAAATCTTGTGGGCCTTTAGTTGGGCCGGCCCATTTAAACTTGTTGGGCCGTGCCACGTGTCGACATATCATAGGCGCCTTCTGTCCAGTGAGTGGATGACATCTGTCCCGACGATGAGCCGACACGTGTTTCCTCTAGCCAATGATGATTTTACACGTGGAAAATCCCCATTGGTCGGGGCTGTTAATGGGTTATCGGATCCAAAACCTGACCCGATAGCTTAACGGCGTTCCATTATGGTGGATGCCACGTGTCGGTCACCCTTGACGAAAGCACTTCTGTGACGTGCGATTTATCGTCATGGAAGTGGACACTTCCATGATGATAATTTTGGTAATGTCATGGAACACTTCTACGACAGCACAGGTATGACTATCTTGATTCTGTCATAAATTTGTCATGGATGTACATGCATGACAAAAAAAGCGACCTACTGTGACAAACACGTATCATCACAGAAGTGTATTTTTTTGTAGTGCTATGAACAATATTTGAATCTTCTCTGAATTCTTTTATGTATGATTGGTTATCTTTGCAAGTCTCTTCGAATTATCAGTTTGGTTTGGCCTACTAGATTGATCTTTCTTGCAATGGGAGAAGTGCTTAGCTTTGGGTTCAATCTTGCGGTGTCCTTTCACAGTGACAATAGGGGCAACAAGGCACATATTGTATTGTTGCCATCGAGGATAACAAGATGGGGTTTTGATCATATTGCATGAATTTATCCCTCTACATCATGTCATCTTGCTTAAGGCGTTACTCTGTTTTCATGAACTTAATACTCTAGATGCATGCTAGATAGCGGTCGATGAGTGGAGTAATAGTAGTAGATGTAGGCAGGAGTCGGTCTACTTGTCTCGGACGTGATGCCTATATACATGATCATACCTAGATATTCTCATAACTATCCTCAATTCTGTCAATTCCTCAATAGTAATTCGTTCACCCACCGTAAAATACTTATGCTCTTGAGAGAAGCCACTAGTGAAACCTATGGCCCCCGGGTCTATCTTCATCATATTAATCTTCCAATACTTAGTTATTTCCTTTGCTTTTTTAATTTGCTTTTATTTTACTTTGCATCTTTATCACAAAAATACCAAAAATATTATCCTATCATATCTATCAGATCTCACTCTCGTAAGTGGCCATGAAGGGATTGACAACCCCTTATCGCGTTGGTTGCGAGGAGTTATTTGTTTTGTGCAGGTACGAGGGACTTGCGTGCAGCCTCCTACTGGATTGATACCCTGGTTCTCAAAAACTAAGGGAAATACTTACGCTACTTTGCTGCATCATCCTTTCCTCTTCAAGGAAATCCAACGCAGTGCTCAAGGGGTAGCAAGAAGAATTTCTGGTGCCGTTGTCGGGGAGGTTCGCGCAAGTCAAGATTTGACTCCCAACAACAAGCCATTTCTGGCGCCGTTGCCGGGGAGTCTATGCAAAAGTCAACATACCAAGTACCCATCACAACCCTTATCTCCCGCATTACATTATTTGCCATTTTCCTCTCGTTTTCCTCTCCCCCACTTCACCCTTGCCGTTTTATTCGCCCTCTCTCTCTATCCTCCCTCTCTTTCTCTATTTTCTTCTTTTTGCCCGCTTGCTTTTTGTTTGCTTGTGTGTTGGATTGCTTGCTTGTCACGATGGCTCAAGATAACACTAAATTGTGTGACTTTACCAATACCAACAACAATGATTTTATTAGCACTCCGATGCTCCTCTTACCGATGCTGAATCTTGTGAAATTAATGCCGCTTTGCTGAATCTTGTCATGAAAGATCAGTTTTTCGGCCTTCCTAGTGAAGATGCCGCTACCCATCTAAATAGCTTCGTTGATTTGTGTCATATGCAAAAGAAGAAAGATGTGGACAATGATATTGTTAAGTTGAAGCTATTTCCTTTTTCGCTTAGAGATCGTGCTAAAGCTTGGTTTTCGTCTTTGCCTAAAAATAGTATCGATTCTTGGAAGAAGTGCAAAGATGCTTTTATCTCTAAGTATTTTCCTCCCGCTAAGATCATCTCCCTTAGAAACGATATCATGAATTTTAAGCAACTTGATCAAGAACATGTTGCACACGCTTGGGAGAGGATGAAATTAATGATACGTAATTGCCCTACTCATGGTTTGAATTTGTGGATGATTATACAAAAAATTTATGCCGGATTGAATTTTGCTTCTAGAAATCTTTTAGATTCGGCCGTGGGAGGCACTTTTATGGAAATCACTTTAGGAGAAGCTACTAAACTCCTAGATAATATTATGGTTAATTATTCTCAATGGCATACTGGAAGATCCACTAATAAAAAGGTGCATGCGATAGAAGAAATTAGTGTTTTGAGTGGAAAGATGGATGAACTTATGAAATTATTTGCTATTAAGAGTGTTTCTTCTGATCCTAATGATATGCCCTTGTCTACTTTGATTGAGAATAATAATGAATCTATGGATGTGAATTTTGTTGGTAGGAATAATTTCGGTAACAACGCGTATAAAGGAAATTTTAATCCTAGGCCTTATCATAGTAATCCCTCTAATAATTATGGTAATTCCTACAACAATTCTTATGGAAATTATAATAAGATGCCCTCTGATTTTGAATCTAATATTAAAGAATTTATTACTTCGCAAAAGAATTTC